>NW_027271294.1:365000-772500 GCF_040938485.1 Diadema antillarum
AAGTCTAAGTAGAACTAAACCACTTCAATATGATATTGCATAGCGGTACACTTTTCATAGGAAGCTGTATAAATACTAGCCTATCTTGGAACCCCTCGAAACCTTTTGAACTCAACGCTGGTATCACAAACCGTACCTTTCGGAAACTTATTGACATTTGCAATAGATGTGTTAGGTTGTATCTGTTATCAAACAATAGATTTCAATTTTAAACATGCCCTTGAATCCAAAATAAATCATAAAGATTTTGTTATCATTATTATTATTATTATCATTATCATTGTTATTCCTTTATTATAATTCGGCATTTGCAGGAGACAGTACAAGTAAATGATTAACATACATACACAGAAAGACAGACGACTGATAGTTACCAACAAGTAGGAACGTGTTTTTGTTTTTGTTTTTGTTTTTTGGTGGTTTTTTTTTTTTTTGGGGGGGGGGGGACAAAACACAACCCAAAAATATCCATGTATTTAGCCAGCTCACCCATGAATATACAGGTCTTTGAAACATCATGACTGCCATGCTTATCTGTCTTATTTTTGTGTTATTATTGGACTTACTAGGTGTTGTTGCCTATAATAGCTAACATATCGGCTTCCGAGGAAACAATTAAAGAGAAGGAGAAAATCGTTCGAAAAGCCCTGAGTACATTCGAGCGGGTTTTCTTGGCTGGCAAGCCCTTCATCCTCGGTGATGAGATCAGCTATGCGGACATCATGATGGTCAGTGAGGTAAGCGTGCTTGCAAAGGTTGGAAAAAACACCACTATGTTACCAGTTAAGTGCTTATTCATGAAATGTGTAACATGAAAAAAAAAAACAGCGAAACAATCACAATGATGAGTAAACGAGTATTCCTTTCGACATTTGTCTTTGCGGTTCAGAAAAATGCTGGTGGCCTGCAAAGGGTTGTGAAAAACTGTCTTTAATTGTGCCCTCTGTGAGCTGCTGATTTCACTACGAGAACAATGGTATATTCAATTGATTATCTGTAAAATCAACTTTGTTACAACATTCGTGTGATCGCCACCGCTCTAACTTTTAGAATCTAGTATCACTCGCAAACCGTCCTATTTGAAAATTGTTGCACATTGTGAAAATTTTTATAAATTGATGGTGACGTCAACGTCTTGTTATAACTGAGTATAGGTATGATGATCACTCTAAAGCGTGACTGGTGTTCGTGTATTGACCGGTATCATGAGTTCTCTTTCTTAACATTAAAATGAAACACACGCACAAACACACACACACACACACACACACACACACACACACACAAACAAACTATAATACTACATACTTTTACTCTTATCACTCCAAAGTGAGAAAAGACCAAACAACAACAACAACAACAGCACCACCTCCACGTCACCAACAACAACACGCACCTGTGACGTCAAACAACGATAAATGTGAGAGAAATTTTAATGGAACAGAAAATAAAGTGGAGGTGATTAGTCAAAGTGATAAAAGGAGAAAATGCGCAAGGAAGCTCTGAATATTGCAAAAGATAAACTTTAAAAAAAGCACCACAACCCAATAGAATCACACACATACAAACACAAACGCAAAATGCACTAAGTGTATACCCTCTCAAATTTCGCTTTGAAGCTTCCTTATGCTCATCTTTCGATTTCGTAAGATTTCCACTATATTTTGTCACATTCTCTCCTCCGCCCAGATGATTCAACATACCATAAGTGGACGCCACGTGAGCGAAGGAAACCAAAATCTGGAGGAGTACGTGAACAGGGTCCGGGATCGACTCAACCCAGCATTTGACGAGGTTTTTGACGTCATCTACAAATGGAGGGCTGGCTATCTGAAAAGAAAGCAAAAGACTGATAAATGATTAAAGCAACTTGCAAGTCTTCAGTGAATAATGTTTCCTTATATATGCAAATAAATTTTGAGTTCGGTCAACAGTATGATCTTATAACACCATTATACACACTCTAACGTCAATTAAACATAGCATGTGATATGATTATAAAGAGGTTAATATGACTACCTGAAAAGTTATCTGAAGAACAGAGTTTGATGGCAAAATGTTCGACACTTCCACTTCTTTTTTTAAACGTCTATTGCAGCCTTGTGCAGCAAGCTATATCTTTAGTCGTCGACTGTGCAGGCATTATTGATAAATGTTTCTCATGAAATATGTTTAAGATGTACGCTTGACGTTAAAAGCAAAATGAAGCAGACTAGTGAGTCAAGAAAACGAGATTGATAAAAATATGGGATTTAAATGCCGTAATCACAGCAGTGAGTTATATATGGCAGTTTTACCATATTTTTATCACAATGAAAAGTGCTTAACGTGAGGACAGTAACCAATTTGTCCTTTCGACAGATTGGAAGGGTAGATTTAAGGTAAAACTCGCGTCGCTTGTAATAAACGTTAGGCGTAATGTCACAATATATAGAGTGATTAGAAATGTATGGAATAAAGTGCGTGCAAGAGCGAGAGTTAGTGAAAAGTTAATGTGAGTTAAATGAAAAAAGAAAAGATATTTGCTTGTGATGGGCCCGGACCCGACAGACGGGTCATTGTCAATGCATGCATGAGGACTGGTGAATAGAGTAATTACGAGACTATTTTTTTTCTATTCTAATTCAAGCTGTTGGCACATGTAATATTTATGTAAAAATGTATACTAGTATGTGAATCTCTGTCCACTCTGTCAGAGTAAGCGATGATTCCGCTATCGTGATCATACGCCAGTGGATCCATAGATTCCCGACGTCTGTCTGTGTGCATGCACGGTCTTTTAGAATTTAACTGAACCGGAGGTTCCACCACACATTATTTTAATTCCAAATATGGACATGACTATATATACTGTATATAAAGACTGAATTAAGTGTATCCTGTCACTCTTCTTTTTGTATTATAATCATTGTAGTCTTGGGATTTCATTACTATCTTACTCTTGTTTGATCTGGGTATAGATGTATGTCACGAATATAAATTTTGTGGAAACTTAGTAAAAAAGTACACAATGGAATTCGAGTGAAACTGATTGTAATGTAAACAACGGAATTAGATACACGGCTAAATGTCGTTAACACCAGTTTCATTTCCTGCCACGAAATGTGTTATTTGTGTAAATTTCAGGGTATACATCACCGGATTTAGATTATTGACTTTTCTAGAACTTATTTATCAGCCAGATCACTGAAATACATTAAACTGTCATGTGCTTATCATATATTTAAAGTCAGCATCGGATAACCGATACATTTCTCTGACTGTGTCACATGGGTGGTTGAATGAAGTGAATGAAATGAATGCGGACACGAATTGCAAAAAGTCGTCTTGACAGCTATAGCGTTGCAGTTACACCCGTTGAGAAATATACTCGCTGCTTACTCATACGCATGTTATTATGATGTATATCAATTATACGAAAGTCCTATAACAACACTCTTCAAGGAAATTGTTCTAAAAAAAACCGTGAAATCAGAAATTATATATAACGATGTATAGGGTTATTACTATACGTAAAGTAAGAATATTCCTTTGTGAGTAGAGAAAAAGAACTTTTGATTTGTAGTAATTGATCATAAATTATTAGGGTTGGGATTTGTGCTGGGTATGATATGGTTTACATGAAAAAAATGTGTCCTCATCACCATCCCATCTTTGAGTGAACACGATGCCTCCAAGAAAGTGCATGGCAGCAATAATTTCTAAAAATGATATCGAGTATCATGTGGAACGTATCCCATTAACTGCTCATAAGCTGGGTGCCTATAGAATGTAATTCAGTCTATACACTTTGAACTCGAACTTCCTCTACGTAAATTCTTCAGTTGACAACACTGATTTCTCCTTTCCTTCCAACAATCTCTATCTGCATAGACTCGTCTTCCTTCCTCCTCCATTTCCCCTTTTGTTCGTCACATTCAATGGACTTACCCGGTAGTTTACCTCACCCAACCTCAATGAAGTTACCAGGTAGTTTACCTCAGCCAACTTCAATGGACTTACCCGGTAGTTTACCTCACCCAACCTCAATGAAGTTACCAGGTAGTTTACCTCAGCCAACTTCAATGGACTTACCCAGTAGTTTACCTCACCCAACCTCAATGAAGTTACCAGGTAGTTTACCTCAGCCAACTTCAATGGACTTACCCGGTAGTTTACCTCACCCAACCTCAATGAAGTTACCAGGTAGTTTACCTCAGCCAACTTCAATGGACTTACCCAGTAGTTTACCTCACCCAACTTCAATGAACTTACCAGTAGTTTACCTCAGTCAACTTTAAAGGGATGGCAATGTTTCGGTTGAGACGGGGCTTTAGGATTCCAACGTTTTTGATGAATTTTTGAGATAATGAGAAACTTCTTATGAAATATGAAAGAGCATACAATTCTAAGAGGAATTCACAGCTTTATTTGGTTTTAGAATGGCTGAGATATCCAAAACAAAGCAATCCTGATGAAAGGTGGAACCCACCTTTTCTTAGGATCACTTTGTTTTACTTTGTTTTTGGACATCTCTGGCATTTCAAAACCAATTTCCTCAAATAAATTCTGGATTCCTGGCTTAGAATTGTATTCTCTTTACGTTTTCATAAAGTACAATGGTTTCTAAGTATACCTCACCTAAACCAAGCATCCCTTTAATGAACTTACAAGGTTGTTTACCTTCAAAGTGCTTTGAAAGCTATAGAACAGTCATTAGATAAAAGTGTAGGATTTAGAATAAAAGAAGCGTATGGAATTTTGAAGTTTTACGTGAAATAACGAAAGAGTGCATGACTTAATAATATATGGGTGATGATTTCGAGCTGTCAAGAAGAGTGTCCCACTGACCTACATACATCCTCATTTTGCAAAGAAAAAGGTCAAGGGAGAGAGAAAGGGAGACGGAGGCGGAATTGGAAAGACGAAGAGTAGAGAGGGAGACAGGAAGCGAGAGAGAAAGAGAAAGAAAGAAAGAAATAGAGAAGGAAGGAAAGAAAGAAAGAAAGAAAAAAAGAAAGAAAGAAAGAAAGAAGAGATAAGAAGGTGGTGGTCGAGAGAGGGTGCGGGGGTGGGGAGAACGTCAAACACACGCACGGGGAGTTCCCTAATTGCTCTTGCTTATTACCAAGTGCTTGGGGTCGTCCATACTGATTTGGAGGGGAGTTCATGTAGTCGTACTAGCAGGGGGTAAAAACTCTTCCATCCATTCATACAGATTTTAAGAAACTGCACAAATGTGCTCCCCCCCCAAAAAAAAAAAAAAAAAAAAAAGTTAACAATTGTCATGATAGCCTCATGCTGGCATGTCTTTTGTGTCTGTGCATGTGTGTTGAAATTACTATCCGATCGATAACGGCAATACACCGGTATTTAATCGAAGTAGTCGAGGACGTCATGCATGCATATTCATAACCAATGTAGCCGATAGAACGCTATACACACATCCCGGAAGTTCGCGAACAAAAACAAACTGTCGATCTACTCAGTATCAGCCGCTCACTATTCGTAAAAAACGCCTCAACGGGACCAAACTATTGAGACAACAGGCTGGTCAGTCGCAGTCCTTGGTAAATGTACAGGTGTAGGCATGTCCTAGTTGTGGGTTACTATTCAGAAACCACGCGCCTGACAAATCTAGCATCCGTGAAAGAGCCAGGGTTACAGTAGACTGCCGTAACTTCAGTGGAAGGTGTACCGGTGTAAAACTTTTGAAACTTGTTGGTAGAACGGTGGAAATAAGGTTCCACGATGGCGCGGAGAGAGGAGTGCATTCCGAGATGGCTCTGGCACGCATTTGATGCACTGGACACCGAAAAACATGGGGCAGTGGCTCAGATAGAGCTGAAGGTATGGTCAGAACCCAACTCTTTCTCTTTACTGAGGATAGCCCAATTCTATGTTGATGTTGATGTTTTTTTTCTTGTTTTTATCACTTTGCTGAGACACAAAGCGTAATATACTAAGTAGTCTATGATGTACGAAATGTGACGTCTGATTGTGTGCATTGCTGATTACCTCTACTACCATTGATTACCAACATGGAGCTACAACGAGCTAGTCTCGATGTCTCTTAAAGGAGGTACCGACCACTTCGTGGCATCTGGCCCGGAGGCGTCCTCCACGCAGCCCTGTCGCACACAATGGCAATACATGTACTGCACGGCCATACACACACTTAAAGGATAAGTTCACCTTCATGCATGTGGCTTAAGTGAATGCAGCAATATTTTTAGAACACATTATCCGTGCAAAAGTTATGCATTTTTAAATCATCTGTGCAGTCATTGCTGGATGAGAAGACTACTACAGTGTCAGTGTATGATGTCACATGCTTGCAATGAAAGGAAAGTATAAAGAAAATTTCACAAAATTTAATTTTGTTGAAAAAGTGCACATTTCCTCAACCTGTAACTGATATGTTAAGGGTAATATCATTCCCCCTGCCTTCTGAAAGAGGCAAGTCAAGCATTATTTTATCATGCGAGAAAAGTGAAAATATGTTGAATTTTCTTCATGTTTTCTTTGTATTGTTGTACACATGTGACATCACAAGCTGTAGTAGTCTTCTCATCCAGCAATGACTGAGCAGAAAGTTCAAAACTTTATAATTTTTAAATGGGTTGTCCAATTTTCCTCAAACTCTTACTGATGTGTTCTACAAGTATTGCATTCACTCAATTGATCCACATGTCTATGAAGGTGAACTTGTCCTTTAACACAGCTCTATTGTTTACAAAAATGTATATGGACCATGGGTCTTATCATCACAACCCTGCTATTTCAATGCTCCTTTGTATTGTCATAGTGTTATCCACTTTACAACCCAAAGGCATGAAGGGTCCTTCTTAAATTCTTGATGCTGTTCTTCGATCTTCTTCGCTTTTCGGTTTTCTTCTTCTTCCTCGGTCTTCTTCTTCTTTTTTTTTTCTTCTTCAGTCTTCTTTTTCTTTTCTCATCTTTTCTTCTTGTTCTTGTTCTTCTTCTTTTCTCATCTTTTCTTCTTGTTCTTGTTCTTCTTCCTCCTCTCTTCTTTTTACGTACTGTAATTCTTTTCCCTTCAAGCCTGAAGTGTATTTGCCAGTGGCTTGTTGATTGGTTTTCAACTGTGCATAGTATGCTACATAGTTGTGTTTACTAGTACATCACTTTGAGTGTCGAATTTGAAATCCTTAGTTTTCTTGTCTAAACATTCTTTTCTTTTCTTTCTTTTTTTGGCAGGCAGTACATTGTGTTTCCTTTTGTGAATTATTATGATTATTTACAGAGAGCATAGTTTTATTCCCTTTTTTTTTCCAGTTTGTGGTTAAATACCAGTCAGTATTGCATGAGGATTTTATGCATGAAAATGTAACCAGACATTTGATGCTAAGATGGAGGGGGGGGGGGGGGGGGAGTAATCATAGAACTGGGCTAATGATACATCATTATATGGGCTGATGGTCCATTTGACCATGATACATCATGGACCAGATCTTTAACCTGTTGAGGACGGGCTGATTTTGCTACAACACAAATTTCCCAGAGACACCTGCTCAAGTACCGTTATACTCCCGACTCGTCCTCAACAACATACTCTTTGCTGCTCAACATTGATCCTGCAAGAAGCGATCCTATATGTCTCACATCTTGCAATCCAAGACCTAGCCAAGTCACTGTTAGGCTGTTTGCACGTGACTGCCTATTCTTCTGCAACATGTTGGCCCGAATTCACGAAAGTGGTACAATTGAAACCATGGTTTAAACCATGGACAAAGACCGTAGTGTTTTATGGGCCGCCAAGTGTCGCATGGCCTATTTTGTTACGAAATCAGTTATTTCGTCAATGAAATGACCATTTCGTTAATGAAATGTTACATTTTGTTATGAAATGAACATTTTGTTATGAAATGAACATTTTGTTATGAAATGAACATTTCATCGACGAAATGGTCATTTCATGTACGAAACGACTGATTTCGTAACGAAATAGGCCATGCGAGACTTAGCGCCCCATAAAAAAACTACATTACGGTCTTTGTCTATGGTTTAAACCATGGTTTCAATTGTACCACCTTCGTGAATTCAGGCCATTGAGTCGGAAGAAGAGGTAAAAGCACTGAAACAATGGGAAGCCAAATCACTAATGGAGTTCAACCCCAACATGGGCCCAGGTCTTTCATGTTCCCAACAAACTCAAGCACATCATCACATCATACAGTCTGTACATCATTATTGCATGGACAAACCTCAGAAAAAGCAGATATTGCAAGATATCTGGGAGTCTAGCTACTTCCGTCAAGAAGCACTGCTGGAATCACAAAGTGCCAAAAAAGGCTAATTTGATCCATGAGAGATGCAGGATGCCATTAAATGGAAGACATGTTGCTATGGTTCCACAAGACATAATGATGCAGGATGTCATTGAATGGAAGAAGCTCTGTATTAGCAAAAGACATTGGATAAAGGATGCCCTTGAATGGGAGACATGTTGCTGTGGTTACACAAGACATCGGATGCAGGATGTCATTTGATGGAAGACAGAATGATATGACTACACAAGACTTAGGTCATCAGCTGGCATTAATCCGGCATAGTCATATGTGACCATGCATCACAAAACGAACAAAAAGTCACACACACTGATTTTGCATGAGGACTGAAAATAGGTGAAGTGGGTCAACCTAGCCAATCTTGACTTTTTCACATTTTGTGAAAGAGGAAGTCTTCTTTTACATTATACTAAAATTTGGGATCATGAAACGTCGAACATTTTTGGTAAAATAGTGTGATTAGGTGTGTCTTTAGAGTCCCCTTTTCATTTTTGAAAAACCTGGTACACACTCTTCGCTTTCAACTCTAATAACTTTTTGATAGGATAATGCTACTGCTTTGAAAGTTGGCATTGATTATAGACAGAGTGTGTTAACGAGGCATGCTCAATCTCAGTTTAATCTGATAATCCCATCATTGTTGTTACTCCAGCGGTTTACTTACTGTTTTTTGTCCCATTCATCGCACAGCCAGCTTGAATAGACACTGTACTTCAGAGCCTCTTTTCTCAGTTCACACTTTTCCTGAGTTTGTGCTTTCTTTCCAATATTTAGATAGGTTAGGAGAGTCCATTTGATTTGAGTTATACATCATTTTAAAGCTTAAAGTCTGCTCTTTCGGAATATGGTCTTAGCTAAAAATTAATGTCTGGCGACTTTCTGTTTGTTTTGTGGTGCAGGGTCACATATGGTAACACATAACAAAGGATGCAAACATGATTACTGGTGACATTACTACTGGGCCCTGTTTTATGAAGAGTTATAATTGATGATATAGTTGATTTCTATGGTAAGCCTATATGGCAGCCTGTGTGGTAAGGAAATTTATAATCAATTATATCTCTTGATAAAACGGGGCCCTGGTCTAATATCTTTATCCTCCACATTTGGTTGAGTATCTAAAACATAAATAAATATCACAACTAAACACAGCTTTAATCTCAGCACATAATTTTCATTTTATGATCTATTATTAGAAAAGGCAAAAGTTTGGTTGAATTTATATTTGATCTCTTAATATCCTTGTTAGAAAGGCCTTGTTCCCACATTTCAACACCATTGCTCATTCAATGACACCCTTGTTGTGCAGGTCAATGACTCCAAATGTTTCTCTGTGTCCTACATGTAGATAGATGTGTAGGTGTTTGTTGATAATGATAAGAACTATGGCAGAATTCCAAACAGTTTGCTTTTCCAAAATGAACAGCATAGTGAGTTGGCCTTCACTTCAAAGTACAGTATAGGCCTATATGTCCTTAACCCAGAGTTTGGTTGGTCCTTCATGGAGAAATGTTTATACACCACCTGTAACAAGGCATCTACTGTGATTTGTTTCAGAGAAAAAACACATTCAACTACACGACCTACTTCTGAGATGTGAGGTGGTAAATCCTTTCTTTGTGAGTCATATTTGCATATATTCTCTTTACCTTTAAAGCCAAACACAGCAGACAACAGGAGTGTTTGCCTTTATGTGATAACAAAAGCAATAGTGCAGTGCTCCAGTGCACATGTTAAACTTAGGCTTATGCTTGATTGCCTCAGCCTGTCTGATCCTGTATAAAGTTGGGAAGTTGGCTCTGTGCTGAGTGTATGTTTAAAGTTGCAGTTTTCCATTCTTGTACATCTATACCAGTATAATTGATTCCACTTAGCTGTTTGCTGCAATTATGCTCAATTTGGGTTCCTACACTTTTGTCAGCACATGGTGGAGATCAATAGGCCTCGTACTAAAATTTGCATTTTAAAGTTCATCTGTCTCATGCAGTCCAATGAAATCACATAGTTTTTTAAAGCAGTAGCATTTCCCTATTGAAATTAAGATTAATGTCTTTAAATGTTAATAGCAGCCACATAACCCTTTGATTATAACACAATGTACTATAATACAATACATATTCTCTATATCACAATGGTTGTCCATTGATCCATTTTATATATATATATATATATATATATATATATATATTTTTTTTTTTTTTTTTTTTTTTGGGGGGGGGGTGTTAGTTGGGCTAAGATTTGTCATGCATTATTTGATTGAAAGGTATCCCTTGCAGCCAGGAGGCTGAATTGCAGACATTTTACAAGGATCATCATGAATACATTCAAATATACAAATATACATTAGAAATATTAACTATTGCACAATAAAATCAACCTTTACCATTAGCAAGAAACAAAACAAAAAAATACAATTACAATTATTCACATCTCTGTTCTTGTTTCCATAAATAATCTCTTTTGTTTAATAAACAACCTTATCAAAAAATCAACTTTCTTTTCATCTACTCATCTTCTTTTCCTCCATCTTCTCTTTTCCCCCTCCTTATAAACTTTACCATCCTTATCATCACCTTCCCTCCTTTAACCTCTTCTTATTCCCTGAAATTATCCTTATCATAATCACACATTATTATTTTTCATCATAAAAATTAAAATACCATTTACTCTCTATTACAAAATATCAAGCAATATACATTCATGAAAAATATACTATTGCAATGTATTATACAAAACGCTAGGCTATCTACACGTATCAATAAAATTGGTCAAACTACCAAATTTCATATTTCACATGACACACAACAGAGAAACATAATATGGCAGTGAAACTGATCTAAAAAGTCTGCTCAAGACTAAACAATTCTGGCAAGTGAGAAAAAAGATTGAGATAAAATCAGAAATAAATGAATGAATGGAGGGCCCATAATCAAACACATCATTACAAAGAGAGAGAGAGAAAAAACCCCACCTTAACAATGGTGAATCAACATGCGGTTTTTAACAAAGTTGAGTGTTTTATCAAAGAGAGAAAGTTTCGGCGTGCTTGCAAAAGGCTGAACTTGAATAATAAAACACAGAGTGCATGGACGTTATAACTTTCAGTAAAACATCAATTATATTCTTCTCTGTCAAAAAAAAAAAAAAAAATATATATATATATACAGGGTGGCCCAAAAAGAACTGAACGCCTAAGATCTTTAATTTCAGCAATATCATTGCAAATATGTCATCATGTTGCATACTATTAGAAAGGCCATTCTTTTTCCAATAGAATGACACCAAGCTCTTTAATTTCGGTTTATGCGTTACTATTTTAGGCCCATTTTTGTCAACCCTTGCAATTTTCAAAATGTGATCATTTTGCACTCTCAGAGATACAGAAACCAGTGAGAATTCGGCTTACCGTAGAACCAGTAGCGTTCGCAATGTGCGGAATGTTGGGTGGACAGTGTTCTTGTCGTCAAGTCGTCTCATTCACAATGGTAACGGACAATGACAGCCACATTCCACACATTGTGAACGTTACTGCTTCTATGGCAAGCCGAATTCTCGCTGATTTCGGTGTCTCTGAGAGTGCAAAGTGATCACGTTTTGAAAATTGCAAGGGTTGACAAAAAATGGTCCTAAAATCGTAATGCATTAACTGAAATTAAAGAGCTTGGTGTCATTCTCTTGGAAAAAGAATGGCCTTTCCAATAGTATGCAAAATAATGACACATTTGCAACGATATTGCTGAAATTAAAGATCTTAGGCATTCCGTTCTTTCTGGGCCACCCTGTATATAAAAATCATATTCATATTAAAACACTTAAAAAACTTACACATATAGAAACAAAATCAGTTGTTATCTCATTTTCATAAATAATCTCTATTGTTCATACAAATCACCTGACTAACCACAACTTTTTTTTTTATCGACTCATCTACTCATCTTCTTCTTGTCTTTCCCTCCTCCTTATAAACTTTACCATCCTCTTCTTCACTTTTCCTTCTTCAACCTCTTCTTATTCCCTTACTATCTATTACAAAACCTCAATAAAAAAATCAGATATTACAATGTACATTCATCAAAAAAAATATATACTACTATTATACAAAACACTAAATTCATATCAATAAGATTATTCAAAATACAACATTTCATATGTCACATGACGCAGAACAGAGGAACGTGATGTGGCAATCAAAATAAAATCTGAAAGTCTGCTGAAGACTAAAAAAATTATATGAAATTATGAACCTGTAGAAAATACAACTACATGATATATTCAAGATTTCAATGAAAAATGAATTAATCTTAAGTACCATTTATTCCTACAGAGACGGGTGTCAACATTCATTTGTGTGTGTTGGGGGGGGGGGGGCATCTTTGAAAATGTTGTTGACCCAAAATAGGTCATTTCATTTCTTTCTTACTGTCCCTCTTTACTCCAACCTTGATTCTTCAATCAGTGTTCACTATGGTCTTCACTATGGTCTTGTGTACCTAGAGTAGCCTCTTCCACTCTTGGAGAAATACTGCAAGGTAGCATAGGGTGGTCATTCAAACTTTGCACAGATTATGCATGCAGCATTTGAGTGTGAATCCTGCACGATGTATTAAAATTCCAAACTTCAGACAGCGGTTTATTTCTCACCTGACCTGACACACTTTCCTGTCTTCTCAACATAGGAGATATGCTTAAACCATTGAAGACTACTGTAGTCCTGAGTATACTCAGGCATGTGTCTATGGGATATCCGTATTATAGCAAAATCAGCTCGTCGTCAATGGGTTAATGCGCAGTGCTTTACTTGGACAGATGTACGTAATTTCAGGACAGATATATCACGGTATTTTATGAATGGGAATGATACCAACTGAAATACTGCGGTATCTATTACTCTGGTATTACGCTAACATGAAAACAGTGACAGCAAATTACTACATATGGTATTCATAACCATAGTAATTCCAGTGTGAATGTACCTAGTGTCAGCACTGGTTTTCTAGAGAGCTCTGTCATCATTAGCGATTACCTTCAACATTACTAAGTGGTATCTGGTCATAGACCTGAATCAGGAGGGACATTATGGATTGATCGTTCATCATGTTCAGGGATGATTGCGCTGGACAGGATTTGTTTTATTACTCAAGATCTCCCATTGAAAAGTCAAGCCATCTGCTGTACCATGGATGGTAGGGTCCATGGCTGTACCAAGGGGCTCCCATGTCTAATCTTATTAAAAGCTGAAGTTCTGTAAGGAGGCTGATTGGAATGTAAGTATTGATGCTCGGACAGCTCTAAGCCTGTTGAGGTTTCTTGATTTTATGGTAACACACACATGCTCACGTGCCTGAACATGTAGTGTACATACTTGAGATTCACATGCCTTCAGGAGCATACAAGTATGTAAGATTCACATGAGACAATTACAAGCTGACATATCAACTTGCCAAGCATGAACAGAACTGGGACAAGTAGAATATGAGAGCACTTCATTTCCTTGTGTATCATACTTTGGCACATATGATTTTTGCTGTCCTTGTCAGTTATTGATGTACATCAAGCAAATGTACTCATGTCTGTTAAAGGTATGCATCTTCCAAGTATTTGTAATATTGTAGGGTGACTACATCACCAAATCATATTGGAAATGCAAACGTACACTTCAGAAACTAATTGATCATGTACAGTATGTACCAAACTTGTATTGCTATAATTTTCAATTTCTATATTTCGTGAATTGAGTCTTATAATCATGCAAAACATAAAAGCAAAATGGACATAGTGATGCATGGCAACAGTGGTGTAAGATGACATTGCAGTTGAGCAAACATTGTTTCAGGGAATGATTGAGTTGCTTTTTGAATAATTCACTCATTGACAAGATTGAAACTCAAGTTAATGCAAGGTCTACAGCCTTGTGTTTGCATGGCCATATCCTTTTGCTCGGTATATGAAATGACACACGTGATGTGTTTGCATTGTGAGCTGTTTTCCCGTAAAATATTGGGTTTCATGCAGGAAATAAGCCTTAAGTAGATAAAGTTTGCATTATGTCATTGTGTGCCTTGCTCTGCAGCCATAACATGCTGAAGTATTTCCTAGCCATCTTTTAAATCCCTGTAACGGTAATACCTGAAATACAATGCCAGTGCAATGAACCTGCTAAGGTGTGGCAACATGTCAATAGGTTCATGCTGAGCTGTCAAGTTACCCTATGAAACTTCACAAATAGAGGAACTTTTAGGGAGTTGTACTACTATAAAAGTGGATGTTTTCATGAGAGTAATTTTTGTCGCGCCCACCGGAGGTGAAGGCGAGACTAAGGGATCCAAATGGCGTCCGTCCGTCGTCCGTCACAAATGTTAAAGTTTACCTGCAAGACTCTCTTATGATGCATAACTTGGCAACTGTTACAGCAATGGCAGCCACACTTGGGTGATAGAAGCACTAGAGGTATCTTCATGTTATGGTGTTGTCGGAGGTCATGTGATGATGTCAAAGGTCATTTTAGGTCATATATTAAAGAGTATGTGCAAGACTCTCTTTTCTATGTTAAAGTTTACCTGCAAGACTCTCTTTTGACAAATAACTTCACATAAGTTGCTTGGATTACAACCTAACTTGGGTCATAGATGCACTGGGGGTACCTTCATGTTATGGTGCCATTGGAGGTCACAGGATAAGGTCAAAGGTCATTTGAGGTCATACGTTAAAGTTTACTTGCAAGACTCTCTTATCACACGTAACTCAGCACATGTTGCTACAATGGCAATCAAACTTGGGTGATGGTAGATGTCTCTTGGGAAGTTGAAGGTAACCATTCATTATTAGTGGAACATATAATGTACAAAAATATTTGTGTGTTTTTATTTTCCCACTGGTTTCTGGTTGCCTAAAGTGCAGGAAAATTTCTACACTGTGAAAATTTCCACTTTTACAGTATAAGTTTAGGGTCCAGTATGGATCTAGTTCTTGTGGTTTAGCTCCTGTGGTTGATGTGAAGGTATAAGCTTGTGGTGGAACGTGACCCTGTAATGACCAGATAACTTCCTGTAATGGATGAATAAAAAGAATTGTATGCATATCATATGCTTGATATATGCATGGCTCTGCTTTCTCAGTTTGCTATGAGTGCAATTAAAAATGACCACTTGTAGCAGCCGTGATCACTGTCTGCTTTATATGTACTCCAAAGTTCTGTGCAGCGCTCACTATATACATAAAACGGAGATTATTACCGGCACTTGTGATGTACCACACTTTCAGATTCTATCATCAAGTGGTGCTTGTTAGTAAAAACTTTGATACTCATGACCAATGAAAGCACCCTGTGAATGCGCTCAAAGTTAAGGAATGATTTCATCTACTGTCCATGGTAGCTGTCATAAATGATTAGGTAATACAACAGTCCCATCTGAAGGCCTTAGTGACAATAACTTGGTACTTGTATAAGGGATTACAGTACCTATTCATAATTTAGGCCCTACATAGTTTCAGAACATCTATGGAAATTGGTGAACCAAGCCAAGCAGATGTGTTGATGGCAAGTACAGCTGTATGTGTAAAAGCCCAATTACTATTTTTTCTTTCTACTTAACACTAACAGCTTCCTTCTTTTCCTTCTTTGTGTACATATTATCCACCCATTTAACTTTTTTCTTTAAAAAAATGATGTACACGGAGTTTTTGCAGTTTATTCACATATTTCATACGTACATTATTATTCATGTGTGCCTACTCAGTCAGGAAAAAACATTTGCAATGTTTGAGTATTCAGCTGTGAATGTTTACATCCCACATGCTGTGCTCTGCTTTTGAATTGTGCATATTTTTAGCAAAATGTTTGATTGAGAATAAAAAGCAGGCCTACTGTAGGAATCAACCCATTCTTTTTTTTTTCATCAAGCTGCTGACTGAACTTGTATTAGACCTGTGCATATGTACATTTAGCATCCCATTCTGAACAGGATCTTCTTGCGTGTGTGTGTGTAGAAAAACAATGTGGAAAACTTGCATTTTTACACGGACTTGGTCAGAATGGGTTAAAAAATATCCATCGTATGATGCACAAGTCTGAAAAGCAGCATGACTTCCTGACAGAGTCCAGCCCACCTACTTCTACAGAGATATATTTCTGTGGAGATGTACCAGTAGTTTTACTGACAAATTCTATAAAAGGGAAGAACTCAGCAGAGAGAGAACAATGACGAAAGCGAAACATGGAAATTTTGCAACATTAACTGCTGAAGAGCATCTAATTGACAGTTTGAGAGATGTGTGGTGGAATATAACAAGATAATTAACCTTAATTGGTGTTGATACATGTATGTCAAAATCTTGAGATTGCTGTGGCCGTGTTTCTCTGACAGTAAGGTTTTGTTGCTTTCTGAATAATTATTTCAAAAACAGAAACCTTTGCTGACTGTTAATAGCCATATCAAGGCCATCAAACACATCTGCTAAGACAAAGAGAATTTTGCTCCGACCATGCTAACCAATAGCAAAGAATATTTAAATTAATTTTGTGTAGAAAACTTAAGTTGAAATGTACCATATAAATGTGAGATACAGGAGCCATATGAGCAACATACTTGGCAAAGCTCTTCATCCACAATGGATTTTAAGTCTACAACACCTTCCTGCAGGGTTATTTACCACTGAGTGTTGAGTTCATGTAGACTCCAGTGTAACAAAGCATCATGTACCTGATTGCTTTCAATTAAATCATCACACAAATTTTTGACCTTTGTACCATCGAAATTGGGATTGATACATGAGTCCAATGGCCAGTGATCATGTCTCAGTTATTTTTAGCAGAGTTACAAGGGGAAAAATCATTATGTAAATTATCTTTTAGTGACAACTTCCCTGTTCATATTCATCAATCCAATGAAACCTGTGTAACTATGTAAATGTAGATTGAGTGAATACAGCAAGATCAGTACATTATTGAGCATATCTGCAGCAAGTTTGATCAAAATCAGACAATCCGTTCAAAATTGAAGAATTGTTATAGTTTGGTTCAGCCATCACTGGATGAGAAGACTGCTACAGTGTGTGACTTCACATATGTACCATATGAAGAGTTTGTTCGTAAAAACCGATAAGTCCATATTTGCCAAATGGAGGTATTTGCGATTAAAGGTCAAGAAAAATAAAGAGAACAATAAGAAAATTTCTGATTCTTTTGACCATAACTTTAAAAATGTACCTTTATATGTAGTGACCAATATATCATTTAAAAGGTATTATTTTGTACTTTATGACAGAGGCCGTACTTCAAAATCTTCAAAAATGGACTTATCGGTTTTTGCGAACAAACTCTTCATATGTACAACAATATAATAAGATATTAGGAAAATTTCACGAAATTTATTTTTTTTTTTAATGATAAGTACACATTCCCTCAACTTGTTGCTGACATATATGTTAAGGGTAATATTCCCCCAGCTGCTTTCTGAGAGCTAGGAAATATGAATTCTTGTTAATTTTCTTAGATTATACATTTTACATACAAATTATGCAATTATTGTATATAAAAGTGATATTGCATGTGTTGTAGTCTTCTTATCCAGCATTGGCTGCACTGAAACTTAAAAATTCATATAAGTTTTTAAACAGATTGTCCAATTTTTCTCAAACTTTGCTGATGTGTTCTTCTAATTTTAGGTTTCTTTTTTCGTAAAAAATGAAATTAGTGAATAAAAATGTTCAAGACCAAGTCAAGACCTGTGCTTAATTTGTAGAATTAAAATGGAGTTATGAAACTAAGTAACATTTTTGATATATCAGTGCTGTACTATACTATTTTATCTGAGAAGGTTATTATTTCTGTGTGTGTGGTTTCTGTGTCTTGAAATTTTAACATTTTTATGGGTTCACCATTCTGTAGACATGTTAAGTCACTACATTACTAATATACTTTAATATGCTTGATAACGAAGATGTTGCCACTACATTTGTAGCTGCTGAGTGCTGGCTTGTAAAAATGACAATGATATCTTTTGTTGACAGCACATGAACATCATGTAAAAATAGGTTTTTGATCAATAACTGATCTTCATAATGTGATTATCAAATGAAAAACAACAAAATGTGCTTGTTATACACAGCCTAGTATCTCCATTCTAAGTATTTTTTTTTAATTCTTCTTCATCTTTTTTTTTTTCAGGTCTGCTAAACCTGTGATGTAAAATAAGAAAGAATCTGTGTACTGTACCAATTATGTTTCCATGTTTACAAACATTGGGCAACTTGTTATGAAATCTTTGCACCAGAACTATATACTGTAAAACCTGAAACATATGTGCTGTGAAACTTAGACTGCAAATTGGAGCGGACAGCCTTTTTTCACAGAATGAAACTTTTGTGAATTGCAGATTAAGACAATATTACGAGTACAGTCTGAACTCTATTATCCAGCCCTTTCTTACCTTGATGCCTCCAAGAAGTGAAGGGCCCCCCCCCCCAAAAAAAAGTGTTTTCAAACACAATTACAGAGCTGTAATTGTGTTGAAATCAGTATTTTATTTATTCATTTATTTCTTTTGCCTTCACTGCTTAGAGGCATCTGGATAAGAGAGGGCTGGATGATGGAGGTTAGACTATGATTGTAATATTCTCTTGATACGCAACTTAGGTAGAATTCATTGGTAAATTCTGTTAGTTTTGTAGGAGTTTTACAGCTCTGTAAAACTCCTACAAAACTCACAGAATTTACCAAAGATATTCCCTTTAGAAACATGTGATGAATTTTACAGTAAGATGTTTCAATTTCATGACTATGATTTTTAAGTATCTAGATGCTCAAAAAGCATATAATCAAATTTTGTTATGGTATAGGCCTACACAACCTACATAGCTACTACTTAGTCAGTAGCTTACTTGTACTCATTGTTTCTTCCATATTCGACCAAATCACTTATCTGGATGGGCATTGTCCCGACATGGCCGGATAGCAGACGTTGGACTCTATGATATATGGATTATCTAGACAAAAGCATTTGGGTTCATTTCATTTTTTGCACTTCTCTTTCTTGAATAATGTATATATGGCTCCTCACAAATTCGCAAAGTTTTATGCATGCAAAAATGTGTGGTTTTACAGTATGTACTTAAGACAGATCTGCACTGTTCTCAAAGACATACAAGGTAGGTCATTTTTTTTTCATCTTAATCTTTCTGCACTGCAGGTTCTCACAGCTCACATAGGGAACTCTCTTGGTGCCAGCAACAGCAACTCGGTAGCCAACGAACTTGTGAAGAAGTTTGATAGTGTTTCCCGTGTAGACTTTGACAGCTACCTGAAGTTCCTTCAGGATCTACAGTTCCTGGTCATGGAGGACATGGATCTTGCCAAGCTGGAGGAGGTGTCCTGGATGATCTGTGGGAGTCGTTACGAGTCCAGGCCCAAGGCTGTCCTGGGCCAGGATGAAGTCTACAAGATGTGGAGGATCTTCAACTTCTTTGCGGAGCCTGGCAAGTTTCCTGTGATTCTTGATAATGAGGTAATCATTGTATTTGACATCTGGAGAAATTTTTTAGGTTTAATAGGGAAAACTAGTTATGCTCTACTCCGCTTGTATAATGATTCGATATGGAGAATACAGTTCGTTTTTATAGATTTCATTTTACAGTGGAAAATTGAATTGTAATAATTTTTGTTGAGGTTATATGGGAACTTATGAGACAGTGACATCATCACATAACTATCATCTAATTTTCCTCAATGAAATGGCAAATGCTGATGTCACTGTTTTGTAAAAATGTGAAAACGATGTCTTATTTTATGTCCCATTTTGATGAAATATCTACAGTGTGATATATGTTATTCTGTTCATCAGAGTTAGCTCGAAGGTGGACTGGCATTCCACTTTAAAATTAGCAGGCTGCCAATGCCCCTTTTTGCTAGTTTTATAATGTGATATTGTAAGAAGTGGTTGGAGATTATTTTCCAGTCTGTACCTGCTATATAACATTGATGTATTGTCAGGTTTTCTGTGACAACAATGAGATCAAAATTGGCTTCTGTATCTGACCGCTGGAACCAAATGATATGATATTGACTTGCTTCCTATTCAAATGTCCAAAAGCAGACCATGCAGTTTCTAATTTTAAAAGAGAAGGCTTATCTTTCAGTTTCACATTGTGGCTTGTACATGTGATCTCATCTGACTATAGGAAGCTGTCATTATGTTTGAAAAGCTGGTGGTTGCCATGGGGAGCAAGTGGAGTTCTGAGGACTTCCTGTCCAGCATGGCTTCCACCATCCCCGACACAAAGTTCACCAGCTGCCTGAGGCTGTTTGAGCGACTCTACGCCAGAAACGTGGATAAGATGTGTGCCGTTGAGGGCATTGCTGAGGTCTACAACACTGTGATAGAAGAGGTAGAGAAAATGGTAAGTGTGAGGTCTGAATTACTCATAGGATAAATAAAAATACTTTTTAAGTATTCGTGTTTGATCAAAAAATGTAATGCAGTATTCAAAGTCAGCGGTGGATTGGGGGGGGGTACCTGGTGCTTGAGGCCCCCCCCCCCCCCCCCCGGTTGTTTTTTTTTTAAATAAAAAGGAAAAAAAATTAAAAAAAATGATTACCGGGCACTTTTGAAATAAAAGTCTGTAAACTTCACCCCCCCCCCCCCCCCCCCCCCCCTTTACAGAATTCCTGGATCCACCCCTGAAAGTGCCTGTACAGGAGCTACCTTAGGGTGCTGGCATAGATTAGTGAAACTATTTTTGATCAAGTCTTTAACATGATCTTCCATCTTCATTTTTAAACATCCCCCTCCATACTGTGCATATCATTATTGCACTATGCATTTATTTCTCTCATCATGCAACACCTATTAAATACTTGTAAAGAGTCAAGTAAAATGGAATTGAAGACTGAACAAAAGATAAGACTTGCACATTTTTCCTTGTCGAGTACTGACGTTGAAAGTCATCTTCAAGTAAACTGTTGGAAATAAAAATGAATAGGATGATATCATCAGTCTGTTCTGTACATATTCAAATATCAATGACATGTTAATATTTTCAGCCCTATAGCAGCAGAAAGAAGTTACATGTTTTAAATTTGTAAAAAAGAACAACAACAACAACAACAACATTCAGGGACCCCTTTTCATTCCTGACACAAGTATACAGCTCAGACAAGATAAGACATGTGTTTGTATTCTACATTCCAGATTTTCTGGATATTGGGAGTGGTTTACAACAAACAAACAAAAAAGAAACTCCCATACATTGTTTATGTGCAGTGGGTATGCTTCTCTCATTCCACCTGCATGTGATTTCAATGATACTTGAGAAGTGCTCCTGGTATCTGAAACAAGTTTTGAGTGCTTTAAAATTTATGGTGCTCCATAACAGATTCCTGATTAAACCCATGATGGTTCATCACGCAAAGCAATGTTGATAAATGACTTGCAGAAGTCTATGCAAGCTTGCTACATGACAGACTTGCTTGATTGCACAAGTCAATAAGTTGTTGCATCTTTGCCAGCCAGCTATCCTAAAGCTAGCGTGCAGGAAACTTGTCAGCTCATGAACAACATTTTTTTTTTTAAAGACCAGTGAAACAGTGCAAATCCAAAAGAATTTCAAATGAAATCCCATTTCTCAAGTAATGAAAATATTATCTGTCTGAGAACACGTTCAGTTTGAAACCTCTGCCATGCAGGTCACACTCTAAAACCTACAAGCTAAGAGGCTTGCATTCTGCAAGCTTTTCACTATAATGTGCTAAATATATTATTGTCATTACCATAGTACATTGTACATCAGTCAGTATACTATGTCATAAGATTGAAGATATTTGTAGATCACACATGTCATTTGATCTCCATCAAACTGAGTGAAGATATTGATAGATACATATGTATTACAATGATATAGAAATTTCACACCCTATTCCTCACTTTGTCTAAACTACATGTTACATGAAAGCACACATATTTTATGTGAATTACAAGCATTGTTTCCTTTCATTCTCTATCGTGCAGTTTCATGTGCAAATTCATAACATACAGTAACATCAAGGCCGTAACGACATGAAAGCCATTAAACATGATAAACCATGCAATATTAATTTCATATTTCATTTAAAGGGTAGTGCCAAGTAAAGACTTTGCTTTTGTAATTAATGACAAACACACCACTCTTAAACATATTTCACTACTTTTTTCACCTCAAAGATTCATATCAAACTCCATATTAGAAAGGACAACATTTGTTCAATCATTTTCTGGCTTGATGCACTGTAACAATTTATCATTGGATGCAATCATGCAACATAATTTTATATTGATAAATCGCTGGCCTCTTCATGCACCCAGTGCGTGAAATGCATGACAACGCCTCTCCGCATTGTCACTACAGCAGTCCCACACATTGTATTTGGTGTCTCTTCATCAGAACTGCCAGGATTACTCAGTAATCATAAAAATCAACCACTCCATGGTCAGCCAAATGCCTTAATTCATGTTAGAAGTCTGATCAGAGGCAGGACAATGGGAGGGAGAAAGCCTAAACATTTTTCTTTATATGTTTCTCCTCTGTTGTTGATATGAAAGTGCTAAGATGTAAAACCGGGTACCAGCTTTAGTAGTTGTACAAATATGGCTGCAAAACTCTGCATTCTGCAGTGCCTCTGTCCTGAAGCAAAAGCTCCTGTAACAGTATTGATTCAATGGACTCAATAATTTAGAACCATTACCCACTGGACATTTGCATATCATGAAAATGCACAGACAGACAAAAGTCACAATTGGAATCATTATTTTTGGTTTCCTCTTCACAGAAATTTTAGACATGCTTTAGATAGTTCATTGATATTTGTTGTTGTTGTTGTTTTTGTTTTTTTAAGCAAAACCAGGTAGCCAAAAATCTTTCTTAGCTTGGAGGTCCCCTTTAAAGGTGAATCAGTTGACTAAAGCCAACAGAGTAATAAATGTATAGTATTTCATGGACTTTGTTATATTGATTTACGTACATGCAAACATACTGCACTATGATGTTGTCAGGGAGTTGCTAAGACTATAATAAGGATGATTTCATGGTAAGTCAACAAAACTTCAGTGTGCCCTCAGTTTACATGGACACTTGCCTGTAAATGATGACAGGCACTCAATGGGCCCAAAAGTGGTCATATTACGTGAGCTGTAGTAGCTGTCATTTTCGTGACGGTTTAATTTTTGCAAATTTTGTGAATCACTGTTGGGCTGCAATTTTAACAACATGCAAAAATATTGCCACCTGATATTATCTTTGTGCACTGAGTCCTGTAGTACAATGTGTGACCCGCTACAACAAAAGGATCCTAAAGTTGCTGACGGCTGAGCCGAGAAAATAGAGTTTGAAGAAAAATCATCAAAATTGGGTAAAACAATCGGGTGTCTGTTTTTGGCGTAATTTTGTAGTCTAATGTTTTGTTTATCATCTGCCGAAATTTTGAAGCTAAATGATCAAAGGAAAGACAAGAAATCACCGTTTTTCTGGGCCATGATTTTCCGACTTTCACCGTAAGAGAAACGTGTCCGAAGATTTGGATTTAGCGCTGCAGCTAGACTCCGCCCATAGCAACGAGGGAGTGATCTTATTGGTCAGTCCGTGGCATCCTGATTACTGATTGGTCGTGCGTAGACCGCTGGCGCTAAGCTTGAATGAGCATCGTGGAGGTCGCTAGGACCAAGCCTTCTATTGTCAAGCGGTGAAAACTGTCTCGCCTCCCCTTGATCATGATAGTGTTGGAAGGAAATCTTTGAACACGTTTTTCTCGAAACTCTGATTTCCTCAATCACTCGACATGCGCTAATATTATCGTCGATATCTCCGCAACCGAGTACTTTTAGGAGTTGTGCTATATATGAATTAATGTAGAAGTGTAAGGGAATAATGTCATGCCATTTTCAGAAAATTGTCCTCCCCGACTTTCGGATCCTTTTGTTGTAGCGGGTCACATGCGCAGTAAATTGGCAGAGTGAACAGACAGGCATTAGTGCACTTACGATAGCCTCCATGTCAAATCGCGAAAACTTATGATCTTGCAAAAATGCCTGTGACCTCCTACTTTGCAACAATATCTGTACTAAAGAATAACTGCTTTTACAGTATTGTCACTACTGCTTCACCTAAAATTCTATACAAATGTGTATCTTTGTCATTGCCAGTCATAACGCCAAAGCTTTGTTGATATATGTCAAGAACCATATCATTTTCTGTAAAATTCATCTAGGGTATCATATGTCTTTGGAAAATACATATGGCTAAAATGCCCCTCATTCTGCCATTTATGCTGCTTAATTACATTTTCTGTCACAAGATGAAAATGAAATTCTTGATATCTAATGATATTTTTTAGGGGTACATCAAAAAGAAGGGACATAAGGTGACATCATGGAAAGACAGATGGTTCATTCTGAAACCTGGCAGCATGGCATACTTTGTGGACAAAACTTTGAAGGAGCAGAAAGGGGACATTCAGCTGAGCACTTCATGGAAAGTCGAGGTAAGTTGGCTTTATAGAATGTTTGCAGTACCCCTTGGAGATGTGTCCCTATGTTATCTTTCAAAAGGAAACAAAAGAAAAATGTAATATTCTGTCAGCTTCTTAGGTTAACAGATCCACCAGGGCCCAATTTTATCAAAAGAAATGTTAGAACAGCAACTTTTGCTAGAATAGCAACTTCCTGTAGGAACAGCCAGTCAGGAAGCACGATTCTTGCTGTTTTTAACCATGACGCTTGAGCAAGAGTTGCTATCATAGCGACTTTTTATGAACATGGAGTCCTGTTGTTTCATAGATTGATATCTAATATTCAGAGGTGAAAATCAATTTCTTCTTAGGGCATATTTGAGATTTCCTAACACAAATAAAAGCGATTTAAAATGTGAAAGGTAGTTTGAACCAATATTGTACTATCCTCCTGGAAATCATCATATGGATAAAACTTTATGAAAACCAGGGTTGAAAAATTGAAAAAAAGGTAAATTGACACGTTGGAAATTGACACTTCAGTTGGAATTATTTTTAGTGTGTGATAAGGATGTTTCCAGACATAACAGCCAAATGATGTAGGCTTTGTGGAAACATGTCTAGGTAATGTTGACTCCTCTCTGGGGAGCGAATATCAAATAAATATTGGAATAGAAAAATCCCTTGTTTTTAGCACAACCAGAATTTGTTGATGTGTTGATACCTGATCTTGTTAGATGATATCCTTCATATCTCATTTCAACTTTAGCAAACAGCTTTTGGAATATCTTAAACCCACTGGCATCATCCTGTCAGAAATAGTTAATGCTATGTGATAGTTTTTGTTTGAGAATTTGTAATGATACTGTAGTCATATTTTGTATCACAGCTGAGAAAAGTCATGAAATATATATACCCTTTGAAAAAGAGTTTACAGAAAATGTTTGCTCCAAAGCTCCAAACAGCTTATACTTCTTCAGGGGGGAATAAATCCCAAATATGCATGTAGATTGAGTGAATGCAGCAATATTATTAGAAAACATCATTGAAATGCAAGGAAAATCTAACTATCCATTCAAAAGTTATGATTTTTTAAAGTTTTGGTGCCATTATATTGCTAGATGAGAAGACTACTTCAATTCATGACCTCTTGCAAATACAGTGATATGAAGAAGTAATGCACCAATCCATATAATTGTATCCCCCGGCATGTATGCCGGAGGATACTTTGTATTCAGCAGTGTTACACCGCCGCCGCCGCATCACATTCTTGTGTGCACTCTAGCAACCACTAACCTTGAAGGATTTCTCTGAAATTTTGTATGGAGGTTCATATTGGTAATATATTCCACACCTATATAACTTTGGGTGATGCTGCCCCCAGTGTTCCATCCTTTATAGGGTAAAATGCAATATTTTTGTGCATAGTTTTTGTGCAGTCTAGAGGTCACATTTGTGAACGGATTTTGTTCAAATTTGGTATGAAGGTTAATCATGATGTAATCTACAAGCCTATCAATTTTGGATGTGCTGCTCCCAGTATTCCGTCTGTTATAGGGTCAAAGGTCATGTTGTTTGTAGATGGTTTGTGTGCGCTCTATAGGCTACATTTCTAGACGGATTTTGTTCAAATTTGGTATGAAGGTCTGCCATGATATAATCTACAAGCCTATCGATTTTGGAAATGCTGCCCCCAGTGTTTCGTCTTTTATAGGGTTGAAGGTCATATTGTTGTTGGATGGTTTGTGTGCCCTCTCTATTGCCACAGGATACAATAAATTGCATTGCGCGGCAGTGGACATTTCTAGTTTCATTCAATTGCATTGACTGTCACATCAAAGAGATGATGTGTGCTGCTTTCAAATTCTCATTATAAATAGCCTCTGACTTCATCATCACATTAAAAAAAAATGTTAATTGATGTATATAGTTTGATAGTAGGGAAGTAACTGAAAGAAGTGCGTTTCTTTTCTGGGGTGGTCCCCCCCCCCCCCCCCCCCCATTTGTTTCACTTATTGTGGGATCCGTTGCCCGTTAGTTTAGGAACCAAAATGTTACTAGCGAGGCACTTGAAGTTTGCATCAAAGATTGGTCTCTCATCTAGTATCAGTGAAAAGAATTTCAATGAGTGACCAAGATTATGTTTCAGAGCTGAGAACAATGGGATTGATTCTTGCAGAAGCCATGAAGTCACACTGCTGTGTTGTAGAGCTATAGAAACTGTCATTTCATGACTCTTTAATTGCCGTGGGAAATAGTATCATATCTGTCCAAGAAGTATGTACAGTTACTAAACATTGTCAAGGACTAATCATCTGTTGGCTATAAATCTGTTAATCAATAAATATGTGAATTCATGATGAATTATCTTCTTCTCTTCCTCCTCTTCCCCCTCCTCCTCCTTTCTTTCAAAGCAATCATCCTTCCACTAGGGGCTGTGTACACTGTATATATTCAAGTTTGCAGACTTTCTTTACAATCCTTTCTAAAGTTGCTTCACATTTATTGGAAGCAATTTACATCATGTAGCACATAATACAGCTTTCAGCTTTGCAGTGTTATAGTGCTAAGAAGCATTTTGAGTGAAGAAATAATTCTTCATTTTTGTTTTGTTTTTTCATAGTGTCAATTCAATTCAATATGGTTTATTGTGCAAATATAAAATAATAATCCAGCAGCTTGAAGGCTGGTATGGTTGCTTTACATCAGATTCATAAATGAAATTAAAATAACACTGATAGTATAAACATACATGAGAAATATGTAGGGTGTGTTGCAGGCATACTCATGAAAATTGGTTGATGCTGATGGGTGAATATAACATGATAGTCATGAAGTGAATGTTGTAATACCAGCATGTCCTTTGTTGTGAGGTGTGATTTAAATTAGTGATCGATACAATGGGAGTATTTAGACCAGTCTAGTTTTAGACCGCTCATCCTACAGCGGGAGAAGCTAGAAATCATTGCCATAAACAGTACTTTGGGCCTATGGGGGGGGGGGGGGAACCATGTTGATTAAATGAATTTAAAGCAGCTCTGATGAAATTTGGTCTCATTGTTTCTAATGTTTGTCGTTTAGGTATCGATGTGTATAAAGATAATATATCATTGCTAAAAGTGGTAGAAAGTGCATTGTCATGTTGACATCATATGACAAAAATCAGGGAAAAACTGTACAGAGCTAGCAACTTTCCTGTTATGACTGCAAGTCAAAATATTGAATTTGGCTGATTTATTGTCAGTCTAGAGGCATAATGGATGTGCAAGATTCATGTGTCTAGTGTCAGATAGTGCTCTGCCATAGTTGTGACATGCCTCGTGCTCCCACTACAACAAATACAGTTAAGTTATACAACAAAATTTCACGACAAGGAAGTAAAAATTCAGGTCCCAAAATTATTATCAGTTTAATTGCCGGTATAATTGCCGGTCCCAAGGACTTTATTGTAATGGTAGTCACCTGCATTATGCCCCCAAAATAAAATGAACCTTTCAAGAGAAAATTGGTTCCAAAGTTGTAGAGCTAGTCAAATGAAAATCATTTTCAAGCATGTTGCTCCTGAAGTATTTTTTTTATTTGCAAGGCAACTAGATCTAGCTACCTGGTATGTGAATAAATTGACAGTATGTTGCCATAGTAATGACATACTGTCATATGTTAAAAGAATGTCAGGAAAACATATCAGATCCTGACGTACAGCTGAAGTTGTGTAAGGAGACAGGAATTCAGAGATTAGTAAGTATGCCTGGTCTGATCCGACTCATGTACTGTACCAGGTAAATAATGGATGTACACCACACTGTGGTCATTGCCAATTTATCATGCATGTTTTCCATCCAATGAGTCATTATTGTTTTGGAATATTAGTGCAGAAATATTAGTTTAAATCTCTTTTCCCTAACCACTACCATAAGGTAATAATTTAGGGCAAAAATATCAGTTAACCTCACTGATATACTGTCTAATCATGTATGTTACATTCTAATTTATGTCTACTGTTATTTACATAATGGGGAGGGGCCATTAGTACGTGACATAATAAAAGGAATGAGGCAATAATTATTCTGTGAAACCTCACCATTCTAAACTGACTGTCTATTCTCAAGCCCAGTGTTCACATACATAGTCACCAAATGCTAAATAGCAATAACATTTTTCAAAGGCTTGAATGTAAGAATAATGAATGAATTCCCCTGGGAGAACATTTACAACTAAGCTTACTACAAACTACAACACTGAAAGGACTGTGATGTGAAGCCATCACACCAGAGATGTTTTCTGCTATCATGAGTAAAACTGTTGAGGTTTCAAGGGCGTGTATAGGGCATACATTCGTACTTGATTTCTGTGCGTTATTGTGTGGGTCACTGGTCTCAAAGGGCAAGAACCATATATTCATTCGACATACTATGTATATCAGCCATTTATCAGTATTGTATTGATGTCTTGCCCCCTGAACAAACATGATACTGGGTGGTGGATGTGAAAGAGGAAGTTGATATCCTGATAAGCTCTCAGTTAAACTCCAAGTCCTGCAGTAATTTTGCCTTAGATATAATTATCATCTTATCTTCATCAAATCATAGCAAGACTCTATCTTATTGCAATATTCTATATTGGAGGAAAATCGAATGGAACTTGTAAGATTCATTAAATCTTCACAAAATCTGAAAATAATACAGTACTGTGCAAGTTAATTCTCTGAAATGTGTTTCCGATCAGATCAGTTATAAATTTTCAGAGTTCTGCAATCTAATCAAACAATTGTATATGACTGAAACAAGGCATTTATGAAAGACATGAAATTCTAGCATAAAATGACAGACATCATGACCAAAAGGTACTGCATCAAAGCACATAAATTTGATTCTTTAGACTTGATGGCATAAGGCAACCCATGATGCTGTAAAAGTGCTTGCTCTCCAATGGTGCAAGATGGAGACTTTGAACTGTAAAACTAACTAATTGAATATTGTCAGAAAGGCTTTGCAGATCTGAACATCATTTGTTCTTTCTACACTACTCCTCATACAATTGACCACTTTCCATAGCTGTTCATTCAGGAATATTTTTGACAAAAGAGGAAGTAACTGATATCATATGTTACTAGAGTAGTTCCTAGTTCCTTGTGGTAAGTTGTAAGTTAGCCATGTCACCTTGTGGTTGCACTTCCCTTCCTAGCAACCTGATGGATGTTCATCTCTCTGCATTATTTCTCTTTTCTACTTCTAAAGATTGTTAGTGTTGCAAAGAGAATGTGACACTCTGTTTTCCACTTCTGTTCACTCTCCAGGGAGTTACTGTATAAAAAGCTATTGCTCTGAGTACTTTTCAAAACCAGGAAATGTCTGTCCATAGAGATTTAAACAACTTATGGTAGCCATGAAGTACCTACCATTGTACATTCTTTGTTATATGGCACTTGTGTATTCTATGTGTGTCATAAAGAGGTTGTAGATGAATACATACTGCAGGTCACATGCCACCAGCTATTATTTCAAGTTTGGGAGATCTAATTTACTTTTTTACCTTGAATTTACCCTTGAAGGCCACACCTTGCTACTACAGTGGTGAGCGTACATTACTGTAGATAGTGTGGTGTGGCAAGGTTAACCCTTTTCATATTAGTTAGGGTCACACGCTGTTCTTAAACTTTAAGTTTAGGTCGAAAACTTAACTTAACGTGATTAGAACCACGAGACATCTTAGGGTTTATGCTCTCTCCATCAGTCACGGGGGTCCCCACTCGTAGTTTTGCTCCGTGTGGACACAATAATTATATCATATTGGATGGCTATGAATGGGATACCACAGAATAGGCCTATTGCACGAGTTTGGGCCAATATTGCACGAATCGAAGATGAGTGCAATATTGACCCTAATGAGTGCAATATTCCCTGGTATTCCATGAATCAAGGCCATCCAATATGATTATTATCATCTATACCAGGGCACTCGACACTAATGGTGGCCCGGTGGCCCAGGGCCACCAAAAACGCACGGCAAGCCACCAAAATTTCAGAAATGAAGAATGTTGTGGCCTGATGGGGCCACCAAAAACAGGTCGGATGTTTGCCTTTGGGCCACCAAAAATAAAAGTTAGTGTGGAGCCCTGTCTATAGATACAATCAAGTAGAGCAAGCATAAACTGCTCAAAATTACCGGGCTTCTACTCATCTTTGAAGTTGACTTAGCAGTCACATCCCAGCAGCACTGAAAAGGGGAAGCCCCTAAAACTGCGTATGAAACAAGCAAACTAGCAAGATGTTTGTGCGCTTGTGAATTGTAGCGCTCGCACAATAGACGAGACAGAATTAAATTTGGTTTGATCTTGAACAGCAAGTAACAACGGTAGCCTATGGTGAATTAATACGTTGGCCTATGCGTTTCATTCAATATGCTCTGATATTGAACGGTAAAAATTGAGCGGACAACAATACGCGTTTTTAATGCACTGCTAAAACGTCCTATATAGATGATAATCAATGAGCTTGTGAGTTTGCACGAATCTTGCTTCTCGTTCACATCCGGGTCAAGGCTCCAGCTGCGCTATTTTGTATGGGTATGTAAAAGGTCATCTAGCAAAGACTCTGCACTTCCGGTGTAATCGTTGAGTTGGGTTCGCTTGTAAGTTGTAACTTAAAGTTAAGATGTGCGTGTGAACCCACATTGTGAATTCACTAGTGGAGCTAATCATCGACAGTTAAGTTTTTGACCTAAACTTCAAGTTTGGCAACTGTGTGTGAACGTAACTACTGACTTCTGAAATGCCCATTGACTTATTACATGGGCCCCCAGGTTCCATTTAGGGAATAGGTTAAGGGAGTCCCATGGGACCCACCTAAACACCCTAGAGAGATCAGATCTCTTCTGTTACTTAAAAGATATGGCTTATATGATAAAGTGTTTTGTCTTGATGATTGTGAAATGAAATCATTTGTGCATAACATTTGTTTGTCACTTGCACTGCACAGATCATTTTTTAGTGCAACGTAAAATCTGATGCAAAACTACAACAGTCTACCACCATGCTAGCTACACAATGGTCTTTAACAAGGAATATCTGACATAAAGCTTGAAAAGTCTTGCATTACCAGGTACCTACTGCAGTGAACAGAGAAATGTATACGTATGCGTCACATTCATATGGGGGATCAGAGTCATTATTTTTATGTATCTTTAATTTCACGAACAGCACCTGACTCACGAAAATAAAAACCTCACAAAATATTTGGCATATACAGTACAGTAATGTGTATAATGTAAATAGCATTTGAGAGATGCTGTGTTATGCTTTTTTGTGTCATTCCCTGCACAGTTCAGAAATCATTTCAGTGCTGCATGCATGTACATTCAAGATGATTTGACAAAATAGGGCTTATTGTACTGTAGTCAAATTTCATATATGTGACGTGGTTTCAGGGTAATAATAGGCATTTCACCGAAGGCTTTGCTTTATTCTGACTTACAGTAGCATGCATGATTCCAAAGTTTAGTGCCAGAAAAGCTCTTTGTGAATAGTAGCTGTGATTTGTGATTTAAAGCAGCCATTCAGACAGTCGTATAATGGCTGCTAAATCCAAGTTCACATCCTATAATGGTCTCCATTTCATGGCAAAGTTTGTCGCTCTGCCAAACAATCAGCTGTGAGCATACTTAGCCTATAGTTGCCAAGGATATTTTAGTGGATATGACTTCCTTTGCAATATTAGATGTCAATCACTTTGTAAGTCAGGTGCAATATTTGGCCTTGAAAAAAAAAGACTTTTAGACTGAACCGCTGATGCTTTTCTGTGTACTCTATTTACGTACAACATCCTGAATATATGTATGGCATTTTTTCATTGACATCATGGATTTGAAAGTATTTGTAGGTTTGCAAATTAAAAGAACTTTTATGACTTTGTTCAAAATTCACATATCAGACATGTCATGTCTGCTGTATTTTTCAGAAGGTGACTATGAAGAAAATCTCTGGTTACAGTTATGCTATCATTTACCAATTCAAAATATGATGTCCCTGTATGTCCTCTGTAAATCTTGTGTGAAAATTGATCAATTTATGATTTAGCTAGCATCAAGTTCAAAGAATATTTTGTTTTTTAAAGCACAATTCCTGTTCTTTGTCACCCATGCAAGAATACTAAGTTTATACACTGACAATTTGTGACAGTATTGTCCAATTTTGGTGAAGATCACACCACATGACATAATTATCACATCAGAGGTATCAGGTATCAGGTATATAACTGAAGATGATCTGAACTTTAGTTATGTATGTGCAGAACTTTTTGTCTTGCTTCAAGGCACATGATACTGTCCTGAAGTGAATTGAACATAATCCACATGTATGACTAGTCTGTGCATATCAAGGACTGGAGACAACAAGACCACTTGTCTGGTGTGTCAAAATCATGTTAAAGGCATAATTTACTATTTGCAGATAAAACAAAAACCCAGCATTAGTGCTTCAAAATAGTTCTAAAATGTGAGTTAGGGACAGAAACAACCAATGTAAAAATTTGAACTGGTGAACCAGTATACTGGTAATCAATGTTAAGTGTTGCTAAATATATAAAATGTGAACAATAGTTATTACAATAAAAGTGTTTCTAGACTAAACCTTCTACAGTTATGGTTTAATGAGAAGAGTAGTGATATCTCCTTATATTTTAGGCTTTATTGCAAAATTTTTATATGGTAGGATGTTTTGTGATACAACTGACCTACAGTGTACACATATATATGCATCAAAAGTGATATCTTGAACATTTTTAAAATCACTGTTCCCAAAGGTAAACAGGACCTTTAAAGGGCCTTGTTGATACCGTGGTAAGGATATCAAAGGCCATGATTCCTACCATTATGATAGTGATGGAAATAAACAAAAATATGAAGTCATTCATACATACAAAAAAATCATATTATCCATCTCAGTATGTTACTAATGTGTTTGTAGATATGAATATGACATGAAAGCAATTGCATGATATAGCAGTGCTTGCCTGCGACAAACCTTCTTTTTTTTTTAACATACACTCTGCAATGAAAATTTGTCTTAACACAATCAAATGAACACAAACTGTCACTCTGCCCAATGCTGTGATATCTTATATGCAGGGATACACACTAACCCATTTTTTTTTATTGGTCCGACCTGTCTGTCGGACCAGTAAGTACCCAGTTTGTCCTTCTTTTACTGGTCCATTCCTGAAAAAGTTACTGGTCTGACAAGTGATTTTTACTCGTCGGGGACTTTTGGACCAGTGCCAGTGTGCAGCGTTAGGCTGATGTTTTCGAGGCAAAATCACACCTAGGCAAAATCATGAAGAAAGTGAAAGTCCTGAATGGATCTGTAGAGAAGCTTGTTAATGTCTAAAGTACCAATACTGCATTTAAATAGGGACTCCAGTTATCATTCAGGCACAGTGATGCTTAATTAGCCAGTTGTCAGAGCCATTATCACCCAGAGTTGGCAATCATCCATTCTTTTTATGATGGTATTTTTCAATGTAATCTCTTGATTTCCCAATCTTAAAGCTTCAATGCAGACAAATATTGCATCATTGAAATAATTAGTTGTAGTAAACAATGGCAGTGGGGAAGAGGAGAATGGACTCTGTAATTTTGTACCAGCGTAGCTGTGAAGTAATCCAGGCTTCTGTTAAAATTACCTTGAATATTTATGTTTTTCATGGGGATAACTTTGATAGATGGATGTAAATAAGCAGTCAGTAACTTTCCGTTACCCACTGTCAAATACCAGCTAACATGTTCTTCAAATAAAGTGAATGTCTGGATCAAAAGAACTTAAACTCTACAGAGAATTATATCACTTCTGTAATGATCTTGAGCCTTTGTTACAGATACATTTTCATTTAATGTTCATGATCTATTTCTGCATATTTATAATCTATGGCTATGGTTCATTGCACAGTGTTATATTCACAATCCATCTGCATAGTTCAGTGTACAGTGTAATAGTCATGATTCATTTTTATGGATCAGTGTACGGTATTCAATGGTGTACGGTGTAATATATGATCATCTACAGTTTGCATAAATGGCTCATTGTACACTATATACAGTGTTATGTGTATGACCATCTCCCCTGAACATTGGTGGCATATATTTGTTCAATGACAGAAGGTTGTTAACCAACATGGGTAGTTGCGTACTTTGCCTTTGAGATTTATTTTGACTTTATCTTCATTAACACTGTGAGTGGACTCATATTGGCATCTCACCTACTTTGAAGGCATATATTTTATCTAGTGATGTAAATTCTTGTCATTCATCCAGTTGAAGTACATAGATCGTCATATAATAACTTGAATTTAGACAAATGGAAATGAACTCGTCTGTAGCAATGTTTCTGTTTCGCCAATTATCAACTGGCTCCTTCAGGTAAGTGAAGCTCCAGTTGATGGAAAAGCTCTTCCTTATATAGTGCAAGATATTGTGCAGAGCCAGGATTCTAAACTGTCTTTCGCACACTGGACAAGGTCTAGTGCACGCTGGCTCTGCAAAATCTCACGCTACTAGTATATAGGGGCTGTTCCTTCAGTGGGTGCTTCACTCTCCCAAAGAAGCTATTTGATAATTGTCGCTACAAGTGAGTTCATTTCCAAAATTTTTATTCGCATAGTTATAACGATCTAGATATATTTTATTCTGTGTTCTATAGAGCGTGGAAGGAAAATAGCCAAATCAATTATATAGGTAGATTATTTTGTTACAGCACACTTCTGTCCAAATGATGATCAAAGCACTATTCAGATGTGATATATTAATGGTGCAGAGCTGGAAGGAAAGTAATGCAATCTTCTAAGGTTCATTCTTAAATTTGTATTCATATATGTGTAAATGCATGAGATGTAACAGTCTTGCCAGGAATCCTGTAGTCTGTCAGTTGATGATTGGTTAGCATCCAATCTTCATGAATGTCGTCAAGTTTGTGAGAACCACTGTAGCACAAAGAGATCCATCAGCTTCAACACAAGATGCCTGGAGTACAGAGGTACTTGTAACAGCTCACCTTGATTGAGAGGATGCCTCACAGAGACAGTTTTATAGCAGTCAGGCCATTTCATTTTCATTTTTAATAGCTCATTTATTTCCATATTGCCACAAGTAAAACTGCCAATAGGATAGCTTTCTATGGTGGGATCCACTGTGGTATAAGCTAACTGAATGTGCCATTATGGAATGGTTTGCGTAAACAAAGAGGTACCTCAGTAATCATGCTATAATTGATATCACAGCATTATTTGATTATGATAATTGTATATAAAGTTGAAAAGATATGCACATCTATGCAGAAAGGAATTGTATGGATAGGGAAGATTTTCCATGATATTCTGCGTACAGTATTGTGAAAACTCACAACTGATGAGGTTTTGTTGGAAAAAAAGGAATGGATAAGTAAATATGATTATTGCAATTAGATGATACTGCACGTGAGATACAATATGCTGGTAGAAAAGTATTAGATTTCAAATAATCATAAAGGAAACCTATATTTGGCAGAGAGGCGTATGACTCAAGTCAAGATACATCCCGTCACATGACAGTTGGCGTCATGACTATTTTGATGTATCCTCAGGAAACCTTGTCAGATGACATTTTGACATTTCAACTGTTGTGACCCTTTCGGAATATTTGCTCAAGCATTCCTTAGTTCCTGATCTCCTAATCTGATATCAATGTTATGTCTCTGGCAAACTTTTTTCACTGAGATAGATATCTATAGTATGAGAATTCCATGTGAATGTTTTTTTTTTTGTCTGCCTCTTTTCCTAAGAGCACCGAAGTGAATAGTGATCTTGATGTGGACATGTTTTATGTGTTTACTGGTCCTTTGAATCTTTTGCCAAGTGAATTTTCCTCTCCCTGTCTGTCTTTTCTATAGCTTCTCTCTCATCTTTTATACTCTACACTACTCTGTGAGTGAACTTTTTCACACAGTTAATTTTCCCACCTTTGTCTAATGAGACGAATCTCACATATTCTTTGTTTTGTGTTCAATATAATTATTAAAAGTGCTAAAAGCATACATTCATCTGTACCAAAGAGGGTAAATAAAATATTTGTAGAGTTTTGTATTCACATTGTATTCTCATTCTATACATTGTGCAAAATATGTGATAATTTCTACACATAAATATTAAACATTTATGGGTGAGGTTTTTCTTTTTGGTCAATCAACAAGCAGCTCTTCACTTTTGTATCAAAATATCAATGTACAGCTCTTCCTTAATTTTTACACCACATATTCTTGCTGGCATCTTATATTTTTATCTGTCAAAATATGTAAGTCCCTTCTTTCTGTTTTCATTTCTCAGTCATTCTTTAACATCCAGAGACTCCAACCCAAAACATAGTCAGAACAGGAGATTCTTCTGCCTGGATCCCTTAGTAAACTGGAGATTGATTGTGTGCATAATATGCCCACAATATTCCTGTACGATTGGCACACATCACAAGAGCAAAATGCCATGTTCCTTGTGGTCCCGGGCCCATAAGTGGGCCCTGGAAGCTGTCAGGATTATAAATGCTCTCTTATGCTGTCTTAAAAGCTGTATTTTTGAACATATATACCAAAACTAAGGTTGGGCGGGAAATGCATATAGCTAAAGTGGGAGAAATTTTACTTCAGTGGGAGAGCAGGAGATTTTGACAAAATAGCCTTTTAAGCGGGAGAGTTGGAGTCTCTGGATATCTGTCTATCTATTCATATCCGTTTGTTCTTCATCTCTCTCATTGTTGAACAAAACGTTCATTTTCATATCTCTCTTCTCTTTTTGTTCTCTCACTGACATGGCTGCAGGTGCTTGCAGACCAGAAGGGCTACAAGAACATGTTTGTGCTGTATTCACTGGAGACTTCTAGTAGCACTGCCAAGAGGAGGTATGAGATGAGCGCACCAGACCCCCGCACCAGACAGGAGTGGATAACAGGTGGGTGCCGACGTGGGGGCAGAGCGGTATCAGGGCATGTGATGTACAGGTCTAGACACATCTATATAATGATATAGATTGTGTGTCTTGTATATAAACATTCTAGATTTTTCTCTCTTATCCTTACTCTATGCTACTAAGGTATGTAAACATATACAAAGCTAGTATATTGCACTTGCTTCAATTAATCTGAATGTTTCAATGTGTTGTTCCGAGGCACTAGTGAAGCAGCGCTTTGCTGGAAGAAGAAGAACAATGATGGCATAACAACGTGTGTTTCAATTTAGATGTCTGTATACCCAGACGAGTGTGACACACTCAATGTAGATACACAAAGGCATGCATGTTTGTATGCATTTATGTGGTTTGATATGGAACTTCTCAGAGAATGAATTCTTACAATGTCTATACCAATCTATGTACCCTTATAATGCAAGATCAATGTAAATCTATATATATATTTGTTTTGAGATATATAGTTTGTCATTTCTATACCTTATGAAATTTACCTCCTTCTGCAGTTAATGAACTTTATGTTGTAAATAGTTAACCCATTGAAGACCAGTCCCAAGTATACTCGGGTAGGTTTCTACATGGGAAATGCATGTTCTAGCAAAGCCAGCCCGCCTGCAATGGGTTAAGATATCAGTTACTGTTTTTTTTACTAAAAGTGCAGAAATAAAGTCCTCCCTGAAATAAGGAAGCAAAATCAATCAATCAATCAATCAATCAATCAATCAATCAATCAATCAATCAATCAATCAATCAATCAATCAATCAAATTTGTGGTATCTGTGCTCCCAAATATGACTGCATGGTTAAATTTCATGTATACAATTCCTAGGCACAGATTTTTGGGTGCATTTTGAAAGAAAGTTTTTGTTTGTGAGGTAGACCATGTGGAAACAATTACTGTAAAACACGATATATTTGCGGCATGAAAATTTCGCGCATTGGAGCTGACGGCCTTTCTCGCAGCATGAATTTTTCGCGATTTGCCACTGGCATCCAATGCATATTGTGTAGGCAAGAACTTTCGCGTGCATTTTAATTTCGCGAATGTTGCCGCTCGCAAAATTCGTGAAATTAAAAGTGCATGCGAACATTCCTCGTTTTACAATAGTCATCATTTTAAAGTCTGTAAAGAAGATCAATACCAGGTAGCCAAGTAGGACAATGAACACTTATGCATTAAGTGGTTCTTCTTTTATTGTCAGCCATTGAAAATGTCCTGAAGAGGATGGAGAGCGGTGAGTCGCCACACGTCAAGGCCCTGGAGAGGAGGAGAAGTGAGAGGAGGGACAGACTGGAGGAGGCGGAGGAGGTTGCTAGGCTACGGAGGCTGCAGGTGGAGGAAAGTGAGAGGCAGAGACAGCGATATGAGGAGATGGAGAAGGTATCACTGGGCATTCAGTCTTCCCTCCTTCTATGTATTTGGGTTCTTTACCAATCAACACTCCTGGTTCTAATGTCCCTTCTTAGCTGTCATATGACATCCACCCCTCCATCCCAAACAATTACAACATGAAGAATTTGTTTGGATGAATTAAAAGCTGCGAATATGACATCAATCTTTAAGTGCTTTTTTTTTCTTTTCTGTAAAGTGAGTGTGCTCTTTCATGAGAGTATTAAGCAAGCTTTCTGCCACTATAAAAAGTTTTCTTGGACTATCTGGCTGTGTATACTCTACAGGCTGTTCGGGCTGGCAATTAAAAAAAATATCAAAGAAGAAATAATTCATTGCTGTATGTTGAGTGTCAAGCTGGTTGGGGCAAAGTTAAAAACAAACAAACAAAGGCAATAAGGAAATAAATGCCTGGGTCCTTTCCATGCTGCAGTGTGCATACTCAAACACTTATTATTGAATTATATGATCAGAGCTATAGATTAATTGATGATCAAACTGATGATAAAGTATAGTTCCTCATGTATTACCATGCCACATCAAGCAGCTGCATATTTAAAGTCTTGAAAGTTTGACATTCTGCCCATGAAGTGATCAAAATTGCTTCTTTTTTTTTCTTTAGTTTTCAGCTTTTGTTCCATTCATACTTATATGAATCATTTACTAATTTACTGAACAAACAAATCAATGTAATCACCAATCATATGCACCAATCTTATGAGCCACTATTTTTTTTTCAAGCAGAGATATTGTTTTTGTGCATTCCACATATCAATTATTTTGTGGTCAATAAATGTAAAGGTACTAAAGTCCTGCTTGCATGAGAGTGTGATTAGGAACTGTTCCTTTTTGAGTGAAATTACAGGGTGATTGAACTCTTTCAGACTGCATTTTAGCTCTTTTCTGTGTGAATAGAATTCTTTGTTAAGTTAATTCAGCTCTTACAGAGTCAATTTTACCATGAAAAAGAGCTGCCCTAATTTAATCACATCCCCCCCCAAAAAAAAAGAACAATCAAGGAATTAGCATCTTTACACAACAGAGTGTACATACCATTTATTGATTTATGATGATATATATGTAAATCTGGACATGTTCAGTATATCATATCCATAAAAGTGACAAGTTTGATTTGAAAAGTGCTACTTTTACTCTTAAAGCTTAAGTTTTTGAGAATTATTTATTTTCTCTTTCATTATTACACTGATAAGTTCACAAGAACTTGACATATTAAGTCAGAAAAAGCCATTCTGCTTAGATGATAGGGTCAATACAAGTCATGCACACTTACATGACAAGATTGCGTGAGCAGTATATAGTAAATCAAATATGCTTTCCATATTCACCTTTATGGTAGCAGAGTAATAGAACTATGTAAAGCAAAATATCATTGAATTTTAACAGGTTTTGACATCATATCTAGTGCTAATCTTAATGTTATTTCCTATATGTATAAGCACATCATTTATATAAATGGACACATTAGTGGGTTTGCCAAATCATTGTTTGTTAAATTTGAATTATGCATAAAGTTTATGAAGCTAGCATGCCTTCCATATTGTCTGAGAGTAAGTCCATTTGTTAAATGTTTTCACTATCTTTTATCACTACAAATGAATTTTCTCAATTTATTTTTCTTCACAAAACATAAAGCAAAGAGATTACAGTTGATCTTTAGTATACATTTGTTGACTGCAAGATGAAGAGCAAGTGGCAGTAAATAACTCAAATACATGAATACAGCATTTCAAACCATACTTATTGCGTGATTTATATTCTGAGAAAAAAAATGAGTGGTCCACTAAAAAGCATTGCTTGTACTGTGGACGACTCAATACTTACGGCAAATGTATTTTCTTATGTTGCCTGTAAACTCATTTCTTAGACATTGCACCTTGTACTCTGGCATCACAATTTGATTTTATTTGTGTTTGCAAAGCTGATTCGCTTTTGTATGCAAATAAATTTCTGTGTTCATGCAGAGCAGATATCCAAAATTTGTCCTTACCATATTTGCATTATCATCTTTCTTTTAAAAACTAAATATACTTCCTTGTAGGATGTGTTATGTTAACGATCAAAATGCAGCTAGGGGGGTAAAGTTTTGGATATTTATCTTTTGAAGTTTATGCTTGCTGCTTCATTTCTCCACCCTACACGTGCACTAGGGCATGCATGCACTCACAGACACACACACACGCTCATAAGATCTGTCAAATCAACTGGCTTGTTACTACGCTCATTTTTTTAAATATTGCAACTGATTGACAAATTGCCCTTTATTGAGATGTAAAGAAGCACTAATTCTCAGTGTTTTAGTAGTAGCTATGACAAAAAAAAAAAGAAAATAGTATGTATGCCCATGACTTTTTTATCATGGATACTGCTAAAACACAGTAATCGGTACTTATTTATGTCAACAAAGGGCAATTTGTCAATCAGTTAAAATGAAGATAAAAACTTGATGTAAGAATTTTTTTTTCCATGGATGTTTTTCTATCGTGACGCCTGTTTTCGTCACCAGCTGAGAGATGAAGCAGCGAAGAGAGCAGAGATGGAGCTTGCCAGGAGAATCGCCAAGGAGAAGGAAGAGGAGGAGAACCGCCAGAGGGAGATGGAGGAGAGAGCAAAGACACAGCTGGAAATTGATGCTCTGAAGGCTGTAAGCAAAGATCAGAAGAGATCTTTAGGAACATGCAGGACAGGACACTCTGTCGGTTGCCTGAAGATTATGAATATGATAATCTGTGATCAAGCCCCTCCCCTACCCCCCCCCCCCAGTTTTTACAAACTTTTTCCTATGAAAGGCAAAAAAAGAGCAGAAAATACAAAGTGTCAACTGTTTGACTTGTGATCTCTTGCAACCCATCCCAGCAAGAATTTATAAGTGTTGGCCTCAGATTTCAAGTTTTTATATGGTGTTATCTGTGACACAAAACTTTTTTAGAGTCCAGTGCTTGGAAAGATAATAGCTGGGTTCAATCAGTAAATAACCATTAATCTGGATCACGAAAGTATCGAAGTGAACCTACACAACCTTCGGTAATATTGCAGCTGAGTACTGCCTTGAACCAATAAACCTTTGTAGGTTTGTTTGTGCGTGATATTCAGAACATCAAAATACAATACAAAGTGCAGAGTCATGTGGTATGTCTTTACAATGACTTTTATGATTTTGTTACAGTGTGAAAAGACTCCATAGCATAGTGTATGGCTCACTGCATCCAACTGGAACAATGCCAGTCAATGTTCATTGCATTTACTGTACCTACACTCCCTTTTCCTCCATAATTGAATTCCATTTACATTCCAGTCAGAACTATTATTCAATTTACACTACAATTAGCATCCTGTATACTTAACTGCAAACGAATCCATCAAAGAGACATACAGTGCTTCCATGTCTGTTTGCGTAGGTAGGTGCACTAGAATAAAAAAGACACCACATTATTGTACTTGTAAACACACCAAAGACGAGATATCACCCTCAAAGTAAGAAGCGTAGTCAGGTTTCATGAATCCTCATCCTACCTCACCATGAATATTCTTTCAGAAACATAGCAAACAAACAAACAAACAAACAGACAAATGAATAAATCAACAACAACAACAATAAACAGCCAAAATTGTCTCATTTTGCAAGTTTCAAACAACTATTGCATAGCAATAGTATGGACAACTGAATGGAACTTTTTTCTATAAATATTTCAAATGTTCACTCCGTTTTCTTTTATATTTTATCAGCTGTGTGGCTTGAATATGTCCAGCTGTGCTCTTTTCTGTGTGATTTCAGTGCAAGTTTGTCTCAATTGCTGAAATCTTTTTTATTTTGAAGGCTGTAATTCTGAGGGTCTTGTGTTTCTGCAAATTCTGCAATTATAAATGTTCAACACAGACCATAAAATAAGTAAATAAAGCAAACCTGTCTACATGAATTCAAGCAAACTCATTATGTGTATATTATATTCTGCTGTTGAAACTGGCAAAGCATACATTACTTGTGTTTGTTGACAAAAATTGTCATCATGCAAATGCAAAGCTGCATATATTAATCACATTTTTCCTTCAAGCTCTGATTAAGATATCAAAATATTGTTGATAATGTCATATGGTTGTTGTAATAATGATTGCATTGAAGTTATTGAAAATGTTGTTAATGATGGTAGCAATAAAAATTTTGTATGCATCAATATCGTCTGGCCGGCTATCATCAATTTTAGGAACTTATCTAAAATTTAAATAAGAAGTGAAAAGATGATCTGGTACGTTTAAGTGACAGAAACTCATCTTTGTGATAAAGAATTTGTAGTGTTTATTGTTGGGTGTAGGTGTTTGGCATTGAATTGAACTCATTTAGCATTGACCTGCAAAACTTCGATTAGAGCGTAAAAAGATTCACAATCTGATTGAGACTTATAAATTTCTTAAGCCGTTGAGGACGGACTGATTTTGCTACAACATGCATTTCCCATAGACACCTGCCCGAGTATACACGGGACTCGTCGTCAGTGGGTTAAACTGTCATTCATTTATGTCATTCTACACTTTACCTATATTTTAGAATATTGGTATGAAAACTACAAATTGCCTTTATTACTTCATTTATTAACCATGACCACTGAAGCTCACAAAGTCAGCAAACATCAGTTTTTTGACTTTGGTAATTCTAGATACCTCAACTTTTTTTGTCCCATTTCATTAAGAAAAAAAAAGGACTACTGTACATCAGATACTGTAAACGTCAATATTTTCACGCGATTAATTTTTCGCGCTGAGCGGCTCGAAAACATATTCGCGGGCTCTTAAATTCGCGCTCCGCAGCGGGCTAATACACAGTCGCTGTTTTCATCCAGCGATGCCAGCGTGTGAAAGCAACGTAGCGAGCGGCGCGAGTGTGAGTACAAGCGCTCAACTACGTAGTACACTGTACACGTATTTTACTCGATACATGTACTGTAGTACTAGCTAAGTACTGTAGTCGTGGAGATGTAGCACACCAATCGGCCATGGGCTCGGTGCATGCGGTGCGTGCGATGATACTGCTATATGCGTAAACATGTCTGTACTACGTAGCAGTATCATCGACGAAGCGCACGCAATTCAGGCCGTTCAAAATGTGCATAGAAAATTGCGAAGATATATTCGCGCGTTTTTGAATTCGCGCTAGCCGAACGTAGCGCGAAATCCGCGAAAATTAATGTACCGCGAAAATTTCCACGTTTACAGTAAGTCAGAAATTAGGTTACCAGATAGATGAAAAAAAAAATGTATTCAGTCAAAGAACCTAGCATTCTCTATTTGAAAAACAAAAGGTTCAAATGAAAAAATAAATAAATAAATAATCGGCTTGCAAATTTGGAGAGGAGATAGGGAAGATACCATCCTTTTGCTTTTGATTTTAGCAAATAAAGATTTGCTTAATTTACTGCCAGATCACCTTATTTTGTCTTTGTATCTGCTATCATGTCTGTGACTTTATCAGGTTATCATTGCCTTTTCATTCATCCTTTGATATTTTCCAGGCCAGAGATGCAGCAGCGAGATCGGCTGAAGAAGAGCTAGCCAGGAGATTGGCTCAGGAGAAGGAGGAGGAGGCAAACAGGAGAAAAGAGCTGGAAGAGAAGGCGAAGACACAGGAGGAGATGGACCGATTGAAAGCTGTGAGTCGACACAAGTCATAGAAGCAGATATTACGGATCTCTCCCTTTTCTTTTCTTGTGCAAGGGGAACACGCAATTTGAAAATAATCTTTAGACAGGCTGGGATTTGAGGGAATGATACTGTAAAGAAAGAGGGGAGGATGAGTGAAGTTCTTAATGTCCTGAGCTTCACTTCAAGAAAAAGGCCCATTCTGTAATTAGTACTGGAATTTGATAGTGAGTATAATCTTTTATTACTTCTCATGAAGTCATTGATCCATGTCATATGTCACCTTCATTGCAAGATTTATGATAATTTCTATTGCAGTCATCATCTGGAGTGTAGGAGTGATAATCATTTTCAGTCTTATAGCATACAGTTTATGAAGTTTATGCTGTCATGATGCCCAACTGATCATATGCATGTATTTAAAAAGTGCTTGCAATGATGCTAAAGTTAGTGATCAATGTCACAAAGATTACAAGTGAGTCTGCATGAGTGAGTAGTGCATGGTGTTAAGGCTTGTCATTAATGTAGTCTTGTCTACTGTGTTCTCATCTCTCCAGGCTAGGGATGAGGCTACAAGGAAAGCAGAAGAGGAGCTTGCGAGGAGAATCGCCAAGGAGAAGGAGGAGGAGGAAAACCGCAGGAGGGATATGGAGGAGAAAGCAAAGACCCAACAAGAAATTGATGCCCTCAGAGCTGTGAGTTGTTTCTTTTTTTCTTGGCAAAGATAATGATGGTTCAATTCTTTTAGAAGTCCTGCAACTAAGAATGAATGAAAAACTGAAAGTGAACTTAGCCCCCGACAAACAAACAAACATGCAAACAAATACAGAAATAAAAAAAAATAAAGAATGCTTCGGTCCTGTTTCAAAAATCCAAAGATCAAATATCTAAATTGTTATTCTGTTGAATGTTTCACTCCTGTCATATAGTTTTTTTTTCAATTACTTTTTTTTTCCACTGAGATATTCGTTATTCTGTGTCAAACATATAATATCAATTGTAACACATAATACATCATAATGTTTCTAGAAGAGCTCTTTGAAAACAGGCTATTGTGACTCAGAACATTGTGACATGACATTTCAAGAAAACATTTGTCTGAACAGACACTATTTTTCCTGACACACTTACAGCTTATGATTACTTCTTGCAATGAATTTTTTGTTGCTATAGTATTCCCTAATATGCTATCTGTACATAGATTATAATGAGGTATTGTTCGTCTTTATTTCCAGTCATAAATTTCCTGCCTTACAAGCATAGCAATACAATTCAGTGCCAAATTGTTAAATACCAGTAGAACCTAATGATATATTATCTGTCATAAATTTAATTTCTAAACCCACGTAAGTATTAATTCTTTCTCTTCAGTCCATGCTATATCAACATATTGGCACTCACTCAAGAGATGTATTAAAGCATCTACATACACACTACAAAACAAACATTCTTTTCTTTTAATCAACCCAATTCAATCAATCCAGTTCCAGTTATATAGAGTTAATCGACTTTTGCTGATGAGAGCTGCAACTCAAAAGTATGACTTAAAGGTAGAAGACAGACGTGGGGTGCACTGTTACCAATGAGAGTAATCTGTAATCTTCGATGTCCACACAGGCAAGAGAGGATGCAGAACGGCGAGCCCTGGAGGAGGCTGAGAAGCTGGCAGCCAGGACACGGGAGGAGGAAGAGAGGAGGAGGTTGGAGGAGGAAGAGAAGGAGCGACAGGCCAAGGAGCTAGAAGAGCTGAAGAGGGTAAAGATGCTGTTAAAGTGAACATTTTTGCACAAGTATTCTTTTTTTTTTTTTTTTGGCCTTTGTAATTCATATTCAAAGAATGAACTAGAGTAGACCAGGTGACAAGAATGGTCTGTCAATTGACATTTGGGAAAGCTTCTATTGTGTTATTTTGCATTGAATGTATTAACAATCTTTTTACTAATTTGGCATCAGTTGGATGTGCTGGCAAGCACCATTTATAAGAATTAATTGAATAATCATTACATTACAGATGCTTATCTCAGTGACTTTAAAAACTATCATGCCCTGTTGGTACAAATGACCTTTCTTTTTTGCTGAAAGTGAAGCCCCCCCCCCCCTAAAAAAAAAATTATCTCTTTGTTCAATATTTATGGCTTAGTGCAAGCTCACACAAAATTTTCCTTTAATGTTTTGTCACACCTTTGTTGTGTTCTAAAGTTATATTCTTGACCTAAATTGTAATGTATTGAATAAAAAAAAGTAGGAACAAACTTTGGGAAGGAAAGTTTAAGAGAATAAAAAAAAAGTGTCCAATTATCATTTTATTTCATTGTCTAATTTGTCTTGTCAAATCTTCTTACCGTTAGGTAAGTAAACTGTGCCCCAATTGTATTCTTGGTCACTGTCTTATAAAGCTATGTATGATGTTCAAATGATGGAAAATACCACTTTCTATTGATTTATATTTTGACTTATATTGACTGGCTTAAGCGACACTCTGTTTTTGTTACTGGTATTACAGATTTTACATGGAAACTTGACATTGATAAAATGTGAAACACATGAGAATGATGGCATTATATTTCCAGTATTGTGCATTTGCGTAAGTGTATGTGTGTGAGATTGTGAATCGTTCTATAGGAATATAGCAGTGAGTAACTTCTGATGACATTTATTGCTTAACCAGGCCTACCAGGATGTGACGAAAAGAGCTGAGATAGAAGAGAGATTGAAGGTGGAGGAGCAAAAGAGGCTGGCAGAACTGGAGGAGTCCCTGAACAGCCTCAAACTTGCCCTGGAGGAGGAGAAGCAAGCCAAGAAGGATGAGGAAATAGTCCGTGCCTTGCAATCCAAGTATGACTGGCTTTTCTCTCGTAGCTTGTCTTTCATTGCTTTCGTTCATGTGGGGTGGGTGGTTCCTGGTTAGTCATCAGACCACAGAACACCAAGCTCTGTCCAACAGTGTGATGTGCTAAATCATTAGATGTTAAATACCACTTATTTCAAATTAATTACAAAAATGATTGGATACAGATAGTTATAGAACACTTTATTGAATGTTGTGTGTTATAATTATTCATAACCGTTTATCTTTCTTTCTTTTTTCCAAAGAAAGAAGTTCTAATTGCTACATGATAGTCAACTACAAACTGCATTTAGACAAGATAAATTGCTAATGATATCAGACTGATAATTGATATTGGAATATTGAAGGTGACTATGAATTATAATCAAGCAGAAGATGTGTTTTATGGAGTTGCCAATTAATAATTTTGCTTAAGAATGTGACTTCACTCTTTGGAGTCATAGTCCTTCATATAGTGCTACATGTAGGTAACTTCATACTTACGTCAAGTGTGTCTTCTACAATCCCAGAATCCTCTGCGAAGAGATTGAGAAGCGGGAGGAGCTAGAGCGACTGAAGGAGGAACAGGAGGCCATGCTGAGACAGGAGCAGGAGAAACGAGAGCACCTGGAGCTCTGGAGTGAGGAGCTGGTCCAGCAGCGTCTGGACCAGGCCCAGCAGCTGGAGCAAGAGAGGGAGAGACTCAGGGAGTTGGAGGAAGAGCGCAAGGCTGCTGACATCAAACTCAGGGTTGGTGGACACTGTCATAGTATCAGGCACCATTTTATAATAATAATAATAATAAAAAAAACCCAATAATAATAATAGTAGTAGTAGTAGTAGTAGTAGTAGTAATAATAATAATAAAAATGATAATAATGATAATAATAATAATAATAATAATAATAATAATGATAATAATAATAATAATAATAATAATAATAATAATAATAATAATAATAATGATAATAATAATAATGGTAATTATTATTATTATTATTATTATTATTATTATTATTATTATTATTATCATCATAACAATAATAGTAATAATCATCATCATCATCATCATCATCTTATTTACCCAGGGTAGCCTCTTCAGTGTTGCCATTGCTCTACCAGAGGGCCCTGCCATTATTATTACCCTAGCGTTGCCAGGTACCCATTTATACACCTGGGTCGAGAGGGGCATGGTGGCAAAAACATCTTGTCCAAGGACATCAGCACTGGGCAGGATTTGAACTCGGGTCCTCTGATTGGTATTCTGGAGTCTTATCCACTATGCCACAGCACCCCCACTTTTGGGGGTTTGTATGTTTGTTTTGGGGGGACAGGGTAAGAAAAAGTTGGGTTTGTTTTTATTTATTTTAAGAGATGAGTATTGCATATATCACCATCTACAAAGGTTGGAATATAATACCTTTACTCAGATTCAGCTTAAGGAAAAAAAATCCTTCAAACCTGATTCGTCTGAATTCGTGGTCTGTGGTTTGTGTTCATTCTATATTTTGAGCAAGAATTGCAAGAATTGAAATCAGTGTAAATATTTTCAAACTCACTAGACTAATACTGTCATTTCATTGTTGTCATTGTCATAATTATCATTATAATCTTATCATTATTACCATTATTGTTGTGATTTTCATCATTGTTATTGTTTATCCCAAATTTGTGGACAAGGTTTCTCCAATGAAAGTAATACACATTAATATACAACATTGTAATGCAAAAATTATGCAGATTAGCTTTGTCTTCCAAGGCAGTAGAAAAGTTAGCTAACTTTATGTATGTATAGAGATTTTGCATTTTATACCTAGCTAGGAAGGAAATTATGCAAATATCAGTCTGACATGTATTCAAATTAGCTCTTTTCCCTAAAGCACTTGTTCCTCCACTCTTCTCTCCCCATACAAACTCTATTCATCGTCCAGCTCCTTTGACTGGTAACAAATAACAAAAACAACAGGAGTCCAGGGCTCCCTTTCATGAAAGGTTGACATGATAGTAACTCTTGCTGGAATGGCAATTGTCATGGTAATGACAAGGATCCAGCTCCCTGATTGGTTGTTGCTATGGGAAGTTGCCGTTCCAGCAAGAGTTGCTATCCTAACATCTTTTATGAAATGGGGCCCAGATGTTTTTCCCCAATCTCTTATATCTATGCCTTGTCACTCATGTAATCTCCTTCCCTATGTTTGTCTGTATACTCACTGCTCCTGTTATGTGGGTGTAATATGTGAATGCATGTGTAGTGCTTATCCCTCTCTCTGTTCCTACTGTATCATTATTCTGTTTAATATTTTCTGTGGTGTTCTTGTTTTGTCATGGGTCAATTAATGTCTACGTGGCTGTCAGGGTGTCAGCAGTTTTTTGCCAGCAACAGTAATGTTTGATAGCGTTTTGGACTTTGATTAATAGTTGATACAACTTATTTACAAAATGAATAATTTTTGTAATTTCCCATTCACCGCACTGGATGACAATGATTCTCTACATGTTGTTTACAATCCTGAAACATACATGACTGATCTTGATAACTGATTGTACAACGAATCAGTTGTGAAAGAGATGAGTGACAATATTCCAGAAATGAAATTTGATTGTGATGTCAGTGATTTTGCTGATTGGTGTAAATCTTCACTCAGAGGACGTTATAGTCTTACACTGATCTGTAAAGGAAAGACGAGCTGTGTTTTCTTCATCAGAGGCATGCACAGTAATTTTGATAAGTTTTAGTTTTTGTAATGAGAGGATGTTAATTTTCCTAAGCATTCTTTAATTAAGTGAATGTCTTCATTTCTCATATATTAATAATAGGAAAGCTGTACTGACATGCCTTCCTCATCTCATGACCCTTTTTTCCTGTGTCGTTTATTTGCTCAGGTTTTCATGGATGTTTCTATGTCTGTCTGTGTTTGTTTGAATGTGAGTGTGTGTGTCATCATGTCCCATTGCTTTACTTGTACCTCTTCCTCTTATCTCTTCTAAATATGAATGCCCATTTGTTTATTTTATATATGCATGAATGCAAATACTTTTTTTTCACTCAGGGATATTGTTAATTGTACAAGCTCTGCTTTTTTTAAAGTTCCCTCCATGTTCCTTTGGTTACTAGTTAATGCTATTTCAACTCATGGTGATTTCATGAAGCTCAAATGATTTGTATATTAACCCGTTGAGGACGGTTTGATTTTGCTACAACACGCATTTCCCATAGATGCTAGCCTGAGTATACTAGGGACTCATCCTCAACGGGTTAAGTGTATTCATATGTGCTTGTTGGTGCAGGTGTGTATGTATTGTACTCTTGCTATGCTTTTGTTTGTATTTGTATCTGTTTATGACATTTCACCTTCATGTTCAAATCCTTAATTCTACTTTACAATAATTTTGTATTATTTAGATATGGAAAATACTAGTGAATGAAGTGGTTGTTTTCAATGACTATGTGTACAGTGGACAACATTGAAAAAAAAGAAAAAGAAAACATGTCGATTGGGAGCTACTCAGATAGTGAAATAAATGATCTGACTAAATTTGGTACATGTATTAAGATTTGAATGCAGAAGGCTGTCATCAATAAGCAAATAGCTTGAAAATAGGACAGCCTTGGGGAAAAATGTGCAAAACATACATCATGTGTACTACATGTGTGTGTGTAGTGATGTTGTTTAGGTTTACTAGTTAAAGAGGAGATTCACTCTGTAAAGAGATATAGATATATATTTATATATATATATATATATATTTTTTTTTTTTTTTTAACAAATAAAGAAAGATTGGATGTTCCTAAGCAACGAAAGTAAATGACAGAAATTTCCACTTGTAAGAATGTCACTTGGGATAAGAAGGACCAAGAAGGGAAGGGTCTACCAGAATCCACTGGCTCATTATGTTTTTCCTTGAACAGAATGGGGATTTAAGTGTGGTTTCTCCCCATGACAATGTGCAAGTTGGAGGTAATAAATAGATCAAAATCTAACAAGCAGAGTGGTAGGGTATTCAGCAAAACTAGATTTAAAATTAGAATACTGTCACAACATGATCCCACCAGGATCATAAGGAGGGACCCCCTCCCCCCCCCCCCCCCCCCCCCCCCCGTCAAAAAAAAAAAAAAAAATGTCTTGTTGTAGTTTATGGGCATACCCATCTGCTTTTCTTCCACACTTGGACAGGCTGCCGCTGAGAAGCTGTCGCTGGCGGAAGAAGCGAAGCGGAAGCAGGAGAGCCGGAGACGGGAGCTGGAGAAACCTGTGGGTCTGGCACGCCTGATCCAGCCCAGGGCTAATCCTCTCATCACCCATCGTGGTCTCGGGGCCTTCACCGTGTCTACCTTTCAGCTGGAGAGAGAAAGGAGACAGAGAGAGAAAACTGTGAGTTCATTGAAGATTCTATTGGTAACGTGGTGGGTTGTGTAGAAAGTTTGTGGGAATTTGAGAATCAGTAGGGAGCAAAGGCCAGCCCACAAAAATATACTGAAACTTGTATATTTGAAACTAATTTGATAAGAATATTATTTATCCTTCTGACCAAATTGTTACAGTATTGTCACAAAATTAGTAATGGGGACTTTAGAGGGAAAGGTAATTCATAACAGTTTTGTGAAGAAATCCATGCAAGCATTGCAAGATGGTGATATCATTGCCTCATCTAATTTGCCTGTCTGGTTGTGGTCAATTATGTTGTATGAAATTTATCAAACTCTGTATATCCACAGCTTCCTGGCTTTAGTCCAATTCTAATGACTGAGACTTCTATCATTGTCTGTTTGATTGTACTCTTGAGTAAAATCATTTTGAGTATGGGATAGCACTGGAATGTAAATACCCCTGTAGTGTGGGGAGACGAGGTTCACGCTATTAAATTGATGAAATTCTTCTTTCAGTTTTTTTGTTCTTTTTGTTTTTCATGCCAATTACTCGCTAGGTTCACGCTGTTGAATTGACCTTCATTCACTGCCCACCAAGATAGATTTGAAAACCATGGGTAGTTCAGGCCTGCTAGGATAGAATTGCCCATCAGCAAATAAGTGCACAGAAGTAATGGTTAACTCCCGGCGAGATTCCCTGGCTCTGTGTGTGCTGCATATGAAGCTGTATGTGATTCGTTAAGAGGATTTCCTTATATGTCCCAAGTCGGGCCGCTTACTTCCTATTGTGTGGTGTGCCCATGTTACTGGGTCTGTAGGATGTGCTACTTCATGATGTCCTTTGTGCACACAAGATGTTATAGGAAGTGACTAAGGTATATGTAGAATGAAACATGCAATTTTTTTGTCGTTATTTTTATCTTGCATATGTAGAATGTTCCTGATTCGGCAGTTGTTGATGGTGAGGCTGGTCCTGTAAATGGCATCAACGGAGTTACCGAAAATCATGTCGAGGGTGAAAGATGAAAGTTCTCCATTCAGTTGCCTAGTTTATATTCAATCTATAGCATAAACAAGATTTTTTTAAAGAAATGTATAAAGAAAAGTGTAAAAAGAGAAAAGTAGGAGTCCATCTTGAACTATGAGGTCGCTCGTCAGTTGGCTCTGTTAATATTCAATCCATATCATAAAATCAGTGCAAAAAAATGAAGAACAGAGTAAAAAGAGGTAATCCAGAGGTGATTTTCAACCAGAAGTACTGTTGAGGTAGCATTCAATTGTTATGTATCGAATGTCTTCATACCCATATACCTCCGTTTCTTGTTAATTGACAGCTTCTCTAGGAAAATACCAGTCACACTTTTGATACATTGGTAGCATTTACACCCAGAGAATCTAAAATGATCTAATGTTTTTGTTTTATTCTATTCTTCTTATTTTTATTTTTTTGGGGGGTTGACATTGAATGTGACAAGGGACAGTAGTTTCGTACATGAACATTGGCATTAGCCCAATTCCATCATTGCTTTATTGAAGCAAAGACAATATGATTACATATTAGTAAATTAATATCAGGTGGACGGGTGCATTGATCATTAAGATTAAAAAGTTTGTTAATACTTGCATAGTTTATAAATTGTTATATCTTACAAGTTGTTCTTTTATCTGTGCCAGATTCACTTGTGGGATGCATATGTACTTCTGTATTGGTGTACTTGCTTATTATGTATTAGATATAGATACACGTATGTATAAAATTATGTACTTTATTTGGCACAAGTGAAAAGTAAGATGCAGCCATGTAAGAATGTACAGTCATTATAACATATAGATATTCAGGAGTATGGACAGGTCCTACTGTAGAAACCTCTGCCTCGGCAGCCCATTTCCCCAAAGGTCTGACATTAGTTGGAGCAATTTGTTTGTTTGTTTATTTTTTATAAACTCAGAATTACATCACTATACAAAAAGCATTGCAGGTGTCTGGATCAAATTTTGTGATGTCTTTGCAGTTGCCATGAGGTTGTCTCTAGTGTATTTCTTGATCAGACATCTCGGAAAAAAGTATTATGTTAGCAGCAGTGTAGACGGGTTTCAAAATCTTAGAATATCATTATTCTGACTTTCCCTGAAAATACCATCCAGATCCATTCTGAACATTTTGCATAAAGTTGGCAACACATGGACAAACAAATAATGGATCAAACCAATATCACCAAGAATAATACCCTACTTAGCAGAGATTTGATATTGGGCGGTTGCTGAGATACATAGCTGTGTAGAAAGTAGGCATGATGTCAAAGTGTTGGTACACCCTTGGTCTTGAAAGAAGCGTAGGAAAACACAGTGAATCATTATGTGAATCCTTTGAAAATAGCTCCTTTGAATTGGACAGTACATCAAACTTATATGTTGTTGAAATTGAAAATGGAGATTTGGACAAACAGTACTACAGAAATGTATACAAAGTTTTGATTGAAATCTGAGAGGCCACATAGTAAGTTTGGATTAGAGTTTTTGTTCCATTGTGTCTGAATAATTGTATTTTATTCAGTATTTTCAGTCATCACATTCATCACATATTCTTTCATACATTTGTTATGCACCTATGAGACCTATTTACTTTGCATTTGAAAATAGTTCTAGGCTATCACAGCTTTTACATCAGAATCCCTTGATTTTCTTTTTTGAAGAGTACTGAAGAGAAGAGTATCATTCCATAAGACAGACATTCTGTAAAGTACAATGTAAAAAAAGGTGGTTATGTGCTATTTAGAATTTTTAATTGAAACATGTTATCACTATGTGTATCCTTGATATACAAAATGCAAAAAATGCAGCTTTGTGCTATACAGTATGGGCCCCCCCCCCCAAAAAAAAAAAAAAAATAGATAAATAAAAAAATGAAAAATACATTCGGACTTTCCGCATCTATAACTTTCAAAATAGTTAAACAATCTAAATGCTTTTTCAGAGTATGGAACTATAACTTGTTATGTACATCTTTTAGAAAACCCCATTCAATTTGGTTCAGTGGTCATTGAGAAATATGAATCTTCATACATGAAATGCATTTCTTGAGTCCATTTCTCCCAAGTGTAGCACGTCGATGCTTTTGGCATCCATATGAATGAAAATATTTTGCTCACAACTTACAGGGCAACTAACAAATGAATTCAAACTTTGTCAATAATTTCATATTTTTCTTTAATTATTCATTTTCATGTGTTACTAGTGTTTGCAAAACTCAGAAATCTGCATCCTATTTGATGTTGTCCATTTTTATGCCTCCGCCATGAAGTGGTGCCCAAGGCATTATTAATTTCTTTAGTTGAAAATGAAAAGAAACATACAGTCACTTTTTCAAAGGAAATTTTTGTCATAGAACACAATGAATAACCTGGTATTTGTAAGATTTGTAGTCATATGGTAAATGTATTTCCTTACAAAAGTTGGAAGGAAGAGACATGCTTTGTAAAGATCCCCATTTCTCTGTGACCACTGATGCAAACTGGGGGGTGGGGTTTTCTGCAGGATGTAGGTAATAAGTTATGGTTTTATACCCTGAAATTTTGATTGATTCACTACTTTTAAGCTTATTATTACAGAAACTCCATTTGTATTTTTTTTTTTGGGGGGGGGGGTGGGACATAGGATAAAGAATTATAGATATAAAACTTGTTATCAGCAAGGAAAGAACATACAGTATATAATAATGCTTGAAGTGATATTTCATTCATGTTTAAAAAAATGCTCTCAGCATGAATAGTGCTGAGAAGTGTTGCCAGTCCAGCTTTAGTTTAAATTATGTGTAATGCAAAAGTGGAAGTAGCAAATCCTTTTTCTTGTCCATTTGCCACTTTGCATGCTACATGCTGAAACATATTTCTAATAGATACAATATCATCAGCTGAGAACCAGAATGGCACTATCACATTCTAAGTTTTGAGCATAGAAAAAAACACAAAACAATCAATTTTCATGAAATAAAAGGTTTATTTTGATAATCAAAAATGGTTGGAATTATAACCAATGTTCCAATTATAGGGTAAGATAGCACCCTTGTGGGCTTAATTTGTAACATTTTAGTGAAAATGAATATATTTTGAAAATTACACTCTGTAATTTAGAGGAGATCGAGCTTTACAACATGATACCAATAACTCAGTAACCCCCAAAATTGGGTTAAAGCCTTTCTGGTTCTCAGCCAACAATATGTTCTATTGTAAAACGAGGAATTTTCGTGTGCACTTTAATTTCGCGAATTTCGCGAGCGCCAAGATTCGCGATATCAAAATGCACGCGAAAGTTCTTGTTTACACTATATGTATTGAACGCCAGTGGCACTTCGCGAAAATTTCATGTCACGAAAAAGGCTGTCAGCTCCAATTCGCGAAAATTTCATGCCGCGAATATATCATGTTTTACAGTATTATAAAGAAAACAGTGGTATTGTGAGAGTAAGCAGAGTTTTGTTGAGATTCTTTTCATTCTGCATTTTACATGTCTCTAAGATCTCTCTGAAGATTGCTGACTGAACTGGAACAAAGAAAGAAAGTGATTCAACCTATATCACTGTGTCATGTAAAACAAAATACTTATTTTAGTCTTAGAGCAAGTTGAACTTGAATGCTGAATTTTGAAGGTAAATCATATCCATGTCATTGAAGAATTGATTAAGTTTTCATCTCATGCATTCCATGTATGGAGGTAGTACTCTTTTTTTCTCCTCCAGTTTTGATCAAAATTTGTGACATTTCCAGAGAAAAAGATGTTAATCAAATGTTTAAATATTAGGAAATTGTTTTATTTTTGTATGAACAGTAAAAGATCAATTGTTTGCTTTGTAAATATTGCTTCTTACAACTGGATTGATGTGTGACATAAGAGTACTACACTTGTACTAGTATTAAGAATGCTGATCTTGGAAAATCAGGTGGCTTTGTCATTGTAATAAAAAGTGCAGGAAGGCATAACAACAAAGGAAAGATTGACCAATCAATTCCACCAGACATTTTCTATGCCCAACAAGCATAAATTTGTAGTGCATAATTAATGGGATGTGCCAATTAAAGGACATTTTAACAGACATGTATAATAGCTTCATAAAATGCAAATTTGGTTCAAAACTGTGTGCATGAATTGCAGTATGGTATACATTGTAACAGTAATTTGGATGGTCTATCAGGTCAATTTTTTCACCTTGGTATGGACATGCTAAACACAACTGACTTTAGGAAAAGTTACATATTATCTTTTAATTGATCCATACATGTGATGCAATTTCAAGAGTCTTAGATATTGGTCTCCGTTTTCTTTTGAAATGCTTTGTTTTACATGGGATACGACGTGAACTTATATAGTTATAACTGATATCCGCTACCTTTTGATATGCCACTTCATGATAAAATGTAGATTGACTTGAAGCCTTCATTAGCAATTCATACTCTTACAAAGGTGCCCGAGATGTACAATTTATAAATAAGCATAAAATATCATGCACATCAAATTCATACTGTTCTTAGGTAGCACACCAAATTCGCATGAAAATTATGGTATTCCTGTCGAGAAATTGAATTTGTGATTTACAGTCCCAGTGTACACTCATGGAGAAAGCGTCATGTTTATTTTGGAAATATTTTCAAGCTATATTATCTGCATTTCATTTTTTTTTTTTTGTCCTTATATGATCTCTTTCTCTCAGTTGCAATTAGTGGTTGTTGTTGTTGTTGTTGTTGTTGTTGTTTGTTTGTTTTTTCATTTGTAAAACAGGTGGCATGGTTGATGGCGACATGTTGCAGGATTCATCCGAGCACTTTTATGGAAAGTTTTGTTTTTGTCGTGAAAGATGTTCAACAGTGTTAAACAGATTGTAAGGAAGCTCTTTAGCAGAGTTCCAATGAAGAAAGAGGTAGAGGGCAGTATGTTTGTTGTTACCCTCCACTCAGAGCATAAAATGAATTGAATTGAAAAAAAAAAGATAAATTGCCAGTATGCGTGTGTTATGCAAATAACAGTACATTTACACTTTATGTGGCGGGGATGATTAATTGGTAATTGATTCAGTGATAGTGAAGCTGTTATAACTTCAGTTATCGTGTGTAAAATTTTACAGATATTTTCACAGATCTATTGGTCAATGTGTTTTTGCTTTTTCATTTTTTATTAAGTACATGTATCGCGAATTTTGTCTTGGGTAAGTTCAGAAGTGAGTAATGCTGAATTGTAAATACAAGACCACTGTGCTGAGGTCCGGATTGACGATCCATCTTGTATATAACGATGAAAATGAAATGAGTGTCTCTGCAAGCCTTTTTGAAATGTGTGTTAGTGTGTATGTGTTCGTCGATTTGTTGGAGGGGAAGGGATGGATATGCATATAAATGAATGTATAGGCCCTATCAAACAGTGTCAGGTAGCAAATTCGCTTGTGTGGCATCTAACCGGAGGGCCAAACCCCAAAAAGTCGCTTACTTAACGAGTGAGTTGCACTCTCTCTACAAACTAAGTAGACCATGCTTATTTTCAAGTTTTTATTGTAACAAACAACATTCCACTGGTCTACCTCAAAAAATTTGTTGCGAAAGCCTCCAAATCCAAGATGGCGTCCAAGATGGCCGCCATATTTACTGAATTTGTTATTTGAAAGATAGAATTTGATTGAAACATCAGATTTCAACAAATTTGATGTCATATGAAAGAGAACAAAATTTTCTACAAGTTGATACCATTTTTGTGGGTTGTTGTGATAACTGGATTGAGATTTTATGGAAAAAACACTCATTTTTTGGTATTTTTCTGAAAAAAAGAAAATCATGAAAATGCTTGATTCATCATAAATCAAAGAAAGACTGAAGGATTATCTTGAAACATCTCAAGAATTTTGTTTGACATATAATTGATATTTGGAGAAAATTAGGGGTCAGTACCGTTTTTGGTTCAGGAGTTACAATGTCTCAAACTTGAAAACTCACTATGTAAAAATGACCACTTTAGTTGTGACAAGACTTTATTGGTCGTAAAAAAAGCATGCGCGCGCCTAGACTACTACACGCACCACTGGCACTGACGCCTGTAGCAGTGCCAGTGGTGCGTGTAGTAGTCTTGGCAAACGCAGAATTTTCTTTGACAAACAAGGGTTTGTGCCTGAAACTAACTTTTCATACCAAGTGGTAGCTCAGGTGACGCTGATTGCTATTATTTCAAAGTAGATTGTTCTGAAGCAGATGAGATGAAGCAAAAAATATCTTTCAAATAGAGGTAGAAGCTTGAAATAACCTTGCTATAGAAAGTTTAAAACAAAATTTGGATCAATCACTCAAAAAATTCAAGATTGCAGGCCATCAAAGCTGACATAGTGTATTGCGCCAAAGTAAATGTATCATTTCGATTTTTATACAATTTTGTCTGTTTTGGTGTCTATTTATATGGTTTTTATATATTCTGAACATTTTAATGCTATTTCAAACCATCTTAGGTTTTTATGGAGACATTTTTTTTTGAGAATGGACCATGAATATTTCTCTAAAAAGTTACAAAAAAATTAAATTAAAAATGTTTATGAAAACCATGCAGAAATTACAATCTTACCCATATAATCAATATTTGGAGGTCAGTATTGTATTTGGTTCAGGAGTTATAATGTCTCAAACTTGAAATCCCATTTTACATAATATGTATTTGCACGCATCTGTTCCCAAAGACGTCACAGAGGGTCAAATCCAAGATCGTGCTTACTTTTCGAGTTCCACTCTCTCTATAAACAAAACCATACATAATATTAAGCATACTAAGCAATGTTCCGTAAGTACACTTCAGTAGATTTGTTGCAAAAACCTCCAAAGTACAATAGGGCCGCCATTTTTATTGAATTTAACATTTCAAACATAAAATTTGATAGAGACATTGGATTGCAACAAATTTGATGTCATATGAAGGAGAGCAAAACTTCCTAAAAGTTGATACCACTTTAGCTGTGTATTGTGATAAATTGGGGGGGGGGGGGGTTATTTGCTTCTCTTTTTCGGGGGGGGATCCATATTTTTATATTGTTTTGAAAAAAAAGAAGAAATTTAAAAATGCATGATTTAGTATTTATCAAAGAAGAACTGAAGAATTATTTTGACACCTGCGATTGAGATTGAGATTTACTGAGATTGAGACATAATTCATATTTCTGGAATTACAGGCAATATCATACACTGTTCACAAGTTAACATCTAAAACTTGAAAAAAAATGTATTCATGCATTATAAATTTTGTATACAATGTGTTTACATGGTCACATGTAATACTGTAATGGTCTAGTGACTTGCAAGTACCTGCATGCAAACTAACTTTTCATGCCAAGTGGTAGGTGACGCTGGTCGCTATTACTGTAGCATTTCATCATAGTAGATTGTTCTGAGGCAGATAAGATTGAACAGAAAGTATTTCCAAAAAGAGATAGGAGCTTGGAATTGGCACAAATTTTTCCAATGTGTAATAATTAGCGATAAAAACAGTATCCACACAAAATTCAAGATGGCGGTAATTAATCGAGGTTGTTGTTCAAGGCATTATTTCCCATTAGTGCACGTAAAACAAAAATCCAGCTTTACTTAATTCCTCAAGCTAGTTCTAAACTGTGAGTTAAGAATAGAACAACTAATGTACAAACTTAAATCAGTATATTGTTAGATGTACTAAATAGATCTGATAAGAATGTTTTTTTTTTACATAATTCAAATTCAAATTCAAATTCAAATACTAAATTGTTAACAGTTATCATGGTTATGGTTTCTTGAAAAGATATGGTGATATCTTCGTATGTTTTAGGCTTTATTATGATTTTTTTACATGGTAGAATGTTTTGTAATACAACTAACCTGCACATAAATCGAATGTGATATCTCTCCCAATGGCAAACAATACCTTAAGTGTGTTGCGTCAAAGTTAAATCTCAACTTATAACTTATAATTTGATATATATTTCTAATCTTCTTATCTTTCTGTCTATTACATGTTTCTATACATCCGAACGATATTGTACTATTGTAAACCATATTGAGGGTCTTTTTTTTGGGGGGGGGGGGGGTGGAGCTCATTCCAGTGTTTGGGTAAGGCCCAATCTTTCATAAAAAAAGAAATGCTTCTGTATCAAAGATACTATATGCTTTTTTACTTGTATGTTACTCTGCTGTTGTAGAAACGTGAATGATGATGGTATAATTGTGTAATAATGTCTGATCCGTAGATGTCCTTGAAAGCCCTTCTGTTCCGAACCCTCCCCCCCCCCCCCCGCCAAAAAAAAAAAAAAATAAAAAATCCGACATGGCGGCAATTTCTCAACTTTGCTCTTAAATGTGTTGTGCGAAATTACTTTTCAGTATATTGTTCGAATAAAATTTTCCGAATTGATTATTCGTGCTGTATATTCCCCATTTACAAATAAGAATGCTGAAACTGTATTTACTGTTATCAGATTGTTTTTGGGCTGATTTCATGTGGGTTATAGTGTCACAATTGATCTGAACTTATGCCATTGGTAGATGCTTTCCCATACTAAATATCAGGATCACTCGAGAGTGAAAATGTTCATTTTCATTTATTTCAGAGTGACCTCGAGATCACTCGAAGAGTGACGAGTGATCCCTATTCAAAGGCAGGGCTCGACACTACGTTGGTCCGGTGGGCCACCAAAATGTCAGAAATGAAGAATTTGGTGGCCTGATCGGGCCACCAAAAAAGGTCGGATATTTGCCTTTGGGCCACCAAAAATAAAAGTTAGTGTGGAGCCCTGCCTAAGGTCACTCTAAAATGAGTGAAAATGAACATTTTCACTCAAAAGTCACTCCAATTTCACTCTAAATTCACCGTTTTCTGTTATTCATTCCTCACATCAAAAGTAAAAACTTCCACTCGATTTGTCAGTTTTTTCTTTTTCGGAGAGTAGAATATCACTGGTCTTAAAAATGTGTCCATAAAAACCTAAGACCGTTTAAGATATCACAACAGACAAAATTGTATCAAAATCGAAATGATACATTTAATTTGGCGCAATACACTATGTCAACTTTGATGGTTGTCATCTTGATTTTTTTTTTTGAGCGGTTGATCTAAATTGTGTCTTAAACTATCTATAACAAGATTGGTGCCAAATTTCAAGCTATTACCTCTATTTGAAATTTTGTTTGCTTCATCTCATCTGCTTCAGAACAATCTACTTTGAAATAATAGCGATCAGTATCACCTGAGCTACCACTTGATATGAAAAGTTAGTTTGCAGGCACAAACCCTTGTTTGTCAAAGAAAAGTCTGCATTTGCCAAGACTACTACACGCACTACTGGCGCTGCTACCAGCGCCAGTGCCAGTGGTCAGTGCCAGTGGCCAGTGTAGTAGTCTTGGCGCGCACAGACTTTTTTTATGACCAACAAGGTCTTGGTTACAACTAAAGTGGCCATTCTTACGTAGTGAGTTTTCAAGTTTGAGACATTATAACTCCTGAACCAAAAATAGTACTGACCCCTAATTTTCTCCAAATATTAATTATATGTCAAACAAAATTCTTGAAACGTTTCAAGATAATCCTTCAGTCTTTCTCTGATTTATGCTGAATCAAGCATTTTCATGATTTTCCTTTTTTCAGAAAAATATCAAAAAATGAGTGTTTTTTCCTTAAAATCTCAATCCAGTTATCACAATAACCCACAGAAATGGTATCAACTTGTAGAAAATTTTATTCTCTTTCATATGACGTCACATTTGTTGAAATTTGATGTTTCTATCAAATTCTATCATTCAAATAACAAATTCAGTAAATATGGCGGCCATCTTGGACGCCATCTTGGATTTGGAGGCTTTCGCAACAAATTTTTTGAGGTAGACCAGTGGAATGTTGTTTGTTACAATAAAAACTTGAAAATAAGCATGGTCTACTTAGTTTGTAGAGAGAGTGCAACTCGACCTCTGTTTTTAGCTTTTGGCCCCCCGGTTAATGTGCTTCCTTGATTCTATGCTTTACAGTCAGTCAGTCCGCAGCGCGTGCGATAATGAGGCACGAACGACAGTTTTATTCAGAATCACGTTTGCGCAGTTTGTGCCCTTGAGACTGACGAGATTTCGCGATACTTTGCAAGAGTTTTTGCAGAGGTCGCAACAACAGCTTTCATAGCTTTCGCAGTGCATTGTTTGACCCAGGATGGTTGGATAGGTTATAGAGCTGATTATGCTCATTAATTTGATACCTAATTTCCCTATTTTTGATCTCAATTAATATAGTAGTCCATTTTATCATCAAAGTAAACGATTATTTTGCCAGTGTTCAAGAAGCTTTTAGATCATAGTTTGATGTTTTGCTAGTTCCTGACTGGTATTGAAAATTGATCTCCGTAATTTCTTCGATTTCACAATCGTGAAACTTGAGCGAGTATGATCAATTAAAAAACGAAGAGGGGCACCATTTTTAAGGTTGTGAATTTTCCTGCTGAAAACAAGGCAAATTATGTTTTCCTACCGGAAGTGGGGTAGTGAATGAACACGCGTGGAGTGTGTTGTTGATACCCAGACGATGGTCGTGGACAATGACCAGGATTGGAATGCTTCATGAGGAATTCCACTATCGCAGCTAGTCTTTGTTCATTCTGAAATGTGGTGTGTGCAAGCACATGGAAACATGTGCTTACTTCTTTCATGTGCATGCATTTCACCCTGTGTCAAGAATTCAGACTAGCAGTGCTCAGGGCAATCCACATGAATAATTGATAAAGCATTCATGTGCCTTGCAGCAGAGCTCGGGACAGGTGGTAGCCAGGTCCATTGCTCAGGGTCATTTTAAGTGCACACCAAAGAGTATAGAAGCGCACGCAGTGCGCTAAGAGCAGGGAGGTGGAAGAGAGGGGCTTCCACCTCCCTGCTAAGAGGGAACACTCTCCCGATTTTGCGTAGTACGCAATGAGCGGGCTCGGTCGCCATTTTAGGATGCAAACCGCCAGGTGATCGATAGAGGGCGTATTTCTGCCTCCGTTTCATTTCATGGGGCATACAGGATGAATTCAGGACCTTATTATGGCATATAGAAGTAGAATTCCTGCCTAATTATGAAATGGAGTTGAAGAATAATGTTTTTAACTTTCCAATCTATAATCCATCAATGTTCGCCAGCTAATTTATTACCGTATGCAAGCCTACTTGTGTCCTAAGCAAAGTAGTGCTTATAGTACAGAATGATGTGGGGTGCTCATAATTTTAATATCAAGGGCACTTTCTCTCCCTCCTCTTCTCTCCCTCTCCCTCTGACCCCCTTTTCTCTCTCTCTTCATCTTATTCTCCTCCTCCTCCTTTCATTAGCTCGAACTTTGAGGGACAACAGTTTGGAACAAAAAAGGCGTTTCTTCAATTTTATATCATACTTAAGTAGAAATTATGCTTCTGTATGATATAACAAGGTCCTACATGCATCTGAAACCTTGTATGCCCCGTAAAAAGAAGAAAATGAAAGGGAGGCAGAATTTTCTCTATACGGCCTCGTGATATACGCGCCGGACGATCCAGCGGCTTGCATCCTAAAATGGCCGCCGTTGGGCTCCACTGCGTACTACGCCCGTTTACGTGTAAAATCGGGAGAGTGTTCCCTCTTAGCGCACTGCGTGCGCTCTATACTCTTTGGTGCACACTCACATACACATCATTGGTTCCTGTGTAAAGTTTATAGAGAGTGAAAATTCGATCACAATCTGGAACCTAACATTTAAAAAAATCATGGATTTCATGAAACTAATATAGGCTTTCATTTTCAAATTACCTCCAACTCAATTGTACACTATTCAGCTATTACTCATATCAATGACACTTTTATCTGATACATAGTTTTTGAACTCACAGCATTGAGTCAGCAGCCAATGGATACTACGCAATGCGACACGCCGCGTCTTGCGACAGATTTCGACCAATCACAGACCCGGAATTCCTGTGCGAACGCGAGGATAATCTTTTTAAACTCGACGCTGTTGTTGATACCCAGACGATGGTCGTGGACAATGACCAGGATTGGAATGCTTCATGAGGAATTCCACTATCGCAGCTAGTCTTTGTTCATTCTGAAATGTGGTGTGTGCAAGCACATGGAAACATGTGCTTACTTCTTTCATGTGCATGCATTTCACCCTGTGTCAAGAATTCAGACTAGCAGTGCTCAGGGCAATCCACATGAATAATTGATAAAGCATTCATGTGCCTTGCAGCAGAGCTCGGGACAGGTGGTAGCCAGGTCCATTGCTCAGGGTCATTTTAAGTGCACACCAAAGAGTATAGAAGCGCACGCAGTGCGCTAAGAGCAGGGAGGTGGAAGAGAGGGGCTTCCACCTCCCTGCTAAGAGGGAACACTCTCCCGATTTTGCGTAGTACGCAATGAGCGGGCTCGGTCGCCATTTTAGGATGCAAACCGCCAGGTGATCGATAGAGGGCGTATTTCTGCCTCCGTTTCATTTCATGGGGCATACAGGATGAATTCAGGACCTTATTATGGCATATAGAAGTAGAATTCCTGCCTAATTATGAAATGGAGTTGAAGAATAATGTTTTTAACTTTCCAATCTATAATCCATCAATGTTCGCCAGCTAATTTATTACCGTATGCAAGCCTACTTGTGTCCTAAGCAAAGTAGTGCTTATAGTACAGAATGATGTGGGGTGCTCATAATTTTAATATCAAGGGCACTTTCTCTCCCTCCTCTTCTCTCCCTCTCCCTCTGACCCCCTTTTCTCTCTCTCTTCATCTTATTCTCCTCCTCCTCCTTCTTCTTCTTCTTCTTCTTCTTCTCCTTCTTCTTCAATTTCTTCTTCTCCTCTTCCTCCTCCTCTTCCCCCCCTCCTCCTCTTCCTCCTCCTCTTCCTTCTTCTCTTTCTTCCACCTTCAGTTACACAGTTTGAGCCGTGGACAGAATTTCAGTTTCGTCATTCATGTTTTCAAGTCGCCCATGTTTTTTTTCACGTATAGACTAATTATCCCCATGATGAAATATATTCCGTGGACAAAATAAAACAGATCCGTAATGAAATTTTTATGAATGGTTCAAAACTGGTAAGAGCAGACTCTTTTTCACTTTTGTATTTTTGCCAAGTTGACGCATATGAATCAACCATCAGCATGCGAAAGTGTTGTCTTTTATATTCCTTGTGCCTATGCAACTGACTTGCTCTGACCTATATTTACCAAGTTCAGCATCATCCTTTTGGTATTTGTGTTGCGGAATATGTCAGTTATGTCTTTTAGGATGTACTCTTGGTGAAATGATATGGAAATTTTGAAATGAAATTAGTATAGTACCATTTTTGTCGGTTGTCTATAATCAAAGAGCCCAGAAATAGGCTGAAGTCTGTGATTGTTCGGTGATTTTCTCATCTACAGATCAAAATTTGTTTGAAACTCTTGATCATGCACACAATGAGTCGAGACGGTCAGAAGGTGTGGGATGGGAATACCCCCTCTAACACAAGAAAGCTTTTGCATTTGTTATTGAAATTCAAATCTGGGTACACACTTTTCATGGAATATTTTCGAAACACACACTCAAATATTTTCAATCAAAAATGAGAAAAATTATTCTATTGATAAAATATGAAGAGGTAAATCATTGTACATCTGTCACCTCTTATTATGCGTCTTCACCATGTGAGTCTATGGGGTGGATGTATAGCGCTCAATGGTAATTTTAAAACCAGCAGTTGGAATGGTGTGTATATGGTGATATAGATATTACGATCTCAGAGTTATTCTCACAATAGGATCACGAGAAATGCAACCAGTAAAAAGAAGGGTATAATCTGTAATTGTTCCACGGTTTTTTACTGATCAAAATCATCTTAAAATCCATCATCTGGTTCTTGGGGAAAAAAGGGATTTGAAAACCCTTCCAGACCAGTCCTCCCGCCAGTAAACGGGACGTCCATGGTTCCTACCTGACTCGCTCTCATGAAATTATCTCTCCCAGTCGTTTCTTGGAGTCAAGATTTTCAGCTATAACGCCGATGAAGGGGGAAACGGGGGAGGGGGGGGGGGGGGGCAATACCCGGGGAATCAACTTGTGACAGTTGTAGTTTGTTGTAGTTTTTTTTTTGTGGTTTACATATATTTTCAAACATTAACTCTTCTCTTGCATTTGGAGATTTTGGTGTTGTTGTTGTTTTTTTTTAAGGTTTTTTATTTCTATTTTCCTCATTTCCTTGTTCAAGCGGACCCTGCTCGCCAGAGGGGGGAGGGGTCACCCCTCAAACCCTCATCCCTATAATAATCAATACAGGTCATATCTTTTCTATCATTGCAGCCTTTGTACAGAAAGGCTGCCAAAACATTATTTCTTTTTCTTTTTTTTTTGGGGGGGGGGGGAGCGCCGGGAGACAGGCATCACCCAAACGATCAACACTAACCTCTTTACTACTATGTGTGCAGATTGACCATGAAACATATAAATATGAAAATAACTCTTTGTTATGACTAAAATATGATAAGGAAAATTCAGTTCGTTATATTAGGAAATTGCGTTCCTTAAATAGAGTCTGGGGAGAATAATAGTATTGTATACCAATGGTATATACTATATACATTATCAAAAGAAGAGAACGACCTAAAATATGATTATTGGAATCGATATTCATACCATTCGAATAATATTACATAGGGTCTACAGCCAACAGGGCCCGGTAAGAGAGAGAGAGAGAGAGAGAGAGAGGGAGAGAGATTGGGAGAGAGAGAGAAGAGAGAGGGAGGGGGAGAGAGGGAGAGGGAGAGGGGGAGACTTAAGAAGCGCTTTGTGAGTACGTTTTAGTTAGGCCTGCACATACTTTCATTAGCTCGAACTTTGAGGGACAACAGTTTGGAACAAAAAAGGCGTTTCTTCAATTTTATATCATACTTAAGTAGAAATTATGCTTCTGTATGATATAACAAGGTCCTACATGCATCTGAAACCTTGTATGCCCCGTAAAAAGAAGAAAATGAAAGGGAGGCAGAATTTTCTCTATACGGCCTCGTGATATACGCGCCGGACGATCCAGCGGCTTGCATCCTAAAATGGCCGCCGTTGGGCTCCACTGCGTACTACGCCCGTTTACGTGTAAAATCGGGAGAGTGTTCCCTCTTAGCGCACTGCGTGCGCTCTATACTCTTTGGTGCACACTCACATACACATCATTGGTTCCTGTGTAAAGTTTATAGAGAGTGAAAATTCGATCACAATCTGGAACCTAACATTTAAAAAAATCATGGATTTCATGAAACTAATATAGGCTTTCATTTTCAAATTACCTCCAACTCAATTGTACACTATTCAGCTATTACTCATATCAATGACACTTTTATCTGATACATAGTTTTTGAACTCACAGCATTGAGTCAGCAGCCAATGGATACTACGCAATGCGACACGCCGCGTCTTGCGACAGATTTCGACCAATCACAGACCCGGAATTCCTGTGCGAACGCGAGGATAATCTTTTTAAACTCGACGCTAGATATGTCTCTGAATTTTGCTAGTTCCTGACCCGTATTGAAATGAAGATGAGAAAACTTGCCCTTATTGTGATACTACATGTATATACTTTAGCGGACATAGTCTTCACCATATTTTAGAGGGGCATGAAAGATTTCAGGTTAGTTTTTTGACGTCAAACGTGAAGGAATATTTTTGAATACAATACCGAATTCGAGAGAGATTTTGATATTCTATATTCTTCTTTCCGTTTTATTTTGATCATGAGCATATTTGCTAATGTTTCCTCTTTCAGTCGATATTAAAAGTGTCGAAAACTGACGAGAAATACTTGTTCTACACGGATTTATTCATGACCATGTATCTGCTCATCGCGTATGCAAGCACCGCTCAGCCGTGCATACGACTTGAATAAATACGTGCGTTTTCGCTCGCGCTGCGGACTGTTTACAGTGACATTTGTCCTACTGTGAAAAGCAGGCAGTCGTCTTCATGAAGATTCGACGCACTCAAGCAGGAGATTGATTACTAACCATTTACTATAGCTCAGATCACACTACAAACATTCATAGATTCCGAAAAGGTTTAAATTTTAGATGTACACCTGTATCGTGAAGTCAAAAAAGTGGACTTCTGTCGTTCGTACGAGACCCGTTCGGCAACTCGTCGCAATTTCGTCGGATGTGTTTGACCATGCAAGACAACTTTTTTATTTCTTCGCACCTCATTTACACACTACAGTTTGCACTAAATTTCAGAGCCCTTGCCACAATGAGAAGGTGTTACAGACATATACGCATGCATTTTTTTTTACGACTGTCCATTTGCTGCTGCAGCTGTATATCGAATTGAACTGCAGGTTGGATATGTTCCATTATTCAGACATGATAATAGGCGCAAATCACTATGGAAGGTACTGATACAACACAACTATACTGATAATCTATAGTTAGTCGCTGAATTGTTTGGTGGCAAGATATCAGTTCTTTCTTTTGGGTTAATGTTGAAAAAGGCCATTAGGTGTTGTGATGATTTGTGTAGAAGCTAATGCCAGACTTTTTTAAAGCCATAAAATCATTTCTTTATCTAATTCAATCATTTATATGCATCTATGCCTGCTGTCGCTATGTTTGGAAAACGTAGGGTATTTCTTTTTCCTCCGAACTATTCTTACTATTATCATCGTCAGTATTTGTCTGATGTAAAATATATGCGTTATCGTCATTAACAAAATGTTTTCTTCTTGGTTTTACTATCTGTACTTGCTGAAATCTTCTTAGCCATGGGGTAGACTTGCATATTATATTATGCCCCAAATTTATTTTATATACTTTTCTCGTGTACATAACTCTCTGTTACGCATGGTAACGTTAGCGTGTGGGACAAGGTATACATGTATTTTTGATCAGCATATTTGCAATAATTCCACGCAGACTTTGGAAATGCGGGAGAGCATTTTCGGTCCAATGTCGACTTTACCTCTTCAGTTAGTCAAAGATTTTTACTTTGATATCGTCACCTATATGAAAATACCATAGCAAGTAAGCTAAGCTGCAACATATTTATATCTACTACGGATAACGGCTTTATAATTATATCGTGGTGCAATTAATGCCAAATGTTACAACTATGGCCAAACATCACGCCATCGCTTGCAATTCAAATTTTGACATGACATGGCAATAAAAAGAGATAAGTCTTAGAATATTAGATGATAGAATATTATTTGTACCAAATTTGAAACCGTTCGTAACTTTTAGGTTCCCCATAAATACAGGGGCACGGTCGGGGGGTGGTAATTGAAAACTCTGTACAAATTTTCTTCTCTAGCACCAAGAGTGATAAGCTTTGTAAGTGATGACTTGTATGAGTAAGTGAATTGTTGACTGTAGTTTCAAGTTTGTTTATGGCAGATAAGGAGGTGTGTGTGCGTGGGGGAGGGGGAAATGTGGGCCCAATTTTCCCATTTTCATCATCTTCTTGAAAACACTGTATTTATGGGTACAAAGATAGACTTTCAATAACGTTTCAATGACGAATGAATGATCCTGTGTACTGTGATCCATTCTGGAGCTAATACCTCTTTGCAGTAGACAACATGTGTACTATAGATGACTGCCTTTTGGCACTCCTCTGCCATTTATATAGCTACTATATAATTCATGCGCCTTGCCTACTATCTGTTTTGTGCGTTCAAGAGACAACATTGTTGCGTAATTCACTGCCATAAATGTATATTGCCCCCCCCCCCCCAAAAAAAAGGGGGGGGGGGGGGGGAGAGCCAGCAAAACAAAACGAAACGAAACCATCTTCCACACTAAGTTTACACCCAGGAAAACTCCGCTCCGTTTGTTAACGAAAATGAGTGATATCCACTGAACATAGGAACAATCATAATTTCATAAGGAAATGTCGAAAAAGGTAGAAGAGTAATTGAGTTTTGCAACTGATTGACAAATTGTCCTACATCGACGTAAATAAGCACTGAATTGATCAGTGTTTAGTAGTAGCCATGATAAAAAAAAATCATGGGCGTACATACTCGAGCAGGATTCGAACCTACGACCTCCTGATCACCGGACAGGCGTCATCTCCTGAGCTTTCGCCCGACAACAAGTGTTGGTTTTAATCCTTATAGCATGCAGCGGGTACTGCTTTGTTATTCAAATTCATGAAATTCTTCCGTCGATTTCCGTCAATTCAGTGCTTATTTACGTCGATGTAGGGCAATTTGTCAATCAGTTGCAATGAAAACATCTCGACGGAAGAATTTCATGAATTTGAGTAAGTGAGTTTTGGAGTTTTAAAAGTTTTTTGGTGTTTTTTTTTGCATCAGAGTGATAATCAGTCAACATGCAGACTTCAGTTCAGTTCAGTTCTAAATATTTCTGCATTGCATTATTAATACAGTGAAACAAAATTTTACATTGTCGGCATTATATCATTATGCAAAAATTAACAAAGGGCTCTATACATGACATGTCATACAGACATAAGATAACAAAGTATGCCTACATTGTATACAGGTCATATCCGACAATTTTATATTGAATGTACACCGAGAGAGGAAACACTCAAAGGTAAAAGTTGCAAGAAAATATTATGTCATTAAAAGTTTGCTAGAAAGTAATTGTAATGCAGGAAGATGACCACAATGTGACAATGTCGTAACCTCACAACTGTTCCATTCACTAAGATCCATTAAAATAATGCATAATTATCCTTTCCATAACAATTTAGCAACTACTATAGTACCCCTTTCCTCCTCAGCCTTATAACAATAGATCAATTTTGCTGAAGATTTAGAAACTTTCTGTCGCATATTTTGTGTAGTTCCAATTAACTACCACTACCACTGATTATACTCCGCTCATTGAGCAAGAGCCGCGAAACGTGTATGGGGGGGGGGGGGGGGGGGGGGGGGGAGGGGGCTGTGGGACCGGGGGCAAAGGTCAATGGTACACTGTAAAAACATCGGTGTTAGATTTAACACCATGGGTGTTAAATTTAACACCGATCAAGTGTTAATATAGAGGACCACACCCACAGGTGTAGAAAATGCACTGTGATGGTGTTGAAAAGTGTTCACCTGACACTTCGTGGTGTTAATTTGACACTGTACCTGGTGATATTTTGACACTGTACTGGTGTTAATTCAAAAATGACACCACATGGTGTTGATTTGATATTGCTGGTGTTAATATCAATGGTTTAACACCCGTCCACCTTCAATAAGAGACCACATCAGCTGGTGTTACTGTGGTGTAAATTTATTTTCACATTTTTTCAACAATCTAGTATTTTAATGTAAAATTCTTGATCGTCTTGTTTAAATCAAAATTCAACAAGAAGTGCAGTTACTAAGAAACTCTTCAAAAAACGGTTTTATATTTGGAAATGACACTCGGAGGTGTTAATTTAACACCATAAATGAGCACCGAAAATTTAACACCAGCTCGGTGTTCACTATTTAACACCGGACTTTTTGCAGTGTATCACCGCTTAGACGGGACGAACCCAAGGACGCGAACCTTGACGAGCCGAAAGGGCCCTACCCCCCTCCCTGCCGGTTCCGCTGCCCCTGTTGGGGTCAATTTGAACATTGAGCGGGATGTCACTCGAACTCGTGTCAAGTCATATGACAAGTCATATGACTTATGATAAAGGTGTAATCCTTATCCATCAGTTACTTCGCAAACATGTTTATTACCGAAATTTGAAGAAAAAAAAAATCAGCTTTCACGTGACAACCTAGATGTACTTTATCCGATCGAGGTCCAGGGCAAGCATATTTGTGTTGCTACAAAAAGAGGCGTGGGTATATTAAACAGGCTGTTTCAGACAATATGGGATACTATATAGAAGATAGGATTGATAGCCACACTTCGTCCAAGTAAATAAAAGCAAACGAATATGACAATATTAAGATGCTCGCAGTTCATGAACGTGACGCAGTGACAATTTTTTTTTTCATTACATTGTGAAAGTGGAATCAATTCTGTTTCATTTCCCAAGTTTCTTTTCCTTTCCCACAGCTCCTCAACAATTTCGACATGAATGATAGAACTATAGCAAATAATATACCACAGCCATTTGGGGGACAAACAATGGTTTTATAAGATACAACCAAGTGATTAAGTTATATACAACCAAGTGATTAAGTTATATTGAATATCTTAAACTTGCTGGAATTCAACTTTATCATTAATAGTGTTGGGCTGTAACCAGTCTAAATTATTGTGATATTCTTATTTTTTGTTCCTTGGGGAAGGCAATATTGACGTGCAAAGTTATGATAGTTCTGAGTAAATAAAATTAAAACCCAAACCAACACTTTTATGACATTAAACCATGATAACTGGTCATGAACAACATAGGCCTATTCCTACTGTTTTTAATCAGTGAATTCAAGTTTACTTCATTTCCATCAAACAAAAAGGAACACAGAGTATGCATCTGTCTGGAAAACAAAAGTGCAAGTCATGAAATTATGATACCAAATATAGCCAATGGCAAAGCAATGTACACTTTGCAATAGCTGACAAAGAATAGATAAAGCGATGGGAAAAATTATCTACTGAGAAGCGCAACGTAGATCTCTCGAAAAATCGATGTATACCATTAACATATTTATGCAAAATGAATCTAAAATTATGTACCGTCAAAGCGTTTGAAATTGATAGACAATGGTGCTACTGGTATAAAACATAGTTATTGTAGACAGTATACAGAAAATATAACCCGTGTGTACCAAGAAAATATGGTGCAAAGATGGCAGTCCTTTCTTTTTGCATGATAATGATAATGATAATGATGATAATAATAATAATAATAATAATAATAATAATAATAATAATAACAATACAGTTCTTATACAGGGCATGTCACTACCGTAGTGTCTCTATGCGCTTTAAGGGTGAGGGTTGAAATAGAAAAAGGAAATGTACTGTCTATACGTAGATGTTGCAGTTTGCAAAACCAAAACTCATTCATACTTTTTAAACAGAAATGTCATGAGAAGATTTTTGCATGAAAATAGTTCCTTTGTACCCCCACAGAATTGAAAAAGAAAAATCAGACGTGACCAGAAATTATATTTCCAGCTATGTATATTGCTTATTAGGGTGAGAAAGTTGAAATGAAGGAGTATTGTGACGGATGCAGAGTAGTCAGTAGACAACAGGGTATACGCTGATTCCGCAGCGCCCTTGCACTTTCGTGGGTTAGAGCATGGACCTACTGTATATAGGTCCATGGTTAGAGTTATAGGGGATTTGGGTTAGTATTTGTTTTGTAATGTGTTCCCGTTAAACACCATGCCTCATTTCCATTCCAACACCATCTAAATATAATTAAGTGTCGCCTCATTAGCTCTCATAGGGTGTGTTTATCAACTTTCCCCTGTTTAAACGGCTTTCGAAAGCCCTTATAGCCCTTTCGATAGCCCTTTCCATAGCCCTTTCGAAAACCCTTTCCAAAGCCCTGTAATATTAATGTGCCGCTTGTTGTCGAAGAAGGGACAGCGAAAAGTAATTACCATCATATAGACATATCTTCCTTTGAGAGTGACGAGTCATGATGCAATGCCACATGAATCAATTATCTTCCTATCTGTGAGGAAGCTCCACTTTAGCACATACTTCAAATATTTCTGAGTGGCGGCATGAGACTTTGGCTGCGTTTATCAACTTTCCCCTGTAACGGCTTTCAAAAGCCCTTTCGATTGCCCTTTCCAAAGCCCTTTCCAAAGCCCTTTAGAAACGGCTTCCAAAATAGTTGCGTTTATCAACTCTCTTCGCGAACACGATAACTGGCCTGTCACTGCACAGCTGCATTGCGAAATTCGACCCGAGGAGAAGAGGTCATATTAAGGCGTGCATTGTTCGTAACTGCAGTACACTACTACAAAGCCGTTTCAAAACAGCTTTGCGTTTATCAACTTCAAAAGGCTTTTACAAGCAGGTTTCTGAAAACCTGTTTAGGACACCTGATTGGAAAACCACATATTTGCGCCTTTCGAAAAGGCTTTCCGAAAGGGCTTTCAAAACAGCTTTGCGTTTATCAACTCGTAAAAATTCCTTGAAAGCTGTTTGGAAAATCTGTTTCTGCCGAGAAAAGGAGTTGATAAACGCACCCCTAGAATGCTGAATCTCGATCGAGCTCCAAAACGCAATTTTATGGAGAAAGGCGGGTACAAATAAGGAACTTGATCTATCCCACAACATCACCTCTCTTTTGCGACAACTTCAGTTCTCACTCAATATCAGTTCGAAGTCAGTTTGGCAAAATATTTCATGCTCTTACACTTTCATGAGCCACTAGTTTTGTTTTGCTTGCTTGTTTTTGATAAAACTAGAGGGTGTACGTTCACTACTGCGCCTGGTATGTTATGTTCACACATCTGATTCCTGCCCGTCCATAAACATGCAATTAATCTTGTGCGCTTGGATTGTGCAATCGTAAACGAACCCTTGACCTGAAGATATAGCGTTCTCTGATAGGAACTATTTATACAAAATATTAATGTCGGTTCGTGTGACAATCAGCCTGAATGATCTGCTGGTACTGTTCATCGCTGTTGTTATTCACAAGCGTTTATTTTCGACTCGTGCATTGTGTGGACTTCACCTGGCGTATCCACCAACAGTTAGTGACAACTTTTGGTTGGAGCCATTACTCGCACCAGCAGCATGCACCGGTTGGTTACCGCCACTGTCGCCGTGCTCCTCGGAGTCGTTGTCGGCCAAGTGACCTGTCAGGCTCCCATTCCCCCACGTCCTCCAGGCTTTGTCTACTGCGCTGCGTCGGGCGACTGCCCAGTCGTTTTGGAAGCCTTCGTGGACCTGATTTGCCCTGACTCGAAAGCTGCGTGGCCAGTGTACAAGGAAGTGGCTAACTACTATGGCAATGTGACGTTAAAATTCTCGGCTCTGCTATTCCCTTTGCCGTATCATCGAGCTGCTATGATGGCTGCTCAGGTAATGAACTAATTGGTTATCCAGGGTCTTTTACATCATCGGGGGCCACACACAGGTATATAGGACCTTGAATTACCGGGTGTAGTAACAGTTGAACGGGCAATTATTCTCAAATTATCAAAGGAGCCGCGCGCGAGCAGCTGAACGGCTCGCGAACATTATTTAAAGTTCCTGAACAGCGAAATGAATATATGGCTTGAGCATTATTTTGATTATATGCAACAATATTAGCAGAACACATCATTGAAGTTTGATGAAAATTGCACTATCCTTTCAAAAGTTACATATCTTTTAAGTTTCAGTGCCACCACCACTCGATGATCGAGAAGACTACGATAGTTTGTGACATCACTGGAAGACAACGATGTAAACAAAATTCCACAATGAGCTGATGGTGACATTACCTCACAAATTTGTTGCTGTTGTTGTTGTTGCTGTTGTTGTTGCAACTGATTGACAAATTGCCCTACATCGACGTAAATAAGCACTGAATTGATCAGTGTTTTAGTAGTAGCCATGATAAAAAATCATGGGCGTACATACTCGAACAGGATTCGAACCTACGACTTCCTGACCTACGGACAGGCGTCATTCCCACTAAACCACCGAGCTTCCGCCCGACAGCAAGTGTTGATTCTAATCCTTATAGCATGCAGCGGGTATTACGTCGATGTAGGGCAATTTGTCAATCAGTTGCAATGAAAACATCTCGACGGAAGAATTTCATGAATTTGATATTTGTTGTTGTTGTTGATTGTGTGCAAAATTAAAAAAAGAAAGAAAGAGAGAAGATATATGACGAAATTCGGTCTTTCTGCTGTAATAGTGTGAACATAATGTTGTTTCCGGCTGAATGATTTCAAAATAATGATAAGATACTATATCAGGATTTCAGACTGGGGCTATTTTGAATTTGAACGAAAATCGTTATAGATTTCAAGACTTTATGTACAAACTATGTACCAGATTGTGAGGTGATGACATCATCATCTCACTATTTGCACATTCATACTAATTTAACTGTTCAAAAATTTTTGTGAAAAGTAGCAAACCTTCACAATATCATTAATCCCTTGTCTTTATCCGATATTAATCAAATTTGTGAATGTTGTGCTCGCAAAATTTTACTCTTTCTTTTCAGACAAATTCTAGACTGCAAGGGTCCAGAAATCTCCTTTAAAGAAAACCAAAGCCAAATTATCAATGTGGATTGAATGAAAGCAGCAATTATAGAACACACATTAGTGAAAGTTTGAGGAAAATCGGACAATCGATTCAAATATGACTTTTTAAAGTTTCATTGCAGGATAAGAAGACTACTACGTTGTATTTTCGTGACGTCATCCTTGACAACAATATAAAGAAAATTTAACATGAATTCCAGAAAATCTCATTATTCGTGAAAAGTACTCATTCCGTCGACTTGCTTATGTTAAGGCAATATTAATCATCCCCCATGTTTTCTGAAAGAGATAAGTCAAGTGCTCGTTCATAATGCTGGAAAAATGAAAACTTGTTGAATTTTCTTTATATTTTCTTTATATTGTTGTCCATAATGTCACCGAATGTAGTGGTCTCCTTATCCAGCGATGACGGCAACGAAACTTTAAAGATTCATAACTTTTGAATCGACTGCCCGATTTTCCTCAAACTTTCACTGGTGTGTTCTACTATTGTTGCTTTCATTCAGTCCACATTTATATTTGGGCTTTGTTTTCATGTAAGTGTAATAGTATTCCCCCTGCTTCATAAAAGAGGTAGTTCAAGTGCATGTGTTTGATAATGTTAGAGAAACGAAAGTATATGTATGTTGAACTCTTATTTTTCATATCATTGTCTTGCAATAACGACACAAACTTTTGCTATACCTTCTCATCCAGCGATGACAGCACTTAAACATGAAGAATACATAACTTTGAACGGATTGTCTGTTTTTACTCAAATTTTCAGTGATTTGCTCTATCTATAACATCGCTGTGCTCACTCATTCCACACACTTAGGTATCATTCCCTTTATAACTTATATACAGCGCGCGCTTTTGTTTCACTACAGCTTCGCATGTGATCGGGTCAGTAAAGCAATGAACTTTACTAAATGTACATTGTACATTATTATATAGGTATATAACATTGTGCTGTTGACAACGCTATACAGATAGTGCACCCTTTAGCATAGATCTAACATTTAACTGAAAAAGACAACTGTACCACCGGAAACACAGCACACTGCACTATTACTGAGATATAGCTTCCTGCAAACAAGCGTTCATTTGGTTTTCACTTTCCTTTTTCCTACGTATAACACCTTGACGGAATCCAGAATTTTTCAGTTTCTCAGTGTGCAGTTTTGATGATCGTAATATAGTTACAACGGTAGGAACCTGATAAATGAAATAAGGCTTTGAGCATATGAACTTGATTTTGATTGTTTGAGAAGGATTTGATCTAGTGGATTTTACCCCCCTATTTGCTCCTCTATCTGTCTATCTACCATAGAAAATTACATTGCATGCCTCCCCATGCTCGTCAATTTTAAAGCTTTTTGTTTCCAGACCGCAATGAATGGTTTCAAGGAGCCACATAATATCAAAGATCTGCCACACGAGGAGATGCCTGTTGTGTCTACATCATGTCCCGTTCGTGCCTTCTGATACCAAAACGTTGGGGAAAATTAGTTGGGTTGAAGACATACGGTGTGCTTTTGGCTGTTTTTTATGATGATGATGATGGGGATGATGATGACCATCATCATTATTATTATTATTAGAACTGCAAAAGTATGCTGCATAGGTAATGTGTCAAGTATTGCTAGCGACAATTTCACAGAAGAGACTTTTGTGACAGTTAAGTTCCAATAATTTTGTCAAACTTTTTCAGACTGATTGATTTATTTTTCCAAGACTTTTTTTTACAGTACTTGACCATGCAAGTTCATGAGGGGTTGGAAAAAAATATGGATAAAAGATGAAAAATAAGTTCTTGAATGTGTGATAAATGTCTTTCTTATTGGTGTCCATGTTGGTTGCAATGATGGGGAAAGTGAAATCTTGTTTGATTGTCTACTGAAATCAACCTTCAAAGAGCTCGGTTTCAGTCTTTGAGTATAGTTGGTGGCATGAGAGCATTTAGCCAATAGAGGCAGACGACAAGGCTCCATTTGATGTCATGTGATAGCAATCACATGACTGAAATCAAGCAATAAATCAAATACCGCAGGTGAAAATGATAACTGTATACGTGCTACTCTTGCCAGCGTTGTAAATTGCATGTTTGCTCAAGACGTACGATCAGCCTGCATTTAATAGTCTCACCGATCAAAAAGAAAATATTTGACTTTCCTCAATGTTACTGCAGTAATTAAACTTTGCTGCACGTATAAAATGTAGCATCACACCCATATTGTACACTCCATTGCGTTCCAACTGAGTGAAACAGCTTGGGCCTTCTGATTCACTTTACCATTTAAAGCGTTGATGGTTAGATGAAGTTGTTCATGCCAATGTATAAGTTTGAATTCATTTTTATTTACTATTTCAGTCAAAGATTCTTTGCCCTTTTTTTCTGTTATAGGGTACTTTCATAGCAGACGCACTAAACTCAGCCACTACATTTGCTTGGATGGATGAAGTCTTCAGCAAGCAGGAAGCTCTGTATGATACCACAATCTTCAACCAGACACAGGGCTACATTGTCGAGTAAGACACTTATGATCAGTATTTGTAGACATCAATGAATTGGCATCACTGTAGATGGTAGTGGCTTGTATTCAAATTTATTGAATCTTACACAGTATTTACAACTTACCACTTATATCCCCCCCCCCCCCCATGATAAAATGGTCATGATAAGAACCTTTTTTTTTTAAGTGATAATCACAAGTAATCATAATGAAGTATCAGGATATTCTGAAAATGCAGTTATCTAATCCAGTTTCACACATTAGTTTGCATCCGATTTTTTTTTTGTCAAGTGTTTGAAAGGTAATTTGGGTTAAGACTATAATGTATTCTCTATAGATGTACTTACACCTGTTCCATAACTTAAAGTATCAGTGTGTGTCCTTGGCTGACCCTGAATAGTTTCAAATGATGATTAAACATTTACAATGAAATGATGGGTATTCATACAATCAGACGTGGTGCTAGTATTGATTGGAGTACGCTGTCAAGAATGTTTTGCACTCACGTTTGTCCCATCTTTCATGTCTTCCAGACTATAGGTAATGACATTTAGAAGAATAGAAAGGACTCTTTTCTACCTGTTCCTTTGTTTCATATGTAACTAGTATATTTTTTTTTTCAAAAAAGGTTAAGAATGACCCTCTAGTTTTATTTGTGTCTTTTTTCCTTTTTTAGTCATTGTTAGTCGTCGTTTTCTTAGTGTCTTAAAAGAAGCTTATTCATAAAAACTGTTCATTCATATGTGTAAAAGATAGCAAAGAAAAAGCAATGGTAATCCTTTCTCTTGATGCTCTGTTGACCAGCACACTTTCAAAGTGGGCAGCAGCTGTTGGCTACTCTCAGACAACTTTCAAAGAGCATCTGGCTCGCAGCGATCCAACTCAGACTCTGGCCAGGACGGAGTTTAAATATGGAGGCACACGTGAGTTATTAAAGCTCCGCTGCCATTGGACTTACTTCACATACCCAGTAGTGGTTCTGATACACCACTGATCAAACTTGCATTTCATGATAATATTGATAACTTAATCTAATGATAACTATTAAGATCAGGTTTACAAAATCAAGTTCTGTGAAAATCCGTGACGTAATAATTAGATTAGATTTTGTTTTTCTGAGCTTTGATTTTCCTCTTTTAGAAAGCAGATGGTATGATATTACCCTAAACATGAATACAATGTATGTCGGTAATAAGTCAATGAAATTTGTACTTTTCTTTTATTATGATATTTTGTGGAATTCTCATATTCTCTTTAAACATTGTTGTCTATACTGACGTCATAAAGTGTAGTAGTCTCCTTATGATGGCACAGAAACTTTCAACATTCGTAACTTTTAAAGAGACTGTCAGATAGTCTTCAAACTTTCACTGATGTGTTCTTAACTGATTCTTAACTGATATTGCTGCGTTCACTCAATTGCTGCGTTCACTCAATCCACTTATCATGCATGCTTATATTTGTGCTTTTGTTTCCTTATATTGAAAAAAGATGCCTGGGTACAATTAAGTCACTGAATATTTCTCTCTCACGTAAAGGTGGTGTCTATGGGACGCCGGAGACCTTCGTCAATGGAATCCAAGTCCTCTCCGATCCATCATGGACCCTTGCTGACTGGAGAAAAATCATCGACCCACTCTTAGCTGCCAAACAGTATTATCGCAAGCAGCCCTAAAGTGGACCACATCAAGAAATGACACCCGCCATCGATGTGCAACAACTCAACTTCAAGTGCAGTTCTATCGCTCATCAAGTCGACTGTCTTGAAAATGCAGAAAATCAGATAAAGGGAATGGTAGGAGTTTCCCTACAATCGGACATAACGTGTGAAAGTAAACGGAAATTTGAAAATTTCAAATGTTTTCATGTAGTCATGAGTATGATGAGAGAGTGATAGGGGTCATAACCTATAGCTTGCAAATAAAACGAAGTGATGACGTCACAGCCTCACAAGACCCCTACTGACTTGTACTCAAGTTTTCACTAAAATGTTTTCTTTTTAAATGTGAGATAAATTTCAAAATAGACAAGATTGTGTCCTCTTTGTCAAATCATTGCTAGGTGGTAATCAGTGGACAGGATTCTCAAATATGACATGTGTGGATCTGGATTGTGGAAAGGAGGAAAAGAAATGAAAATTCACTACCGGGAACATCTTTAAGAATAAATAGCAATTAATCAGCCCTCTGATAATGACACGATTTCAAGTGACAACAAGTATTTAGGTCGCAGGTACGGCATTTAAAATTCCACCTATGATTGTGCTTATCATTGTGCTATCTCTGCTGTTCAGGTAACAAAATCTTTTCTCTTCCGTATCATATCAAACATACGCCCACACCCACATAATCTATACAAACGAGCCCATTTAACAAAGAAAACAGCCCGTTTGAAAAGTTGGGTATTAGAGTGTGAAAAGTACAAATCCTCAGTCAATAAGAGATCATGCCTTCAAACATTGAACTTGTTTGCAGTATGTTTAACACTCGAACATATCATGCATGGTGACTCAAGGTGTAATTAGCCTCTTTCGGTTTTCTGCTGGTTGCTGGCACTGGTGCAATAGCTCATGAATTTGTCTGAATGTAAGCCCCATGATTTATAGTAGTTTAGCTGGCATATAACTTAGGACAGTGGCATAACTACGGGGGGGGGGGCACGGGGGGAGGCACCCCCCCCCCCCCCATCCGCTGGTAAAATAAAAAGAAGAAGGAAAAAAAAAAGCTTGCCAAAATGGTAATTCAAGGGTTAATAAACTGCTTTTGAAATCGACATGAAAGGGAGATCAAGAAATAAGATGTTTTTCTAAGACTTCTTTTAACCATAAGTAAAGAGGTATATAGTGTGAAACATTGTTCAAAAAGCCCGAAGCCGACAAAAGATTGTGATTCAGCGTGATTCCTAGTTGGCATTCTGAATATAAGCAAGATGTGCGCAGTGTACTCAGAACATCCGAACGGCAAAAAGAGTCGCTGCACTGTTCGCAATGTGATGTAGGATGTACACCTTTGTATATACCTTACGCTTCGTTATATCAAAGCTAGATCATTGATTTTGCAGTGTTGCTTTACATACTAGTCTATATTAAAACATACTCAAACACAAACACATAGGGGATGCTCTAAAGTGCAGATTTTGGACATCCTTTCCCCGCTTGGTCACTTCGACTCCCCCTCGCTGATCATACCTTCCCTCCAATCATGAAAATAAACCGACACCCTTGAATACCAGTGGCGGATCGGGGGGGGGGGGGGGCACCCCCTCTTAATTTCCAAAGCGAAAAAATATAGCTACAAACGGCAGTTTTTGGACTATAAAATGTCAAAATTTTCAAGCTCGCTCGCTCCGCTCGCTCGTATTTAATCGTTATGTCATTCTCCTGATGTTGCTGCCAGTAATTGCCAGCAGTTGCGCCCGGTGCGCCCCATTAATTTCCAAAGCGAAAAATATAGCTACAATTACGGCAGTTTATGGACTGTAAAATGTCAAAATTTTCAAGCTCGCTTGCTTCGCTCGCTCGCATTTAATTCTTATGCAATTCTCCTGATGTTGCTGCCAGTAATTGCCAGCAGTTGCGTCTGGTGCGCCCCCCCCCCCCCCCCTTCCCCTAATTTTCCAAAGCGAAAAGGTATAGCTACAAACGGCAGTTTTGGGATTGTAAAATGTCAAAATTTTCAAGCTCGCTCGCATTTAATCGTTATGCCATTCTCCAGATTTTGCTGCCAGTAACTGCCAGCAGTTGCACCCGGGGCGCCCTCCGCCCCTTATTTTCCCAAGCGAAAAAAATATACCTACAATTATGGCAGTTTTGGGACTGTAAAATGTCAAAATTTTCAAGCTCGCTCGCTTCGCTCGCTCGCATTTTATCGTTATGCCATTCTCCTGATGTTGCTGCCAGTAATTGGCAGCAGCTGCGCCCCGTACGCCCGTCTTGATTTCCAAAGCGAAAAAATATAGCTACAATTACGGCACTGTAAAATGTCAAAATTTTCAAGTTCGCTCGCTTCGCTCGCTCGCATTTTATCGTTATGCCATTTTCCTGATGTTGCTGCCAGTAATTGGCAGCAGCTGCGCCCGGTGCTCCCGTCTTGATTTCCAAAGCGAAAAAAATATAGCTACAATTACGGCAGTTCTGGGACTGTAAAATGTCAAAATTTTCAAGCTCGCTCGCTTCGCTCGCTCGCATTTTATCGTTATGCCATTCTCCTGATGTTGCTGCCAGTAATTGGCAGCAGCTGCGCCCGGTGCGCCCGTCTTGATTTCCAAAGCGAAAAAAATATAGCTACAATTACGGCAGTTTTGGGACTGTAAAATGTCAAAATTTTCAAGCTCGCTCGCTTCGCTCGCTCGCATTTAATTGCTATGCAATTCTCCTGATGTTGCTGCCAGTAATTTGTCCTTTCACACCGTCATTCCATAATCCATGTAAAGAAAACTTACAATCACATTCCGTTATGTATTGAACACAGCGCACGCACACTCGCGCACACACACATACACACGCACGCACGCACAAGCATCACACCCTCAATATTACTTTTCCACGAGGGGGCCCCCCAATGTCTTGACCCACGGTACGCCACTGGCTTAGGATCTAGCCATGTTTTATACAGTGAGCTATTGGACTGCACTTGGGAACTAATAGCTAATGAAGCACTAAAAAAAAACAACAAGAAATGCCAGTACATGTTTTATTGTTTGACATTACCCAAGTATAGACATACTTCAGATGAAGTGCAATGGAGTTTTTTTTCTGGTTTGGAAATTCGATGTATATTTTGTAAGAATTATAGAAATGAACGGAAGACTCGTTCAGATGGTCAAAAATTTTAGGTTTTTTTATGTATGAACAGAATCGCATGTATATAGTGTACACTGCTGCATAGATAGAGGCAGAGCCGGTGATTGGTGAGATGCCAGCTGTGAAATGAGGATGGCGACGCCCTCGGAGGAGCCACGCCCTCGATCGGAGGAGGGGCCAGCAGAGTGTAATCTGATGTACGCCATGTTTATTACCCCGTGTAAGCTTCTGCGCTTTCGATTTTCTTGTTGTTGATGTTGTTGTTGTTGTTTGTGTGAAGTATGGGTAGAGCAAGATCAATAAACTCATGTAATTGCTATATTTTCCTCTGCCTCGTCTTTTCATCTGGTCTTCGCCGACTTTTTTTTTACAGAGCAAAGCACTGATGGGTTTGAGTGTCCCATCGAGGGATCGAGCCGATCGAGGGATATGATGCGAATCCGTAACAATTAAAATGCAATGTCATCTTTCTGTTTGCCAATACAGTACTGTGCATTTTAAAAAAAAAGACGAAATAAATGAAATGTTTTTTACTGTTAGAAGAATAGGTATTGGTATATAGATAGAGTGGCGTATAGATAGAGTTGGGGGCTTAATCCCTTGCTCTGGGGAAGTCGTAAAAAAAGATGAGGGTATGAATGGGGTGCGATATGAAAATATGATGGTAGTGAAAGGGGAAAAATATAAGGGTAATGGAGTTACGTGTCAGGTGTATGAGAAAGAGTTGATGGTAGTGAATGTTGGTAAATGGTGAAATTATGGTGGTATTTTATGGGTCAAGTTGAAGTTTGACAGACTTGTTCACATGATTTATAACGTGTTGTGTGAAAGGTTGGAGAGCATCGACTGGTGTGATTTTTTTTGAGCAAGGAAATATGTGAAGAATGATGGTAGTTACGTTCAAAGATTGGGATTAATTATGATGGTGGGGTAAAGCTGTGGTAGAAAGTGTATAAATAACTTGACAGCGAGGAGGGAGAAAGTATCGGAGCTACATGCGTTGATGCTGGATAGACGCAATAATTTTGACAGCGAGAATTGGAGTTTTCATTGGTGCTAGCAGACAGCTGCGATCAGATATTTAGCAGATCATGGTGTTTGGAGGCTTTGTTTTGACATCATGATATCAACGGCTGAATTAGTGAAAGCGCTTGACGCTTGTACTACATTGGAAGGATTGAGTGTACTTCGAGAAGCGTTGAACGATTATTTAACAACCGAACAGCATGTATTGTTGTTTGAGAGAATGACGACAATATTGTTGTCAGTTCCTGAGAATGAGGAGAATGCTGGTGATGATACAGAGGACAACATTGCAGATTTTGAAGTGGAGGGTGAGTTTATCGTAGTTTTATGAATATATTTTTTCAATTATTATTACGTGTGATATTGAGAAGATTATTAGGTTATGTTGATGAATGGTGTAGTATGTAATGAAAACAGTTCTATTATAGTTGTTGTTGTTGTTGTTGTTTGTGTGTGTGTGTGTGTGTGTGTGTGTGTGTGTGTGTGTAAATGATGAGGTCCTGAATGAGGTGCTATACTACGTTAAAACTGAAAGTATGTTATATAGGGGATAAACTAATATGATTATTTATCAATTTATTCATTTATAATTGTAGATCTTTTTGGCGCATCTCTGTATGATGGAGCGGGAGCAGATGTAGAAAGAGCTCAGCAGCAGCAGCAGCAGCAGCGGGTGGAGGATATTTCCGGTACATCTCGGGGATCCGGCGCAGCAACATCGCGGGACATTCCTAGCACATCGCGAGGTTTCAGCGCAGCAACATCATTAGATATGCCGAGTACATCGCAAGATATACCTAGTACATCGAGAGGTCATCTACATAATATGATGGGAGGAGGAGGTGAGAGGTGGGTCCCTGTCACCGACAAGGAAGATTTATCAGTGAGAGCGAGAACTCATACACCTAATCAGCAAGATATCGGTAATGTGTCGGAAGAAAGTCAAAATTTTTATCATGTGAGTAAGGTCAGTCATCGGAGGGTGAAAAAGTATAATGCAAATTTAACCGATTACACCGTATCATTTAATTCCGTGAATCAATTCGGTCCCATGATTGAAATGATTCCGAGGGTTAGGGATATGTTTGGTAATATAGTGGACGAGTTGTTAGTTGGGGTGAGGGAAAGGGATATGGTACGCATTGTATTCAATGCGCCGCAATTAGAAAGGCCAGTTCAGTTACCTTTTGTCAGGCGGGACCAGCTTGATCACGATATGTTGGCAGCTCGCATAGAAGCAGTGTTACAGTCGAATGAAGAAATTTCACTCGATGAAAACGTGGCCCTAAATGTATTACATATGGAAATGCCCGAAGGAGGTGGTCGTGCCAAGAGATACTTGGAAACAGCGCAGAGGTTGATTAAAAAGAGGTGTATTATTCAAATCATAGACCGGAGTAATGAAAAGATATGCTGCGCACGCGCTATAGTGACGGGGATAGCACGCATAGAGAGAGATCCAAACTGGAACTCTATCAGAATGAGTTACGGTAAACAAGAGGTTTATGCTCATAAGCTGCATGCGGCAGCTGGCGTTCCGATTGGGCCTTGCGGTATAGAGGAAATCAAACAATTTGAAAGTACACCGCAAATGCACAATTATCGGGTAGTAGTTGTGTCGAAAGAACACCTCAACCATATAATCTACGCGGGCCCAGAAGATCGTGAACATACGATATTTTTGTATAGTCATGACGAGCATTATGATTTAATCACCAAAATGAACGCATTTATGAATAAGGCTTATTTTTGTACAATATGCATGGTCGGGTATAACAGGAAGCTATCGCACAAGTGTGAATTTACGTGCAGTTTATGTAAGAGTCATGAATGTCCGTCGAACGGTCGAAATGATTGTTACGTACATTGCGAGAGATGTAACCGAAATTTCAAAAATGACACATGTTTGAAAAATCATTTCGAAAACGACGTTTGTGGAAACACGTATAAATGTAGGGAATGCGATACCGTATGCAGCGCAGCGTTACTAGAAAAGCACAAAAGGAGACATGTCTGTGGTGAGATTTTTTGTTGGCGTTGTAACGAATTCGACTGGCTCGATCATCAATGCTACATGAAAAAGTCCACCATTGCTGCCGTTTACGATAAGAATGGTAAACTGAAAGATGCAGCCGGTCCGAGCAAGTTTATATTTTTTGACTTTGAATGTACTCAAAACACTGGCGAACACGTACCAAATTATTGCATCGCGCAAAAGTCATGCAGCGAGTGTTGCGACTATACTTTTGAGAAGAAGTGTAAAATTTGCGGGGATGAAAAGCAAAAGGTGTTCAAAGGGGACAACGTGAGTGACGAGTTTTGCAAGTGGGTATTTGGGGATAAATCGAACGAGAATTCTACGGTCATAGCGCACAATTTCAAAAGCTACGACGGGATATTTATTCAGAAGTATCTGTATGAAAACTGCATAGTGCCCAATCTCATTCTCACCGGCGGAAAGATCATGTCGCTCTATGTATGTTTTAATAAGATTCGTTTTATCGACTCTCTCAATTTTTTGCCGATGCCTTTGGCAGCTATGCCAAACACATTCGGTCTGTCAGAACTGAAGAAGGGGTATTTTCCGCATTTCTTTAACACGAAAGAAAACGAGAAATACGTAGGTCCACTACCCCCGAAAGAAATGTATAATCCAAAAGGCATGAGTAGCAAAGCCCGGTCAGATTTTTTGGCTTGGTACGATAGTGAGGTTGCTTCCGGCAAGCAGTTTGTCATGGAAGATGAGATCTACTCTTATTGTCTCAGTGATGTAGATATCTTGCGTCGCTGTTGCATGCAATTTAGATCGTTATTTATTGACATTACTAGGAGAGATTTGGACGATATTGGAGTAGACCCCTTTACCAAATGCTTTACGATAGCTGCTGCTTGTCATTTGGTGTATAGACGCAATTTCATGCCTAAAAACACCATAGGTTTGCTCCCGCCCGAGGGTTATCGGCCACGAGATATTCAGTCGCGAAGCGCCATGGAGTGGCTTCAGTATGTCGAGAAAACGGAAAACATACATATTAGGCATGCGCGAAACCAAGGTGAGATGAGAATTGGGAAGTATAAAGTCGATGGGTATTGCAAGGAAAAAAAGATTATTTTTGAATACAACGGATGTTTTTATCACGGTTGCCCCGTTTGCTACGATCCCAAGACGTTGAACACAAGGAGAGAAAACAGATTAATGATAGAGTTGTATTTGGAAACGTTGGCCAAGAAAAAATACATAGAGTCTCTGCTGCCTGATTTTACGTACATTACGATGTGGGAACACGAGTGGAAAACTATGAAAACAACCTTGCCACCGTCATTATCGATAGGAACGCCAACCCACGATTTAGATCCGAGGGAGGCCTTTTACGGCGGTCGCACGAATGCCACTCGCCTTTTTCACGAATGTGAAGAAGGTGAACGAATCAAATACGTAGACTTCACGTCGTTGTATCCGTTCATTAATAAATATGGGTCTTACCCAGTTGGGCATCCCAAAGTGATAACAGAAAACTTTTCGGATAATATATCCGATTACTACGGCTTGGTCAAATGCAAGATACTACCTCCGCAAAATCTTTTTCACCCCGTTTTACCCCTGAAAGTGAACAAGAAACTGATGTTTCCGCTCTGCAGCGCGTGCGCCAAATTACAGCAAACGGAACGATGTCATCATACTGAACAAGAGAGAGCGCTACACAGCACATGGGTCACTTTAGAAGTCGAAAAAGCCATCGAAAAGGGCTATAAAATTCAGACAATTGAAGCCGTCTGGCATTTTAACGTGGAAAGTAAATTTGACCCATCCCTGAATTGCGACGAATTGGGCGATTTAGGCACCAACGGCTTATTTAGCGCATACATCGACACTTTCTTAAAACTTAAGCAAGAAGCATCCGGTTGGCCTGAGTGGTGTGTCAATTTGCGCGACAAACGTAGGTACATAGAAGAGTATAAGAAACACGAGGGAATTCAGTTGGAATTTGATAAAGTTGAAAAAAACAAGGGGCTAAGATCGTTGAGTAAACTGCTACTTAACTCTCTGTGGGGGAGGTTTGGAATGAGAGCAAATTTACCCCAAATTAAAGTGATCACAGATGCTGGGGATTTGTACAAGATGATTACCAACGACGAATTTGAAATCAAAGACATCGATTTCATTAACGAACACATCGTAGAAGTGCGTTTTGTCAAGAGAAAAGATTTTGTTGAGTACAGCACCACCTCAAACTTGGTCATAGCGGCCTTTACATCGGCGCAAGCGCGTCTGAAACTCTTTGATGAGTTGGATAAGTTGGGCGAGAGGGTATTGTATTATGATACTGATAGTGTTGTGTACGTCGAGAAAATGGATGCCTTTGATGAATACACCCCCGTACTAGGTGATTACTTGGGAGAGTTAACCGACGAGTTGGATGGCCGGTACATCCAATCGTTTGTGTCGGGAGGGCCCAAAAACTACGCCTACAAACTGTGCGATGGAACCACCTCTTGCAAAGTAAAAGGGATTACTCTCAATTACAGTAATTCTCAAACGCTTAATTATGACGTCATGAAACGTATGGTGATTAGCATGAATAGCGGGGATGCCGCAGGACTATCTTGCGTTACGACGAAGAATCCCTACCAAATTACGCGCGATACAAAGCGTCAGAAGATAATGACCACAGCCTCTGAAAAGAGATACAAAATTTTGTATGACAAGAGAATCATCACGCACGATTTAAAAACCGTGCCTTACGGATATTGCTTAAACTAAAATATAAGAGCGGTTCTTTCTCGCGAGGCGTTCATTTTGTATGACCATTTCGTTGCAACAACAGGTTTATACTATGCAGTCGGGTCAATCAGATACTGAGTCTAACGCAGATAGGGGTGATCGCTTCCCGATACCCACTAGCCTGACAGGATTTTTTATTTCGATATTTATGATTATCGTTTTGGTAGGTTTAGGGTATGCGGCGGAAAAGCACTTAGTTCAACGCTTCAACAGCTCGGATCTAAATGACTACCTCAACGCCAGTTTGAATTATCGGATACATCCGCGCAATATTTCCGCGCACTATAAATTTGCCGAGTGCTCCTGTAACGAAACCATGTTTATCAATTATTGTAGTCGTATCATCGCGGAAAATGGACCGGACCTCTACGTTTGTCAATTCTCTCCTCGCGCGACCATTCCTCCGTGGGCATTTCTGGTTGCTAAAACGAGCAGTATTTCTTTGCATGAGTGGAATCGTTCACAAAATGCAACGCTCTTCAACAACCACTTCATTCGTTGTTAAGTGTTTGATCTGGATGTTATACGTGATAGATTCCTAAGAGTGGTAGGCTTACTCTCGGTCTCTCTACATATTTATTTGTACCTTGTATTATAGAGAGAGAGACAAAAAAAAAATGAATCACGAATTTATGCATCCAATGACGTGTATGATTGCGGGCCCTACAGGTTGTGGAAAGACTATGTTTGTGCGTAAACTGTTACGTCATAATCAACAAATGTTTAATCACCCACCTCAAAAAATTATTTGGTGTTACGGGGTGTATCAAAATGGTTATGCGGACATCTTAAGAGAAAATGAAAATATTGAATTTGTCGAAGGTTTCCCACATAATCTTGAATCTATGATTGATCCTAATGTTCGTAATCTCGTTGTAGTAGATGATCTTATGACTGAGTGTAGTCACGACAGCAAAATGAGTACTTTATTTACGCGTGGCTCGCACCACAGGAATCTGTCGGTAATTTTTATCGTGCAAAATCTTTTTCATCGGGGAAAAGAAGCGCGAAGTATTAGTTTAAACACCCAATATTTAGTCTTTTTTAAGAGTCCTCGCGACAAGCTACAAATTACGCACTTGGGCAGACAACTTTATCCTGGTTGTGCGAAATTTGTGCAAGAAGCTTACAATGACGCTACAAAAAACCCGTATGGTTATTTATTATTCGATTTAAGACCAGATACTAAAGAAGAATATCGCTTGAGGACAAACATTTTTCCGGACGAATTTACAATCGTTTACGTAAAGAAATAATTTCCCCGAAAATGCAAGTGTAAAAAACTTAGTGGTGAAAGAGCTGTAAATAATTCATGATATTTGTATGTAATACCGATACGTAACTACGTGTCATTGATTGCTCGTACATTTTTTTTTTAATTCTCCAGTCAAGATCGATAGACTATAAATGCTTGTGTAAAATGTATCACGATCTCACTCGTTCATCATGTCTCAAAAGCTGAAGAAGTATTTGCCAGAACTTCAAGTGTTGGCTAGGTGTCGTCCACGTCAGAGGCGTGAATTTTTACAACACGCTCATAAAGATTTGATTAATTGTGTGTCGGAAGTTTGTAACAATACTTTAAAAGGTAACGTGCCCTTGAAGCCCGCTCAAAAGAAAGCGCTGTCGCAACATAAGCATCATTTGAGACGACTCGCTGATAAACGCAACAGTAACAGAAAACGCAGAGAAATACTTGTCCAGAAAGGTGGATTTTTGTCGGCGCTGCTGGCTCCTCTTCTCTCCGCAGTCTTCTCTTAATGATTCCTTTTATTAACCATCATGGAATTTACTCGGAAGATGGTACTCGTGCCTTCTGAATTAGCCGAAACGAATCAAACTTCGTCGGGGAGTGCTAATCCCACTCGTAAAGTCTTATCGGAGCTGGATGCTGGTATGCAAGACGTACTGAAGAGAAAAGACTTGTCAGACGTGCAAAAAATAAGTTTGTACAATCAGACGTTGCAAAAATATTTGCAACTGCAACACCACGATCCTTCTTCAAAACCTATGACTGTAAATATTTTGGAACGAGTTTCTAAGGAAGGAGATGTTGTTCAAACTCCAAGTTCCATTAACGATGATAAAACGAGAAAAGCTGACGAGTCAAAACCGAAGAAAAACGAAGAAAGTAGTAGTAGTAGTGGACTAAACTTACATTACAAAGAAAATGCTTTGAAGTTGTTACCTGTGACATTACGAACCAAGGCTTCGTTGCTTATGGATCATCTATCTAAACATGATCAAGATGCATTGTATAACGAGCGGGGTGAACTGATTTTTAATGGTCGTGCCATACCCTGTTCTAACGTCATAGATTTAATGTACGATGTCATGAAAGGGCGAAAAGCTGTCAATCCCGTAGGTTGGCAACAATTTATGCGTATTTTAGTCGATGTAAATGTACCAGAATTTCTTATAGCGAATGTTAATCGTCGTGAAATCTATCAACGCATGAAAACCAAAGATCCGTCTTCGGCAATCGATGGGGCTGTACCAAAAATCTTACCCCTCGTGCCCCCGATGCAGGCTCATATAGAATCAAAACGTAAACGATCTCAACGTCAATATCTGACCAAGAGACTCAAACGCTGGGAAAGTTTTTGATCTCTAAATCATTTCTGGCGAATAATGTCGCTGTTTATCATCATCATTACCATTATCATTATTTGCAGCTAGGATGTATCGCCTTTTGTTTGTTTTAATATTTGTCATTACTGAGACCCAATACCGATGATCATTATCACTTTGTACTTTGTGTTAAGAGACGTCCACACAGTGACTAGCAACAAGAACAAAAATGATGCGTGTATAAACGTTTGTATTATCTAATGCCGAAGAGTTTGTTCATTTAAACCGCGTTTATCTCATACGATATATTGTATATCGGAAGTGTATTATGTTTAAGAAACGCTAAGTCGCGTTATGTCTGTAAAATAGTGTTTTATCAAAATGTCTGTAAATACGCCTTTATTAAAATGTTATCAAACATGTTTTTTGCGTCTTACAATGATAATTGTATCGTATTTATGCATTGTGATTATTGTCCGTCGTGAAGCTTAATTAATTACTAGTAGCGTATTAACTTTTGTGTAAGACGTATCATCGTTTTATGAGTCGATGTATTATGACAACAGTATGTTTGTTTTTTTTTTTCACGCAAGCAATTCAGATCCACTCTAAAACTCATTACATGAGTGTACTGCTTTTACCAGTTTGTAATGTAGTCGACAAGACACGCACTCAAAAAAAAAAAAATGTAACCCACCAACAAACAAACGCATGTAATGTACACAACGCGAGAACGAACGAACGATTCTTTTGTACGTACAAACTGATCATTTATTCATGATGTGAATAAAAACACGAGAGCTTTGTTACATACACTGAAAAGATACATCTTGTCACAATCTTCCTTGTTTGTTTTGGTAGCCTAACGTTTAATCGGTTGTGTGTAGCGATTTGGCAATTTGTCTTAGTATCAGCTCTTTATCACGGATTGGTGCGTAAATAGGGAAGTGGTGATTGATGTATGCATGAACTTGGCGATCATTGTGTAAGCGATTGTGATTAAAGCGTGCGAGAATGCTACCCGTACTTTCCCCCCTAACTCTACGTAAAAGATAAAACAAACAATATTGTCCACACACTGTGGACCAATTAGACTGTAACGCTGTTTCATTGTATCGCCACGACCGACAATTCTTATCTAAGAAATTAACAAAATATTTGGAATATAAGGAGGGATGTCTGGCGAATGAATCGAAAAATTCCCCATGTCCGTTATCATCTATATAAATGGCTAACCAGTGACTTCCCGGTTGAGCGTGATTATCGGCATTAACGATCAAAGCCGCTGGAAAAGCTTTTACACCCCTTGGTAATTGATCGGAAGGAAACACTCCCAAAAATATGTTATTCAATTCGTAACAATTTTCTACAACGTTTAATATATCTCTAGTGTCCATCCTGAATCGAAGCACCACGTATACGCTTCAGACTCCAAAATCCAAGACGATATTTCGGCTTCGGTCAATCTCCACGATGCTCTCGTACTCGGCGTATACAAGGACATTGATGGTTATAGGCAGAGCTCTGGCAAATTGCATTTCTAGCCGTAGGTTTCCTTGCCTTCTCAGATTAAAGGTGTCTCCCGAGGATAGGTCCGGAGTCAGATCAAATGCGTACAAGCTATAGCCGTCCGCGTAGTCTTGACGGCTGATGCCATTGCCTTTGTCGTGAAAGAGAGTGTTTGTTCCCGAAAAGAGTGTCTGGTAAGCGAGAATATAGTTCGGGTTTGGTTCGGAGAACTTCGGTCTCAGCGGTTTCCAGGGGACTTGCTCCGTGTCGGCGTAGAGGGCGAGGAAGTTCAGGTCAAAGTGCTGGAAATTGTATGGGTTGAGCGCGTAGTCTCCGTTAAAGGCTGCGTTGCTTACGCAGCCTATGACTAGTCGTTTGGGCAGCTGACCTAAAATGAGACTTTCCCTGGTAAATGACAGATTACCGCGAGGGATGGAAAATGTCTTCACTTCGACTCTGCGAATCGGATACTTGGCCGTTTGACTCTCTAGCGTTTTGGCGTGAAGCAAGGCTGTTTCAGGGTTGAGTTTGATGCGTCTCACGTATAGAGAGGCTTCGCTGATGACAACTTTATAGTTGCTGTCAGGAGTAGATGACATTAAACTGAATTCATCTTTGCTGCGGTTCAGTTTAAGTTTGATGTCTAGGCCTCCGAGAAGAAGGCGATCCTGAAAGACCATATCCAGATGAAGCGTGCCTATCATGTCCACTGTGTTACCATTCTTGATAAACGAATGGCGAGTTTTCAGTCCTTGATTCGTGGAGCTTTCCGATAAGGGATTGTTGTCTTCCATGCCTCCAGCGGTGTCTTTGTAAAACAAAGCGGATGTCAATTGACTCTGTTTTGCTTCAGGCCCGTATGTCAGAAGCGATTCCAGCATAGCGCGATAATTGTAGGTATTGTTAGACGGAGTGATCAAGCGATCATTCAGCATTAGATCAACGTCGCTGAATAAGGTGTGCAAAAACATGTTCGTGGGTGCAACCTTGGCTTCCTCCTGTATGGGAGATCCATCGGGGTTAGTCACTTTTGCTCGAACGTGAAGTAAGGTTTGCGACAAGTCGGTGTATTCTTCCGGTGAGCCTTGGATGTGAAACTGAATGGGCGTGGCGTCCGTGATGTTTGTCAATGGAAAATATTGCACCCATTTCCCCTTTTCTACAGTAACTTGGGTTGGGGGTAACGAAAACAGATCCGTTTCGGACTTGTCGCATGGACAGGATGACTTGTGAGGTTTATCCATGGTAGTTGTTTATAGGGCAAGTGTAGGCACGAAAAAGTTATAATGCGTCGAATATATCGGGACTTCTTTTCCGTCTCTTGTTCTTGCTGGAAGTGAGGACCGGTCGAGCTCTGTCCTTCTTTTTATGCATGTTCGATTTGTGTTTTTTTGCGCGGGTTGTTAATTTCATTTCTTTGACAATTCTGTTCAATTCGGCGCTGGAAGCATCTTTGAGACGGTTTCCTTTCACGACATTTTGCGCGACGTTTATCCCGCTTTGTAGAGCTCTCTTTCCAAGCAGCTTACCACCTTGTGTTATAAGCGGTAAAGCCGTTTTAAATAAACCTTTTAACATTCCACCTAATCCGTATCCACGTTGTATTCTCGCCCCACGAAAGACTGGCACCGATCCACCAATCTGAACTGAGCTCGGTATAATTCCATTTCTCACGTTTAGATACTGTTTCAGAGACATTATTGGTATTGATTATTTATATTGCCGATTAAATTATTGCTCGTGCTATCATAGATATTAATAAAATAGGGCTGGCTTCCTGACAGAACGGAAATGAAGTATCGCTATGACTTTCCCACTTTCAAATGGCACCTTTTCTCCCAAATCATTCCTTATATCAATAGACACTATGTCAATGTATTTTGATTTTACGGGATAGTAATGAGGCCGTTGAAACGAGTGCGAAACAACTTCTCCAACCTTCTTTCGATTTACAGATACAATTTTCAGCAAGGGAGCGCTAATATCTCCTACTCTCTGATTTTCTATAATATCGGTATAAACGTATATAGCATGTAAAGCGCCATCAACGTCAGGCAGAAAGGGCGCCTCCGTGTTCGTCTCCGTGATTGTCCCGTCGGGAAACCCGATCAATTGTCCTAATCCCGCACTCACGCGCAAGCCACTACGTGGTGCCAACGTGACGGCTACTCTACCTGTATTGTCATTGGTGCGAAAATTTACGTGACTTTGGAGGTTTTCGGGCAAAGACTTTTTGATGGCGTTACATACGTTAGCCGTTTCGCGGTAATAACCATTCGGTATGCATCCACTATGCACTTCGCGATTTTCAACGTGAAAACTAAATTTGTTATTGCTAGCGTTCACGTTAAACCACGAAAAGGGATAAATAAATTCGACCAAAGCGACTTCCCAACCACCTTGTAAAGAAAGAGGCGTCGCTAATTTGGTTTTATAACTGGTGAGAACATTGTTCGGAAAATAATTCATGGAACTATTCGACGGAAGCGTGACGTAAAATTGTTCTTCGCTCTCCATCGTGACCCAATCATAAATGACAATCTAGTCAGTTATGATACTCTTTATCTATCTCATCTACCCACTGATTAAAAGAGGAAGGATAACCAACAAATTTGACAAAATACTGCCTTTTCTTTCCTCTCTTTCTCGTCTTAAGCACTTGTTCAACTCCGTAATAGCCCTCTTTCGGTTTGTTTACTTTCTGCAATTCTGGTTCGTAAAAGGTGCCCGTAAGCGATTCTCCCTTATCGTCTTCTAATTCGTAAATAGGTAAGCCTCTGTATTTGCGACGTTTGACATTAAACAGTTCCTCTGTCCAATTTGGTAAATACCCCTTTTCAAATTTTTGCTTGGCCTTGCTAATACGCACTCGGTCACCTTTCTCAAACTTTCCACTATACCCACTATCAGACTTGATCGAGATAGAGTCTTTATACAATGTTTTCCAAACGTCTCCTTCGTTCCTTTTGCTGACGAGATTGGGCTTAGTTTTGATAGATCTGTGGTAGCTATTATTGTAGGCCGTCACTAGCTTTTGGAGAATCGTTGTGTACTTCAAAGTATTTCTATGGGTAAAATATTTCCACATTTTTTCTTTGAGAGTTCTATTAAACCTTTCAACCACGCTCGCCTTCGTGTCATTTTCCGTAGTAAAAAACTCTATGTCTCTCTCCTTTAAAAATGTCTGTACTCGGCGATTCGTAAATTCCGTCCCTTTATCTGTTTGTATCTTTAACGGTACGCGCCCTGATTTAAAAATACCCTTGATAGCCCTTGTTAATGCAATGCCAGTTTTGTCTTTCAACGCTACCACCCAAGCATATTTTGAGAGGACATCTATGACAGTAAGCAAATATCTGTTACCACCGTTATGTCTAGAAAGTGAAGACACATCTACCAGATCCATTTGCCATTGTTCATCCATACCAGTCACTAACACCTTACTCTTAGGAAATGTTCGCCTTACGGGTTTGTGAAGTGTGTAAGTATCAACGCTCGCTAACCACTCCTTAATTTGTTTGCGTGACAGCTTATGTACACCGTCCTCCTTAACAAACTTATGCAAGCGATCTACACCGCCAAAACTCGCCTCATGCTCAGGATTAAAGTATATTTGTCTCAGATATCCATCCATTGCATCCGCATTAACAACCTCACGCATTTAATAATAGCTATTCAAATGCACTCGCACCGTTCTTCAGCTCGCTTATAACTCAAATCTGTCTATCTGTCTGTCTGTCTGTCTCCTTCTCTCTACCCATTTTGTCTATCTGTTTGTTTGTTCGTTTGTTTATTTTCTAATACCCCCCTTAATCTATTTCAAGATCAAACACACACACACACACACACACACACACACACACACATGCAATTGTATATTTAAAAGAAATGTATATGTAAATATTGTTACGTACATGTATATGAATATATCCATATCAAGGACATGTCGGTGCGCGAAACATACGGGTATACGCATATTCACTCAAGCAATCGATCATACTAAATCTAGAGTGCACGAACGAGTAAGCCCAGAATTCACCAAACAACATCAACAAATCCACAATTTTGTTTGTAAACACTATCAATAAAATCAACAAAATACAAACGAGTTTCAAATTTTCACGGAATCATCCATACAGTATTAAAAAAAAGGCTTTTATTCGCAAATTTACTGAGTAGCATCATGTTATACACGTATTACATCCATATAAAAATAATCCATAGGGAGCTAGCTATCTAGCAAACTAGTATATTTGCTTATTTGTTATTGGGGGAGGGGGGTTGGGGTTGGGAGCGGCTGTGGTAGAGAGTAACAAAAAAAAAAGGAAAAAAAGAGCTCGGATAACAAAAAAAAAAGGAGGGAGGAGCTGTACAAAACTGGTTACAAGCTTAACACCTGTTTTTTAAGTGTTTTCTGTATTGCTTCTCTACCTAACTGAAAGTGGAAAAACTCCACCATTTCCACCACCAACAGCTCTCTATCCTCTTCAAAGAGTTCCTCCCAATGATAAATCTGGCGCAGTTGTCCAATCAGGTCAGTCTCACTGACTGACCTGATTGCTTCATCAAAATAATCATCGACTATTTCACTCCAACTCCTCCACAAACACTCTACATGGTCCATCTGTCCTGGCCGGTCGTGTTGGCAACCGTAGCAGCGAGAACGTACCACCTCATTAATCCTTCTCGTCACCACCGCTCCAACTACAACCATCAGCGACGCCGAGAGACTCGCCGTCTCCTCCTCCTCCTCCTCCTTCCCAGTTTTGGTCCGGTCTCCGTCCTCCTTCTCATCCCTCTTTTCCTCCTCCTCCTCTCCGTCTTGGTCCTGCCAACCGGCGTGTCCTCCCTCCTCCTTCTTCCCCTCATCCTCCTTCTCAGACCCAGGCACAGCACCAAACTGGATAGTTGTCCTTACTTCGTCCAGCAAGGCTTGGGGTATCTCAGCTAGCTGCCCCGACCGTTCCGGAGCCCAGCAAAAACGAGGACTTTTAAAGGGAGATAACACCACACAGGGAGGTGTATCGCCTCCGCTGACAATCTCCCCAGGCTCAAGTTCGGCGCGAGCATCCTGTTGTAGAGCAGGGTAGATAATGCACAGCGAAGAAAGCAACCGTAAATATACTAGTCCGACACAACCTTCGACTATTCTATTTCTTCTTTTTTTTATTTGTAAAAAAAAAATAAATAAATAAATAATCTCCACGCCTATCCATCATCCCCCTGTTGGTTAACTTTTTTTTCTTCTATTTTGTATAATGTTCTCACTCCTTGTATCAATTTGACTTTCACATTAATAAAAAATGTATTTCAAAAACACAAACAAACAAACAAACAAGATATAAAGTTTACTTCGTTGACTTCAACTTTCTCTGCTTTGACAAAAACCTATCCGCTTCGGTGACATGAGCATTTACCGACCTCATCACTTTCATGAACTCTTTCCAGTTTTCTAAAGTGAGATTGATGCCTCTTTTTCCAGCAAACATTTTTGGTCCACTATCTTTTTTCTGATAATATTCCCTGATATTCACGTAGGGTTTCCCATAAAACGTTTTGACTACTACAAAACGAGATTTCCCAATTTCAAACGCAGCTTTGACACCCTCCTCGAATTTGTACGGTTTTTCTAAAGGCTGATTTTCACTAGTTGTCGGTTGCATCTTGCTTACATTTTCACACGACGAATCCTATCAAATAAAATTTAAAAAAAACAAATCAACAAATACTACGAACGTTTAAACCTACTACCATCATCCCATCAGCGATCATCATTATCACGCAACGCCATATTTCAACTTTCAGTAGCACATTCAACGAAACAGACATCATCAAAAAAAAAATACTGTACGCCAACACTCGATCATTACGACATGATATCCACAATACAAACGACACTATACATTGTATCAAAACTACGTTTCGAATCTTACCTGGAAAGCGTTGTTAAGCAAGTTCTCTGCCAACTGATGCGGAGATAGTAGTGCACGGTTTTCCTCTGATGCCGCTACAGCAGCGTACGATGATGAAGCAGAAGCCATGATAAAGTCGGAATGTTGTAGACTCACAGTCAATTTGCTCACAGCTAAAAAAATCGCAACAGCAAATGCATGTCGTTCTCCTCGCTGTCAAGTTATTTATACACTTTCTACCACAGCTTTACCCCACCATCATAATTAATCCCAATCTTTGAACGTAACTACCATCATTCTTCACATATTTCCTTGCTCCAAAAAAATCACACCAGTCGATGCTCTCCAACCTTTCACACAACACGTTATAAATCATGTGAACAAGTCTGTCAAACTTCAACTTGACCCATAAAATACCACCATAATTTCACCATTTACCAACATTCACTACCATCAACTCTTTCTCATACACCTGACACGTAACTCCATTACCCTTATATTTTCATATCGCACCCCATTCATACCCTCATCTTTTTTTACGACTTCCCCCAGAGCAAGGGATTAAGCCCCCCAACTCTATCTATACGCCACTCTATCTATATACCAATACCTATTCTTCTACTGTTACACCAAAGTGTGCAGCGACCATGAATACTGATGCCTTTTCAGCTTCATTATTGTCGCTTCACCGCGAAGATATATCACTTATATTTGTGATTTGAACCTAACACTGATTATTACCAAACAGATCAGTATTATCACGGGATTCTGTGTTTGTGAAGAATGAGTTATCATACTGTACAGACAGTGCAAAATCTACAAATCAAACGGAACACTGCAGAATGTTTTGTTCTTGCTTTAATAGAGCAAAGAACTTTATTCTTTTTTAATCATTAAGTTCAAAGTCATATGCAACGACCAGGACCAGTCAGAACCGCCATGTCACGATGCATATAGCGTTCATGTACACTGTAAATGTTTGTTTGCAGGGCAGGGGACTATTAATGAGTTAGCCTTTCACGCTATGCCCATTTTGTGATACTTTATCTCGCGTTTATGAATCGTTATAGTGTTTTCATTTGAAACAAATAGACGATTCATTAAAAGGAATCGAGGTATAGTTATGTCATTCTTGTCCGAAGTTTTTACAGAGAAGAGAATATCACGTATCCTGTAACGGGTATAATTATATTTGCATATAAGTCGTTTCATGCGTAATACGTGGGATGGGGATTGGTTCATAAATTGTAGTTGCGCAGCTGGTTGGTTATCGAAGCCCTGGTTCATAGCAAGGAACAAGAATTCATCCTGTTGCCTTTGAACCACATGATCCTGTTTGCACAATATGGTATCATGGATACAGTGCACTTCCCTTGTGACGAACACGGTAAAGCGAAATTCTTGATACATGAAGTAAACATTGCGGTTTCCAAATCTATCATGATAGTGTATAATTTTATATGTCTTACATATTTTACTGTTCAGCTGTAGCAAATTTCAGAATAACGAAAGAAAATCAGAAATTCGTTTTAACGGGGTCGCCTGTTCTTATTTGTAGTACAAACAGGACCATTCTTGAGGCACCGTGCAATTTTTTTACTATATATGATTTTGATTTGGAAAGTAATACATGTATGACCAATTAACCCCTCCCCAACTTCTTATGCCCCTATAATGAATGATCTTGGATGCATCCTCATATATCATATACAGTGTGTACTTGTGACTTCGTAGTCCGATCTTGCATTTTAGCAACACCTCATTTTCCGTATATCCTACACGTCATGATGTAAATATGGGCCTACTTGTCGTGACAAACATTTTGTTAAAATGGCCAAATTGGGTGTCAGGTATGGGTCTATTGCTTTGAAGAAATTGAAGAAATACCCTGCACTATGGGGTTTGTTTAGATGTGTTGTAAGATGTTTACTATTCAGAACGGTGGATTTTAAGTTGTTAAAATTTCATCATTTTGATTGTGTCTCTGGACGTATACTATTTAGCTATGTGTGCATGTAAGTACACATTTTTATTTTTGATGATTAGGCCTTAGTGATATTGTCTTAGCAAATTTTATGCAAATACGCTTTTATGTGAATAATGTTGACATTTGGAAAACACGAGCATTAATGTATACGAAAGTACACGCTATATGTTAAGATTTGTAACTGCGCTCCTATTTACATAAAATACTGAATTGCACTTCCAAACACTATAAGGATGACATGAACGTCAAGCAAGATGTATGTTTTAAATGTCCAGCTAATATACAGGATCAATGACAAAGTAGTTGGATGTGGGAAGAAGAAAGACATTTAGGCCTAATATGATCTTTTCGCACAAGATTAACAAAAAGTTAGCAAACTGGTTTTTTTTATCCATTGTAATGAAAATTGTTGATAAATGGCGTAGTATACTTTATAATTTTTGTTGGATTGGAGTGGGTGTGATAGCACATTTATTTTTTATCGCATCATTGTGTGTTATGTGCATGTATGTGGTAGTACAGTAAGATGACTTGACCGTATGATTGCTCGAATGCTTGCTTGCTCGATTGACCGAATGGCAGCAATGCAGTTGTGGATCCTTTGTAGTGCCGATTTCCGCTCTGATGATGAGAATGACGTATACACTTGGACGTCATCTGCAGAGATCATTGATTGCAGATTATGAGTGGAGATGATGTCATAGATTAGTGTCGAATAAAGCGAGAAGAGAAGGGGTCCGAGAACCGATCCTTGCGGAACGCCACAGGTGTCCTGAACACAGGGTGATCCACTCTCTTTTACCTTGACATGCAGCGTGGCTCCTGTCCTCAAGGTATGATCTCATCCACTCCAGCGCACTGCTTGATATGCCGAATTCACGTGATACTAAGACTGTATAACTGTACACACCTTTACTTATCTAGTCATGATGACAACAAACGTTTTATCCTATATCACAATTAAATTCTGACAATCATTGGTGTATGTGGCTGAAATAATAAAATATTGAACTTCTATCTCAACTTAAGTACCAACTGTTTGAGAATCCCAGTCAATTTTTGCCATACAGTCCTATACTGTATTATGCAGCCTCCACTGCTTCGTTGGTTCTGACTGTCTTCTTATATCACCCGACAGTTGTACAGCGGAGTAGTGTCAAAGGTTTCACCCGTTATAAACCAATTCTCGCTTTTCTCTAAACAAATCATATTTAAAAAAAAAAAAACTTTAAAAGTGAAACTACTTGAAATAGTGCCGACAGTGGTGCTAAGTGCGCTGGGTCAGGCAGAGTCAGTTTAGTGATCCGTCATTTTGACACGGTTAGTCTATCCTCTTTTGACCCCTATATTGACCCTTATGACCCACGTTTCCCTACCTATGAATATTTTAAACTTTATACATATCTTCTTATTAAGTGCCGTCTTCAGTCCGCAGGTTACCGACTATGGACCTCCACTCTGTTCTGTTCATGGCCGCCTTACTACATGCGGCCACACTCTTTCCTGTCCACTCCTTTATGTTGTTACACCACACACTGCGCTGGCGTCCCCTGCATCTCCTGCCTTTTATAATCCCTTCCAGTACACTTTTTTGGATGTTCTGATGTCTTCTAAAATGGCCAAAATATTTGAGTTTTCTTGATTTAATGCCTTTCATCATGGTTTTTGTGACATTCAGATGATCTAGAACATACTGATTTGTTTTCTTGTCTGACCATGATATGCGGCCCAGGCGTCTGAATATCCACATCTCGAATGCAGCCAGCCTTTTCATATCATTCAAGTACAATGTCCATGTTTCACAACAGTAAAGGAGAGTTGAATGCATGTAACATTTTACTAGTCTGAGCTTGGTTGCAGTAGATATCTTCCTTGATGTTAACACTTTACTCATTTGGGTAAACTTAGTTTTAGCCATTCCAATTCTTCTCCTAATTTCTCCACCATTCTTCCCATCTTCATAAACATATCCTATATACAGTGCGTATGAAAAAAAAAGGTAATCCAACTTTGGAGGGCTACTATTTTATAATTGTCAGATATGGAGAGCACAATGTTAGTTGTAAGGGAAGGGGAACTCTTCTTCATTCCATTGATACCTAATTATGTCGACAAATGTTATGCATGAGTGAGCACGTGAACTTTAAAGACAACAATAACAAATTGCACTTTTTCCAAGTTTGCGTGTTATTGTGGAGGAGCAATGCATGTCTCACTGCATGAATGAGATCTGTCATTGAAAGTGGCCAAATCATCAGGACAGCCTGCACGACTGCAGATTCGTGTTTAGGGTTTCTTCTAACGTTTTATGGTTCATAACCTTCAACATGGCCATGTTGTCGATAACTTGGTCATTCCCATTAAGGTAAAACCATTATCCATTTTACTCTCTTCGTATTCAAGACATGGTTGTCACTGGGAGCTATGTGTGGAATATGAACAGAGAAAAATGGACTTGGGAGTGACCAAGTTATCGGACAAAAGGCCATGTTAAAGGTTATGGACCATAAAATGTTAGGAGAAAGCCTAAAGACATACCCTACACACAAACCTGCTTTCGTACAGGCTGGCCTATTTGGCAACTTTCATTAACCGATCTCATCCACGCAGTGAGACATGCATTGTTCCTTCACAATAACATGCAAACTTGGAAAAAGTGCAATTTGTCATTGTTGTCTTTACAGTTCATGTGCTCAGTCATGCATGAAAATTGTCAACATAATTAGGTATCAATCGAAAGAGGAAGAGTTCCCCTTTCCTCGCAACCAACACTGTACTCTTCATAGCTGATAATTATGAAATGGTAGCCCTCCAAAGTTGGATTACCTTTTTTTGATACGCTCTGTACATATAAGGTCTCCCTAATTGACATCTCTCCATTCTGAATGATTGTAGCCATCATAAGTCAAATACAGATGAAAATCACACTTCTGCTGCTACATTCTCTATTTATTTATCTATTTTATGCGCACTAACGGATGAACTACAGTATACGACATGTAAACATCAGTTAACCTCGTTAATTTGTTTTATGGGTGTTGGAAGTGTGGTGTGTTTACCAACTTCGGATTGCTGCGTCAACCTCCGCCTCTATTGTTCCTCTGCCGTGACAAACCAAGAATTCTCCCCTGCACGGGATTGACCACGCACAGCCTTGCAAACACTGTCGTCATCATCATGTAATGTGTTACCTATGTTTGGTCGCCTCGAATCTTTCGAGTTGTATTCAAAGGTCGACGGATACACGAACGCCTGATTTTCACATGAAGCAGAGTTGACGCAACGTTGTCTTACTTTCCACATTTTTACACATCTGTTTGTAATATTTCGTCGTCTTGCGAGATTATCTTAACAAGTAAAAAAAATAATAAATTAAATATGGTGGAATCTAAAACGTGTTGTCAGCGCATCCCGGTGAAACGGAGCGATTTTGGGCTCAATTGGAAAGACCCAGGAGCACTGGCACGATCACAGGTAATCTCTCACATATCCGATTATAATTTGATTCATAAAGATCTTTGAGAACAAGAATATTCATACACCGTGTGTCAAACTGAGCGCGACCATTTCACTTGCTGCATGGGGAGCAGCACGCTTTAAAAATGCGAGAAAACTGACTTTTCGAGCGCAACAATGTTGGAGACAAAACGATATATTGTATGTTGGCCCATATCGTATGTTTGTTAACACTGCTTTAATTCTAACCTGTTACTAAATTGAGATGACCATCGGAAAATAACATGACTGATTTTGATCGAATATAGAACAAGCTTCTTTGATCTTGGATACTGATGTATTTTACCAACATTATACAAACATCTTTTTTTTTTTCATTGTAGCAGTCGAGTACAAAGTGTCAGTACACACATTCAATCTCACCTGAATCGACCTCGCATAAGTCGTAAAATTAAAGTTCGAAGAAAAAATGTGTATACGCCAATTATGTAAAACATGTGAAAATTCTATATATTGCATAAATCGAAATCCACGTAGATAGAAATATTTTGTATAGCCAAGGTTGACTATATACGAGCATAAAAACGCGTTTTTCAAGAATGCATATACAGCACCGTGTATTGCGTATAATCATGTTCATGTGTAAATGTTTTTAGGACAGGAAATTAACTATATGATTAACTATTAGAATATGTTTCTGTCATGTTCTTTTAAGGAAATGGCATATTTTTCAAATCTTTTATTCTCCTAAATGTATGTGAGATGATATATAGCAACTGATCAGAGACCATATTTTTACATAATGGCATGCCTTAATTGTAACATCTTGGGCACGCGCATGCATTTATATCACCGTAAGAATCTTCCACATGTTATAATCAACACTCTCAAGTTAGCCTTTAATAATAGCTTTACATAGCTTTTGAAATTCAAAGCAATAAAAAGTCAAAGCCATATTACCCCCTCCCCCCCCCCCCAAGTCTTTCCGCGAATAGAACTTTCAAAGCTCCTTTTCAATTAAAAAAAAGATATACTAATGGTAATGAGTATTATGAATGCCATCTTCTATGTAGAACAATGTTTATGTTTAGATGATTTTGTACCAGAACTTCCAGAAATTAAGGAATGTTCTTCTTTTCTTATAGATAGCATGTTTTGCATGGCTATCTATGGGTTTTTAAGAAAATATTCAATCCTCATGATGTACAAACTATTCATACATTTGTATACAACGTATAAATGTATGCACTTTGTGAATAAATCAAATCAGGGAGGTAAGACTGTGTTTGCTAAAAGAAATGATACGCTTCAGATGGCTGAGGATCAATTTGAAATGAAAATATTCTTTGTAGGCCCTATATATGTTTTTTTTTTTTTTTGGGGGGGGGGTTACTTTTTTTTTACTCTCCTGTCTTGACGTCTGTTAAAAAAAAGTATAACTTGATAGATAATCACGATCGACGTCGTAATCATAAACGTCAGATTGAGAGGGGTAGTTTCGATGAAAATGTATGTTTAAAATCTGTACATTATATAAATGCAATATGATATAAATACAAGTACATTTAAAAAATGGGTAATGCCCAATTCAGAAGTATCAAGGAAATTAATCTGTTCTTCCTAGTTTTGCGCTGGCTTCGATTTCACACTGATTGCTACCACATTCAGGTAGCCGAAAATTACCCCAATGACAGGTTGATTCTGGTAAAAACAAAGTAGCACAAACCCGACTCTAGATATAATTTGTCCGTAATGTTATTACTAACTTGGAACCAGTTCAACGCATGAGTATGAATACTAACATACGTAGTAACCATGCTAATGAAATAACGCTTACTCTTTACAATAGCAGAGGAAAATAAGATACGAATCAATTTTTTTTTGCCCATTGATCCTGGTTGTGACAATACAGCAATACTCTGAGTCAATGGGTTTTTAGTCCTATCGCCATGACGTAAGCCATGACTCTATGAAAATAAATGATGTCTCTCCCATCATTATAAAACTGTAGCCTTGAAGTCATTATATTGATCACTACCTTAAATGAGAGTATTTGCACAAAGCTGTGGTAATGTCCGATACTATTATGCTCAACTTTGCACACATAAAACGGGTAATACACAGGCACGAACCTTGATCAGTCTATTTGCCCAAACCTCCTTAGCAAACTACGTCCACGACGACAAGCCTATTGAAATTGTGTCTCGTAAATTGGGTGATTTTCTTGTGCAGCACGATTCTGTTGTAATGGTACGAGTGTATCAAACCTTGAATATTAATCAGTCAAGCAATTTTACGGGAAACGCATACTTCGCTAAAGTTTCTGAGAGTGGAGATGTTTGAAATAAAGATATCCATTAAGATAGAAAGAAACGACCACTTCGATTTGAGCGAAAATGATTTTTGTTCAGAGGGAACTCTCTTCTCTTTCCCTCTCTGTTTTTTTTCTCTATATATATATATGTATGCCTACATAGAACCCTATATATATATATATATATATATATGTATGTATGTATATATATATATATATATATATATATATATACATATTTATTATGTTTGTGTGTGTGTGTGTGTGTGTTCACGCGGGTGAAGGGTGTATCAAAATAGGAATATGATATGTCATAGATGGTCCACAAAACATTTGAAAAAGAAGATTTTCGACAGGTAATCTTCGACATATCCAACAATTTTATATAAGGTTGTCTTTTTTATATTTTTTTATCCGATTACAAAATCATGTTTTGAATTAATTCCAGGTTGACAACAAGAGTGTTCCTGTCACGGTGGCAGCTAGTACGAGACTTCAGTCGAATACATTGTAAACTAATAAATCAAAAAATGATGTCGTTCTACCGCATGGCAATGCAGAATTTCCATCATCAATTTTCAGCAGGAATGAATACATAGAAAGCGTTTCTACTCGCTTTCCTTATGTTTAAAGAATTATCATTTTGTGTTTAAGTCCGTTGTGTGTGTGTGTGTGTGTGTGTGTGTGTGTGTGCGTGTGTGCGTGTGGGTGTGTGTACACATCATAATGTGAGTATAATTGAGAATGTGTGCGCCTCCACATGGTTATTACTTATGCAGCCGTTGAAATGAAATTTTCTGTAAACAAATTCAAAGTCCTTATTCTCTCTGTGTTTTTTTTTTTATCTAAACAATCCAGTGGCCAATACCGACATACGCCTACATTGTCTACCGATCCCTCTTCATGATGTACCTGGTCGTATGGGACACCCTGAATGTTTGTTCGGGCACAGCCACTCTCGGTGCCCGCCAGCTGCTCTACCTCACCAACTGGTCTTTTCATGTCCTCACCCTTTACGGGATCGTGGGGGCTCTTTCCTCCGCCGTCTACTGCTACAGACCACAAAGCTCACTTGTTCTTCCTCGGCAATCTTCGACACGAGGAAAGGAGGGAATCCAGAACGACGCATTTGGTGGGTTGGATTCTTTCCACTGCTCATGGACAGCCCAAACAAAATAAGAGCAAAGTAAAAGCAAAATAAAAGTAAAATCAAACACTTCATGGTATTCTACTTCTCAAAAGAAGAGTGAGTAGTGCACTGCAAACAGACGGGTTTTTTTTTCTTTTTCCAGTCCTGTATTTCATATTCATCTTTTTTTTTTTAATGAGTCGGGACGGCTGATGTCATCTAAAGATTCTCTTACGACTGTCACACAGAACCTAGAAAGCTATGTTCTATCCACCTGTCGGGCCTACATCCCCTGCATTCAATACTTATAAAAATGAGTATGTTATCGGTCTATTGACATAATTCAGCCAGGTTTTGGTTGGTACTGCTCAGTAATAAGCGTTTACATGCAGATACAAAATGACAACAGTATTACGACTGACGCAACGAACTAGTTCTGAAAAAAAAAAACCACACACACACACACAACAAAAACGCATGATTATGCCCAAGAGGTATACCTCCTTGATTATGCACAATCTATTTACGTTGGCATGAACTGACAGAAGTGAAAAAGGAACCAACCCAATGCCACGTCAGAAACTTTTTGAATGCTTGTCTATATGAAGTATTGTATTAGAAAGTACGATAATTATATCCTTGATAGATGATAGAGTATTGAATAGCTTCATAGCTTCATGTTGTTGCTTTTTTTTCGTTTCGACTCGTACTGTGTCGCAGTATCATCAGATGACGACGTCATCAAGATGGCATCTAGGCAGGAAGGCGGATCCATGGATGTTGATGAAAATGGTAAAGAGATTGAAGGCAAGCCCTCCGGACGAGCCAGTAACCAAGGTACCCCCAAACAAGCTCCCGATCCACTCACTCCCTGGTACCTCAAGTTATCATGGGCCCTATTCAATATCAATGTCATGGTAGCCCCCTTGGTGACGGTCGTCTACTGGTCAGTGCTGCACGACTACAGTCCACCAGAAGAGGGGGAAGTGAGAAACCCGCTGAATGTCGGACTCAACGTCAATGTGCACGCCATGAATGGTATCCTCATCATTTTAGACCTGTTTGTCTCCGCTCATCCCATAAGGATCGTCCACTGGATCTATGGGCTTGCCTACGGTTTCGTCTATATCGTATTCACAGTCATTTATTGGGCAGCGGGAGGAGTAAATTCCTGGGGAGGAACAGCAATCTATCCTATCCTGGACTGGGGAGAAATACCAGGGCTTACCTGCGCCTATGTTCTGGCAATTGCCCTGGCGATAGGAGTAATCCAGTGTATAGTATACGCACTTTTCAGATTGAGAGTATACATATCAATGAAATGCAACAGGAATCAAAGTGCCAAAGCTGTGGACATTACGAGTACCGTGTAGAGAGAGTAAAAAAAAAATTCTGGTAACAATAGGGTAACATCGTTAGTGTCGTGTCATCGTGTGTCGTGAAAGTCCCAAGTGTAACGTGACCATACTTAGAATATATGTCCAGTAAAAACAGAAGCTCAAGAAGCTTACAAGTGCCACCGATGAGAACACGGAGTAATTCATCGCCTTCTCGACCTTTTTCATTCCGAAAAGACGAGAAGCCGTAGTCCGAGATCTCATTGTCTGATCTTCGCTGGTCCGGGAAGTCGAGATTGTGAGATCTCGTCACTTGAACATCATGAGTCCAAGAAGGCAAGAAGGCAAGATCCGAGATTTCGCAATCTTGAACTCTCTTAGCTCCGAGGAGGCGAGAAGGCAAAATGTTTTGATTCATTAGTTGAAGAAAGCTGAGATACACTATGTACAGGTGATATTCAACAACCTATAGTACTTTGTTCAGATCTCTTAACATTTCTAAGAGCACACTTCATACAATAACATCGCAAGCAATGGTAGTTTATGTTTCATGGTCACGAATGTAAGGTAAGATTAGATATATAATTATGAACTCGAGTATAGTCAGATTACCAGTGAGAATTGTTGACTGACAAATACTTGTGACATGATATGTAGGCCCGACTTTCTTGTTGGTATAAAGATATTACGTTGCATTGGCAATCATAATTATCCTCTCTCAAAACAAACAAAGTTGTACCGTTTAATTCAAGAAGTTAGAGAAATAATTACAGTAGTGTTATAGTTCAGTATTGTGATAGGCCCTATTCTTTATGAATTCATAACTGTTTACATGAGTATATTCGATTTCAGGAAATGAGTTTGGCCAGAGTCCTAATTAATGGAAGCATAAAGACACGTATGACAGTGTGAGTCTTGCAAAATTTGCAATATGGTCCAGGTTAAACAAGATATAAACATAAATGCATGTATATTCCTTTATTGCATATTCAACAACTAACATGTCAAAGTCATATTATATTATGTAGACCCGCACATATACACATGCATGTGTATATATATATAATACATATATATATATATATATATATATATATATATAATATATATACATGCATATGTAAATATATCTTTATTATCATTAATATTCACAACAGGGCTCGACATTAGCGGTGGCCCGGTGGCCCAGGGCCACTGAAAATTTGTGTCGGGCCACCAAATTTCCAAAAAGGTTATCTTTCAGTGGCCCGATAGGGCACTTAAGATTCAAACTAGATTGTCATGTGTCAGCTTCTTTCTGACCACTGAATTTCATTTTAAAGACCTTAGTGCCCTGAACGGGCCGTGTATGTACTATTCTAATACAGTATATTCCATAGCTTATTATTCCACGTTTTGTTCAATGTTTCTATCTTATGCATGCATCTCGGTTTATGATAATTTCTTTATTATAATACGTAACTTTGTGCACAGACAATAAAAAAGACCAAATGTCGTAAACCTCAATTTGTCCAGTTTAATTCTTGTTTCAGATTGTTATATGAAGATCGACGACAGGTTTCAATTTCAGTTCATCACAGTGTCAGTGAGCTAGTTATAAGCTGAGGCAGTCCTCAAGGTAAAACAGGTAACTTGCTGGCAAAAGAAGAAGACAAGACAATAGCAAGCTGTATAAGGTTTCCTAGCATTCCCCCTTACGGCGGACGTCCACTTGGGCGCGGACAAGCCCCGGAAGGGTTGCGGAAGCAAATTTTGTTATTTCGGCATCCTGTCCGTGACAAACGCGGAATAACTTTGTGAATCGGCTTGTCCTGGGACATTCCTAGGACTGTCCGCGGACTGACTGCGGACATTCCTAGGAATCACTCCGGAAGAGCGCGAAATACCTCGGAATATGCTAATCGTAGCCGGGCAGCGCGGAAACATCTAGGATTACACCAGGAATGAACGCGGACAATCAGGATGCCTTCCGGACAACACAAGTTAGACATGCGGACAAACTGCGGACAATACCAGGAAAATGGAAAGGTATAAATTTGGCGCTGACTTTGACTTTTCCTCATTTGACTGCTAGCCGTCATTGATGCTCCTTGTTGTGCTTCCGCAGTAGCGGCTGATATTATATTAATATGATTGGTCAATATTTGATAAATGTGACCACAAAAAGTCGAAGAATAGGATTGTCTGGATGTCGGCTGACGACTCATTTTTTTTTTTTTATTTGTCTCATCTGGGAGAACAATTTTTTCTCTGCCTACAGTCACATGGATGATATTCGCAAACTTTTTGAACCATATAATTATATAGATATATATGATATACATAAAAATGTAAATGTATAATCATATGTATATGTATATATAATCATGTTGATAAGGTAGTCCACGTGTAGGCAAGATAAAAAGATAAGTAACAAAACTGCAACAATGTTCATGCTGTATTCACCAACGATTTATTTCTTCACAAGAAATAAACCGTTGGTGAATACAGCATGAACTTTGTTGCAGTTTTGTTACTTATATATATATATATATATATATATATATATTCTTTATTCCCTTTTTTTAGACCTGTGCTTTATCCATCGTGAAGTATATGCATGTTTTGTCTGATACTTCTGTAGAGCATGACAAAATGATCCTAATCATTAAATTTGTTTTTCTTTCTCTCATTTTTACCCTTGTGCATCTCTAACCCTCTCTTATTTTGATCACTTTTGAACATTTTCAAGTCCGAGAAATTTTTTTTTCATGTTTAGAGCTTACTAGCCTAATGTCAATGAAGTGTAAAAATGGGAAAATATTTTTAACCTACTTTAAATTACTTGGGGGGGGGGTTCAGCTGGGCTGTCAAATTGGACAATCGAGTTTATTTGCAACTAAAACAAAAAGAGAAGAAAAAATTATTAGGTAATAACAACTACAAAAATCATTCAGGTAAAGAACATTTCTGAAATGATTTGTGATGTTTAATGTGTACTTAAATAACACTCAGCAAAAAACAAAACAAAAGAAAGACAGAAATTGAACACTTTTTCGAGTTGATGATTTATTGCTTTTTTTCTCATTTCACTTGAATTTTGAAGTGACAGAAAATTCTTCATTTTCCTCCATCATCTTTAGCTTTCATTCTTATTTTGGGCTTCAAAGATATTACATTGTAATGAGACCACAGGTATATCTTTGCAATTGAATTCATGCTTTTTAGTGTGATGAATTTGTCTTTTGTTCTAATATGTTGCATCATTAGAAAGTATTTACGTATGAATAACAACTTGTTCATGTTTATATAATACATTAACATTTAGCCAAAAATTATATGCTTTTTTTTTCCTGAGTGTACTTCCACCTACTTTTGTGATTTATCAGCTGGGCTGTCACATGGGACAACCTAGTTTGTTTGCAAATAAAATATGAAAACAACATGAAGGAAAATGTACTATAGTAAGTAATAGGAACCAGGAAAGTCACTCAGATGAAAAATAATTTCTGAAAAGATCAAATCAAAACAAACTTACTAGGAAGTTAGGGGGCTGATTTCACTTCTTTCTGGTTGCTTTTGGCACAGTCTCTACGACCTTCTTCTTTGCCTTCTGGGACCGGAAATTCCTTAGATTTACCTGTTCTTCATCACAAGACGAAAGGTGTGCCTGTGATGGGGATATTTGCATGGGGGCCTCGCCTCCCTTCTTGCTCATTTTGCGTTTCATTGGCATGACGCTCGCGGAAAGTGTCGACATTTTCGTGTCTGGATCACAAAATTTCCGCATCGGTTCCGGACACTTGCATATATAGATCCGCATCGGCTCCGCGCTGTCCTAAAACATTCCTGGTGTCTTCCGCTTTCATTCGGGAAGCTTCCCCACACCGCGGGATTCTTTCCGGAGCGTGTGCGGAAGGAGCGGAAGGGTTCCGGACAAGCGGGACATCCTCAGGACATCGTCAGGACAAGTCGCCGAAGGTGTCAGGAAGTTCATTTCCGCGTTCAAATTTTGGTCTCGATCAAAATTTGGACGCGGAAATTTTTCTCTCTCCCGAAGTTGCGGAAACGCCCGGACATGTTTAGGACAGTGAGCGGACACGTTCAGAAACGTGCGGACAGGTTCCCAAAGGAGTGCGGAATACCAAATTTGCATTCCGGGGCTTGTCCGCGTCTTGTCCGCGCCCTAGTGGACGCCTCGTCTAAGGGGAAAAAACTTCACGATGCAATCGCCACCCACGTATTTTGTTTGTCTTCATTGTGATAACAAATATGGTTCAGAGAGTTACAATATTGCCTTGGTATGTGAACTCATTGTCAAGAATAAATGCACGGTTTTTTTTTCTACAAATGTAAATGTCTCTGTTTGTGGACTAATACATCAACATCGTCACATATCATCCTAAGCGCAGAGAAGCGAATCGAAGTGCTTTTCAGTGTCGGTAATCTGTTTTCTGTGAATTGATCGAGAGCTATGTGTATTTGCCCAGCTCAACGAATGCTAACCTTTAACCCCACCATTTCCATTACGAAGTAAATGAATTCCAAGTACATTTCGTCGTGTTTACTCTTTGACAGGTAACAAAATATGAAAGCAATGAAGCGATGACATAACAATGAAGCAATGGCATGTACATTTGAATTATGTATATCTATAGTTGTCGGAGATAGACATTTGGCATTGCGGGCGTGCTGTACTGAAGTCGAGTGAAAACATCTCTCACGTTTCTGGCAACAACATCGCCGAACATTTTAAGACTGTGTCAAGATCAATTGGCGTCGTTTCAACTTGGTTTCAAGTTAGTTTCGCGCGGTATTGCCCACTTTCCTGTCATACCTGGACCACTTGCGAAACTGTTGGGCATAATATATTACTGCTGACTCTGAGACGTATTGCAAGCTCATGAAGATGGTGCGGTGCAAGTTTGGACTTAACTTGAAAGACCCCGGGGCTTTAGCCCGTACACAGGTAAATGGGTTGAGAGTTTTGATAAACCAGCATTATGATGATTGGTGCCAATAAGTAAACATGCTAAAGAATTATCAAGTATCTTCTGAAGTTTCGAACGGCTGCAACAACTGATGAATATTCTCATTGTTAGTAAAGCTCCAAGAACGTGACACTATAGCAAACAGAGTGATGAAATATGAAGAACTATGTACAAATGGTTGTACTTCGTATTCATGTATGCCTACTTATTTTTCTGTGATTAACTTACAATCACGCTCATGTCAGAGAACCGCTTCCAGATGTTCTGATTTTTTTTTCAAGAGGTGTAGAATGCACGCAAAGTGATATTGTTCATTAATTCATGAAATTAAGCTCTTTCAGCCCTGATGATACATAATTGAAGATTAGTCGCTGAACATTCTACGACCTCTGGAATCACTGGTCGACAGTTTGATGTCATAGGTTGTAAAAAGGTTTCTTGAAATCGGCAGATAGCTGTCAGCGTACGGCAACCGGTTTTGGTCCGTTAGAAGTTCTTGATGCTGCATTGTGTTGATGACCAAACTGGTCAACAAAAAGTGGGGTTTTTTTGTCCTGTGCTTTGATTAGTCGCGAGAAAGTCAACAACAGTTGCCGACTGGTCGCCAGCCTCATTATGACTGACCTTCAATGATTTCTGGCCTTAATTTTCATAAAGATATTTGGTAGGAAACAATAATCATGAAAGATTGTCCGTTTGCCAAGTGGTCGATTATATTTGTTGCCTTACTCTTTACGTCCACGTGGCAAGTAATGTAGGTCTTTGATGCATTCCATATTCATACATGTACCCTTTCCGGACCTCACTAGGAGATCCTTACAATAAAAAATACATGCCTTGGAGAGTGTCAGCGAAGGGTAGGCCTGTAAGGGCAAGGGTAGGGGATGATGAAGACCGCAACCAAATAACAATGAAGACAGCCTCCTTCACATGACCAAGCAACCTTGTGCTTCTGAGACTGAGAGGGAGAGAGAGAGAGCAATGTTTAAATTGTTGCCGAGCAGGGAACATCGGCAACCAATCGGCGACCGATTTCTCAGGACCGGTTGCCAACCGCTGGTAAACCTTTCTGCCATTCTGCCAGCAGTCGCCGATTCGCCGATATGATCAGGGAATACTTTTGCAGATATACAATGAGAGTTGAAAATTTCTCCTCCTGTGATTTTAGATAAGGGTGTCATCCAAAATGGTATTGCCATGTAAGCATAGTCTTTCTTTTAACAACTTTGCGCAAGGAATGGAATAAATTGACTCTGCTATATCTGCTCTTCATACCTAAAACAGTTTTATTAATGCGTGTTCTTGTATGTTGTACATATTTACAATAGGGAGACTTACACATTGCTTTAAATTCGACTCTTTTGCTCAAACACGGAGTCTTAGGTGTGAATGATTTTCATGACATATTATTTTGAATGTATTCTCTCCGAATTATCGAAAGCTTACAACATTGCATGACTGACGAGTTCACAGTGCTTTGGCAAAAGGAGCCTGCTTTCATATTGCAAAATGAAAGCCGTGTTTGTGATCGGAGTGTTTTTTTTTCGTAGTTTTTTGTTTTTTTTTGTTTTTTTTTTGTTTGTCTCTTTTTTCAACCTGAGTGTAATTTCTTTTTTATGGGGGGGGGGGCCGAGGGGCGTATTATTGTTAATACACATTTTCTTAATTCGGCTTTGATTATTACTTTTGTTTTTTCTATCGATGTTGTTCTTTTCAAACTATCCACACTATCTGAAATCTGTGCAGTGGCCAATACCGAAATCTGGATACTTGGTGTATCGCTACCTCTTCATGTTGTACCTGGTTGTATGCGACACCATTAGCGTCTCTTTGGGCGCCGCCTTGGTGGGAGCACGCCAGCTGCTCTACCTCACCTTCTGATCTTTCCAAATCCTCACCCTTTACGGCATTGTGGGGGCGCTTTCCACTGCCGTTTACGGCTACCGCACAAGTATATCCTCTGCTGCTTCTCGGTCCTCATCCTCGGGACGAGCCGAGGAAGGATTCCACAACCATGCTGTTGGTGGGTTAAAACCACGGGAATTCGATTACAGCACACATTTCCAGACAAGATGTCGTTAAGATCATTATTCTCGTCTTTCACATACTGTTCATAGTTTAATTACAATGTTTAAGTAACAAGCAGATAGTGCATATTCGATTTACATTGTATACTTGAATATGCAAGGTCACATATTAGTAAACAGATTTTGTTCTAAACTCTCATCGCAGAAGACAAAAGTTAGAATACATATTTGTCTGACGTTTATAGTACTGTAGTCGTGGTATTCATTTTGATAGCTTCATGTCGAAATTCAACCAGAATGTGTTTAACGAGGGGTTGCATAGGGCCTACGTGTACATAAAAAACAGGACAAGAAGGAATTTTTTGGAGAAATTATACGCATAGAGAGTTTTGTACTTCTCAAAACTTTAAAGTTATTGCTAAAATAGTATTCCACGTAAAGAAAGATGTCAGAGTTTAATCTTGAATATCTACAGCTGTTGCCTGCTTGTACCGTCTGTGACTTCTTACAAATCATTGCAGTCATATCAGATGACGACGCCATAGAGATGCAGACAACGGATGGTGGTAAATCTGAAGAGGTTGAGGGCAAGCCTTCCACACGAGCCAGTGACCAAGGTACCTCTAACCAAGCACCCGATCCACTCACTCCATGGTACCTCAAGTTGTCATGGGTCCTGTTTAACATCAATGTCATGGTAGCCCCCTTAGTGACGCTCGTCTACATGGTCAGTACTGCACGACTACAGTCCACCAGAAGAGGGGGAAGTGAGAAACCCCCTGAATTTCTTTGACAACCTCAACGTGCACGCCATCAATAGTGTCCTCATAATTTTAGACCTGTTCGTCTCTGCCCATCCCATAAGGATCCTTCACTGGATCCACGGGGTTGCCTTTAGTTTCCTTTTTATCATATTCACTGTCATCTACTGGGCAGCGGGAGGGGTCAATCCTTGGGGAGGAACCGCGATCTATCCTACCTTCCTGGACTGGGGAGAGATACCATGGCTTTCTTGCGCCTACACGGTGGCACTCCTGCTGGTTCTCGGCGTGATTCAGTGCATAGCGTACGTACTCTATCGACTGAGACTGTACATCTCCGTGAAATGTTGCCAAAAGCGCAAATCCGTGGATATTTCAACAAAGTAGGATTAGTTAACATCAGGGTGTATTAATAACAGCCAAGTTTTTTTATATTTTTTATTATTTTTTTTTTTTAGTGTCGAAAGTTTCTGGAGTTCCGTTTGAAACATGCTTGATTGTTTTTCTCCAGATAGCGTCTTGAGAACAGTCTACCTGGATATCATTACATAGCTGTTACCCTGCTTCCGGTCTGGAGAAAGTTACGCATAATATCACATGTAGGCCTACATTACTTAGACGTTACCCCGACTTTGTAGAGTAGATGATGGTTTTCATTGTTTGGTCATTCGGACTTTATTACGCCTTTTTAGGCCAGTAAAGACGAAGTTTCGGTGTGGAATTGATTGACGCATTTCTGGAGATAGACATGATTTATTCTTCACAAGGAAGTAATAAGTAACTTTCGAGTTGGCTTATGTGCACACAGTGACAAAATTTAAAGCGGAATTAACCCCAAATATACATGTGGATTGAGTGAATGCAGCAATCTACACATCAGTGAAAGTTTGAGGAAAATCGGTTGATAAGTTATGAATTTTTGAAATTTGGTGACGAGACCACTGGATCAGAAGACTACTGTACTACAGATCATGACATCACATATGGACTACCACATAGAGAAATTTTAAAGAAAATCTCACAAAATATAATTTCATATATGAAAAGCACACATTCACTGAACTTGATACTGACATGATATGTCAAGGGTAATATTATTCCCCCTGCTTGCTGAAAGAGGTAAGTGTAGTGCTCTTTCATTATGCTAGAAAAGTGATTTTTTTCTTTAAATTTTCTTTGTATTTTCCTTATATGGTAGTCCATATGTGATGTCATGATCCGTAGTAGTCGTCTGATCCAGCGGTTTCTTCACCAAAACTTCAAAAGTGCATAACTTTTGAACGGATTGCCCGATTTTCCTCAAACTTTCACTTTTGTATTTTACTAATATTTCTCCATTCACTCAGTCAACATGTATTTTGGGGGTTATAATTCCCCTCTTTTATTTAGTTGGTCACTTTTCTCGTTTTCAAAGCAAAATGATGCACAAAGATTGCAAGTTAAAATAAAGAATGAACTTGCTTAGACACGGCAAACAGAATGGGGAAGTATCCGTTTCATTATTTTACATTGAATGTGTTAACAAATTTCCCTATTGATATAATAAAATGCAATGCGTAATTGCTGTCTGGTGGATGTGGTGGCAAGCACCATTAGGACTCCATTAGTATAATCACTAAGCCCTCATAGATACTTATCTCAGTGATAAACACACACACACACACACACACACACACACACACACACACACAACATGTCTGTTGGTACAGATGACCTTTTCTGCTCATGAACAAAGGGGGGAACTCCGAACTGGCGTGTACAAAGAAATTGATCAGAAGAAGAAAACCTGACCGTAATGTCAGAGTCTTATTTTCTTTGTATTCCTTCTGCCTTTTAAGAGTTCAGTATGAGTTCCGAGATATAATATGATCCCACGTGTAATATTCTTTTTTTTAACTGCAACCTAATCCTTTCAGTTTCATTAGGTATAGAAACATTAACATTTTGAAAGAACTTTGCAGATAAGAAAAAAAAAGTCTTTTAGAGCAATGACAAACAGACTATTCACAGCTGAATTGTCCTGACATCACTTACCTATACAAGAGACTTTGATCAATGGAGAAATGTTAGATAAAACGTCAATATTCAGTTGAAAATAACATAATTACTTTGCCTTTTATCTTCATTATAAAATGCTGAATGTCATTTTGGGTAACTACAATAAAATAACTGACCATATTAAAGTTTGATTTTGTCCATAGAGTATAACAGTATTGTGATATGCTTCAGTCACAATCCAACACATAATGAGAACGTTACGGAATTTCAAGTTTCAAATCTAATTTTTTTTTTTAAACGAGGCAGTAGTACAGTGTAGTTGCAAATATAGATGCAGTTATGAGATAATGATGTCGTAACCTCTGAAGTCACGACCTTTAAACCCGATATTATGTAGCGTGAGGAGAGAGAAGGGTTGCCCGATTGATCGACCTTTATTCGCTATCCACAGGGGTATGTTCGAGAAAAAAAAAATGCCCATCGTTGAATAATATGTGCATTGAAACTTACGCCCATCTGTAATGTTCAACTGCGGTCGAGATTCTTTGGCTGTGTGTGTGCTAACATAGTGATCAGTGATAAAGCTACACACAAATTTGTTACGGGGATTCTTGAATATATCCGTATCGGGTAAGCCTTCTACAAATAACACGAATTCCCACGCTTTATCAGGTTTTCAATACCGTTTTTCTTTAAAGTTACTTCTTAATATGACATAAAAATCAATAAAATCAGACTTATAGTGTTAAGTATAAACTTTCTTTCACAAAAATGCAGATTGTAAGGTTTTGAACAATGGTTGGTTGTCCAGAACGTTTCCAATTACCAAAGGGGTTCGCCAGGGCTGTCCTGTTTCTGCATTGCTGTTCCTTTTAGTTGTTGAAGTACTTGCAATGAAGGTACGAAATAATGATAACATCAAAGGCATATGTATTCCTCAATGTGAGCAGTCAAATTTAAAAGAAATCAAAATATCTCAATTGGCGGACGATACAACGCCTTTTGTTGATTCTATCCAATCGGGAAATGAAGCGATGAAAGAAATTGAAGCGTTTGGTGCATATGCTGGTCCAAAATTGAATTATATAAAAACACAAGCTATATGTTTAAATGGAAACTGTGATGAGTGTATTGATGGTTTACAATGGTCTGAGGAACCGGTCAAGTATCTTGGAGTGTTTTTGAATATTCATGGTGAAAATTTTGAATATTTGAATTGGTCCAGGAAGATTGAAAAAATGAAACGCATAATCAATATGTGGAAAATGAGAAATTTAACATATTACGGTAGGATAACAATCATTAAGTCGTTATCAATTTCGCAAATAATTTATGTAGCAACAGTGTTTAAGATTCCTCCAAGCTGTATAATTGATATTAATAAGATTTTGTTTGCATTCCTTTGGAATTCCAAAACAGAAAAAGTGAAGAGAAGTGTACTAACTAATAATCCAAAAGCTGGGGGTCTTGGTATGGTAGACATTGAGTCAAAAATAAAAGCACTCAGATTGTCATGGCTGTCCAAACTTATTGATAATCACCCTCGCCCCTGGAAAAATATTGCTAGCTTCTGGCTTCAAAAAGTTGCAACACCTCCCACATGTTTTGTGATAAATTGTTCCATAAAAGATATGTTTTGTTTATGTAAGAAATATAAGATCCCATCATTTTATAGAGATCTATTGATCTATTGGGCAGAAATACGATATGTGGATCTGTTGCGAGTTAGATATATTGGCGAGGAATTTTTATGGCTTAACAGTAATATCAAATTTGGAAAAGAAATGCTTTATTTTCAAAATTGGAGTAATAATGGTATATATTATGTAGTATCTGATGTAATAGTAAATGGATCTTGGGTTGATCAAACCCAAGTTAATAATAGTCTGCAGACTGATAATTTACTTGTTTCTTTTCAGTATCAAAAATTGAAACACGCCTTCCCTCATTTTTGGTTGCATAAATTACGTAATCAAAAAATTGAAAATGAAATGAATAGTCAACAGATGTCTGCAGTGTCAAGAAATAATGTTTCTGATATCCTCAGCAAAAAAGCCAAAATGTATTATACCTGTTTAAAAGAAAAGAAGGTTTCAGAACCAAATATGATCATCATTTGGCAACATAAACACGACCTACCTTATACATTTGAATGGGAGTCAGTATTTGCTTTTAAACTGTTGAAAGTGAAACTTAACAAGATAAAACAGTTTAATTTCAAAGTGATAAACAATATTGTACCTTTTAAGGATAACTTATCAAAATGGAAAATTACCACAAATGCACAGTGCAAATTCTGTAATGAAAATGAATCGTTAATGCATAATCTGTTATATTGTCCGAGAATAAGAAACATCTGGGCAAGGACCAGTGACCTTATTTTTGAATGTTCAAGAAAAAACATTATCATAGATGAGAAAATCATAGTAATCGGGTATGAAATTTGTGAGAAAGATTATTTCTTTATCAACGCAATAAGTAATTTCATGGAATATGCAATTTATAAGGTATATCTCATGGAAGAATACAGAAATCAGCGATTTACTGCATCCTTTATTGTAAAAGAATTCAAATATGAGTTTTTGTTATATTGTAATGATATCTCTAAAAAAAGAAGTATTCGAGAAATCGATGATAAAATCCGTTATACACAGAATTTTCATTTGATGTAAATTGAACTATGACTAAAATTGTCTTATGCTTGTATTGACTTATGCATGATTCTGAATAACTGATTTAAATAAAGTCCCTCAAATTGAGGACAAAAAAAAATTAACTTTCTTTCCCTTCTATTTCATCTTTCTCCTTCATAACGATGTCCGAATTTCTTCACTCTATTCTTCCTTACCACTCTCTCTGTTCCTTTCTCTACCGTCTCCACGAGTGCAACTTCAACTTTCATCCCATTCCTGTCCCCCACTCTTCACTTTTTGCCCTCCTTACAACCCCCATATGTCGCTTCTCTCTTCAATTCTCCTCTTTCTTGGCTCTTTTTCTGCCAAACAACGATCCGGTAGAGGACTACATACACATTGTGTCACCGCAAATCTTTCTCCCTCAAATTTCTTTTGCCGAACAGTGACATTCATCATAATATCACAAACATAATTTCCTATGTAAAGTAGACAATGTGAATAGATCGTCCCAGCACTCTTTTATTTGTTGAAGATTAAGTATGTAACTATATGATACATTGTACAGTTGTACTTCCCTTTATAAAGTCGTTATCAAATGTTTACATCTGTAAAATGCTTTAATAACAAGTCATGTAAATCATGAAAGATTTTATTCATTTGTCTCCCTCTGAACAAATGTATTCGCCAGATCGCACCTGCTGATGTATGATTTTTGACAAACATGTCGGAAAAAAAGAAACCAGTTGGATTCGAACATGTCATCTGCTGCTCTCCTGGCAGCAACGCGATGCTACCCCCAGACTATCCCTGTTTTTCCGACATTTTTGTTGAAGTATACATTAGCAGCTGCGATCTTATAATTACATAATACAAAGGGAGACAAATGACCCCCTCTACTTTAATAATCTCTTGCTTTCATATTAGGTGTAAATGATATATTTCCTTCATCAAAACCAGTCATTTATTGCATGGATTTTATATGAATATGTATACATGCATGGCGTATAACAGTGAATCTTCAGGATTGCAATACATGTACTAGTACTTGTTGATGTTTTGTGCGCATTATAGCGGGATTATAGCATATAGTAAACATTGTAGCATATATCTCATAAATACGGAACATTTTGAAATGCATGTAATTGTCATCCTTATTATAATCATTATTATTATTGATATTATTATTATTATTATTATTATTATCATCATCATCGTTATCACTATTATTATTACATATTTATACATGATTGTATATTTAGAGAAAACATGAAGGTACGGAACTAAGATGGAAAAGAGGGATATTTACATTAGAGTTGAAGTGTGGACGTCTTCGAGGAAGCGCCTTTATAAATCCATGGAAGGTGTGGTACAGTCAACTTTTAACGTCAGCGATTATTTTCGTAGATTAAATATACACGTATATAGTTGTGCTACCAGACATAGAATCCTCAATATCTTATCTATACAGAAGTCAAGTTGCATTATGACATTATATAGGAACGTCTGACTTGATTTGTAATATCCAATGAAGTACCTACAATCTTCTTTTATCGTAATATCATCATGCAAAAAAAAAATGTAATGATCATGATGATAACTGTAAAGATAATAATCGTCTAATTCTTATAACTATTGAGCAAGATTTGTATCTGCTTTTGGTGACTAAGAAAACAGAAAACACAAAATATTACTTCCAAACACATTGTTCAAACGTACATGCCCGTAAAGGCAATTAAATGTTTTGTAGTCGGTGTGGGGAATGTACCAAGGTCACCTAAGATGTTACCCGACAATTGTATTCATATCTCTGTGTATAGAATATGTTCTCAGTTCGTTTATATTTGCATAATAAATATTTTGTCTCTGTCTTTAAATCCAGGGGACAACCTAGGCGTTTCATGTTGCTCAGTTTATTGGTATGTGGCTAGATTTTGATGACAAATAGAATTAAGGGTTTTTAATATTGTGAATAAATGTCCACGCATCACATTTTCACGTTCTTGAGCTCAAACTGCATAGTGTTCCACGGACGGTGGTAGGTTATGAGATGACTCCTCAGATCAGGTAGCTTGGTATCAATGTGCTCAGGACAGCAACCACAAGGCCACCACATAGCTTGATAGCACTGGGGAGGGGGAGGGATCCAACAATTTATTGTAGGAGAAGAAGAAGGAAAGACAATTAAACAGAATAAAACAGATTGAAATGCGTTGAACAGGCAGTGTATTCAGCTAGAATTTTTGTTTTTGCTATGATTCCTTCAGCTTTGTCTATATACATCATCGACACCTACGATATTACAGCTTGAGGTCCGCTTTATTCGAGATAAAAAGGTCTCTGAAGAGGTCTTTAAAACCGTACCACGGTAGGTGAAAATACAAAATCACAACTTCCTTTTCTATGTCTGACAACCAATATCCTTCGTCAACAGTAAATTTACAGAATGCAAGAATCAGATATACAGCCTTGAAACGATTTCAAGAGAATCAGAAGTACATGCTATACAATGTACTGAGCTAAAGCAGTACAGTGCCGCATCAGGTCGACGCCATTTCAGTTAACCGTTTCTGTGTCAATGAGTCAAAATAATGTGCGAACATTGTACACAAATACAATGAATAGAAAATTGATGTGGCGTGCAGGGTATTAAAGAGAACAGAACACACGTACGCCCTTCTATTCGATGTTTGTTCCAAAGCAATTCTTAGAGGATCGCTCCATTTGAAGGTAGAGTACATAATTTTGTTTTCTTGCAGAAATCGTCTCATAGCTCTCATAATGATGTGTGGGGACAAATAGTTCGTTTTCTCTTCCAGTTCCATTAAAGGACAAGTTCACCTTCATAGACATGTGGGTTGAGAGAATGCAGCAATATTAGTAGAACACATCAGTGAGAGTTTAAGGAAAATCAGACAATCCGTTCAAAAGTTATGAATTTTTGAAGTTTCTGCTCAGTCACAGCTGGATGAGAAGACTACTATAGCTTGTGATGTCACATGTGTTCAATGATAACAAAATAAAGAAAATTCAACATGTTTTCACTTTTCTCGCGTAACAAAGGAATACTCAACTTCTCTCTTTTACGTAAAAGGCAGGAGGAATAATATTACCCTTAACATATGTCAGTAACAAGTCGAAGAAATGTGCTCTTTATTTATAAAGTAAAGTTTTGTGAAATTCTCTTTTTATTTTCCTTATATTGTTGTACGCATGTGACATCATACATTATTACCTATATGAGGTGGTTTTGCGAGGCAATTCCAGTTGTTATTTTGCAGGGTCAAAGGTCAGCAGTCAATATTCGTTTCGCCACGTCGCTGCGTGTCGGTTACACACACCGTACCGTACACAAAACACGCGTAGAGCCGCTGTAAGTGGTCGACCTTCTGACGTTCAGACGGGAGCCCTTAACCTCGAAGTTAGGAAACTTCGAGGTTAGAGCTTGTAGTTAGGGACCGTGAAGACGCACTCGTAGTTAGCAAACCTCGAGGTTTACTCGATGTTTCGAGCCACGAGAAATCTTATGGTTAGCGCTCTAACCACGAGCCGCGGGGGGTCCCCACTCGTAGTTAAGCACCGCGTGGACACAAAACACAACGAACTCGAAGTTAAGAGTGACCTCGCCGTAAACTCCAGCCCCTACAATTTCCCTCTGCTTCCGGGTCAACCTCCCAAACGTACACCACAAATACACCACACGTGAAGAACCTATGAGCACGACACAACAACATCATCTTTTCTTCCCATGCGCTTGATCTCTGAAACTGAACACGTCGAACTCACTACTGTATTCTATATTCTTCTCCGACGCTAAAAAAAAATGTTTTCGACGAATATCTTCATAAAGGCATAAAGTCATCAGTGCAGTGCTATCTCTGCATACCATGACAGAGAAAAAGAGTACCTGTAAGCGAGTCCGACAGGGTTCGACTAAATAATAAATAGACGCCTTGTTAGCAGTGTGGGCTGAAACTTCCGGTTTTGTGGTTTTAACATCGAGTGGGACCCACTCGTAGTTACGGGGGGCAGAAGCTTAACCTCGAGGTTTCGTAACCTCGAGGTTAAGATTCGTCGTGTGGACACAAGTCGTAGTTAGGGGGCAAGAGCTAAACCTCGAGGTTAGGGCCTGATTTATCAGCGTTCTTCTGCGGTGCGTGTCACCAACACCCAGCGACGTCCTGTTTTCTTTTCGTGGTCGATCGGAATGTTTACATTCAAAGTAGGGAGGTTGGGAGAGAGATTCCACTTGCTCTTTCTCTTCCCACCTCCCTGTGTAAAGTGAATGGCGAAAACCGGAAGATTGCACTTTTTAAGATGGTCGATCACTTACAGCGGCTCTACGCGTCGGGCTCCCGTCTGAACTTAAAGGGAACGCAAACCCAAAGAGCAATGTGGATTGAGTGAAAGCAGTAACATTAGTAGAACACATCAGTGAAGGTTTGAAGAAAATCGGGCAATCGATGCCAAAGTTATGAATTTTTAAAGTTTTGGTGTTGGAACTGCTGGGTAAGGAGACTACTAGAGGTTATGACGTATGAGTGGACTACAATATAAAGATAATATAAAGGGAATTCAATAAAAATTCATTTTTCGTGAAAATTACACATTCTATCAACTTGATACTGACATATATTAGGGGTAGCACTTATTCCCCCTGCTTTCTGAAAACGGTTAGTCAAGTACTCTTTCATTTTACTAGAAAAGTGAATTTTTGTGGAATTCCTTTTATATTTTCTTTATATTGTTGTCCACTCGTACGTCATAACTTCTAGTAGTCTCCTCATCCAGCGGTTCCAACACCAAAACTTAAAAAATTCATAACTTTTGCATCGATTTTCCGATTTTCCTCAAACTTTCACTGATGTGTTCTACTAATGTTAATGCTTTTACTCAGTCCACATTGCTCTTTGGGTTTGCGTTCCCTTTAACTATTCCATTTGTGCTCAATAATTGCACAGCGAACATCAGTTTTACAACTCTCCAAATTTAGACAGAAGTAAAAATAAAGTGTAAAAGCGTTCAGATGTTTGAAGTTTGCCTGTTACAACTACATATGTATCTTTGAAGTTGGAGTTGAATGATATACATTGATGAACATTTTTCAGTTATTCGACATGTTGATGATCTACAGGTAGTCAACAAATGTGGCTTGATAGTAGTGTATAGCCGTATTCACATATTTTCTTAATTTACCTAGGGGATAGGTAATAATTATGATATTGACTGGCCTTGAGGGAGATACCTGATAAATATTGCCCGCTCTGAAAGAATATTGCCCTCGTCTTCGACTCGGGCAATATTCTCTCAGTTTGGGCAATATTTTCTGGTATCTCCCTCGAGGCCAGTCAATATTATATAACTGTAATAGTCTGCTCATCCAGCAGTGACTGCGCAGATACTTTAAAAATTCATAACTTTTGAACGGATTGTCCGATTTTCCCCAAACTGATGTGTTCTACTAATATTGTGGCATTCATTCAAACCACATGTATATGAAAGTGGACTTGTCCTTTAAACAGAACAGTCAAATGAATTGAGGTTGTCTGTCACTTTCGATTAAAACAGCTCAACTTCTGAAGGACAAAGGATAAAATGTTTTAGAAAGAGGATACTTTTACTCTGATAACCTAAGCTATGTGTAAATAGTAGGAAAGATTCCAAACATAGGACGTAGTTATACCACTCTTGTATTCCATAATATCATGGCTATGAACTCTAGACTGACAACATTGTAAATACAAATACAATTAGGAGATAAAATTGTCGCTTGCTCTTATGTGGTTGTTTAATTACGTCCAAACTGTGAATTTCCATGATTTTATTGCGTTTACAGCATTGATGAAAGCTAATTCTACCACTCTGGTTTAATCTGTAAAAGTTTCTTTGTACATGAAATAATAATGTAGAATTACACTTTGACATATCGTTTGCATTTGCCGAAGAAGATGATGTGTAACGATCAATCAGTTGTTATACAGACTACAAAAAACAGTATTGTAAATTCGCTTTTTTACAAAGCAATGCCTTGGTTGTGTCATAAGATTGGGCATTTATACCATAGATTTACAACCCTCCCTATCTGGTGGCCAATTTTATAACGTACTCTACCTTCAATCAAAACGTTTAGTTCCAGGAGCCGAACCAACGCCGCGTGTTTTTCTTGACCGTTTTCATGGATGGGTAGCGTGGAACGTAGCGGCGTAAACGATTGTTACTACGGATGCGAAAATTTAAGCTTATTGAGGAAACGAATCATGACCAAAAGAAAATGCACGTACAAGAAATGCATATTTCATGATTATTCTGTTAAGATTGAAAAAAAAATAGGCGCGTGTGAATTCTCAGCGAAATCGGACATATTTCACGAAAGGTATATCACTTGAATATCGGATCCAACCAAGGAAGTATCTATCTATCAAACTATTTATAGATGGCAGAAATCCATATAAGCCTACAGGTTACGTAAACGTGACAAAGCTTGTGTTATACTGGTCATTAGTTTCATTCCTTAAATACTGACATTCACTTATGATTCTGATTTTTTGTAATCCTTAACTTGTCTCAAAGCAATATTTTTGCAGACAAAATAAGATGTAGAATTCTCGTGTGAGGAACAATTAATGCCATGTGACCAACAAATCCTCTTCAGTGACTCCATAATTATAATGGACATGACATTTATATATCTATTTCAGAAAGGTGTCTGCAAGATATTGAAAGGTCTTGTAATGCTATGACATAAGATTTCAAGATTTCGGAACACGTGCTGCTGTGATCACGGTGAGGTCTTGATATCATCTATCATTGATCAACCAGTCTTGAAAAGATTTCTTACGCAGAGCATTTCATGAATAGATGATTACAGAAAAGAAAATGTTTGATTATGCATGGTGTCTAAGATTTAAGTCTCTATAGGAAGTCAAGAAGCTGTTTTATTTTCGAAGTGAAGTGAGTAAACTTGAGTCACAATCCGGTAACTTCGAATAAAATGATTTCTTATAAGATGCATAAGGATTTCTGGAAACCTACCTCGAGGGGAATTTTGCGTGATAAGTATAATAATATTAATTTACCCTATTGTACAGTTCTGCAACACACTTTCGCCGGATAATGAAGTAAATGACCGAAACAAAGGCATTTCTCTTCCAGCTAATGAAGCTGGGAAGCTACATGATTAACGAAGAACATACATGTATTATTGGAATGACGGGAGAGACTGTGACGGTCTTTACCTGTTACTGTCTAGGAGTGGATCAATCACCTCTTTCCAGCTCTCCAGGGTCCAGGTGTGTGGGTCAGAGTAGACCAGGGCGCCGTTGACATAGGTCTGAGGTGTACCAAACACACCACCTATTGCCATGGTAAGTAGATATCCAGAATTTATATCAAATATAGGACTCACACGGGTAGATAATTCCTCATAGAAACGTGTGTTGAAATTAAAAATTAAAAAAACCCTGTAAAATAGCTGGGAAAAATGAGATGTTTCATCTTCACTCACCTGAAAAGATACCCTTTCATCCATCAAATTACCAAGGGGGGTTCTTCAGCTCAAACATTGTCCAAGGGTTCGCATAGCCAGACTACGAGTTCTTTTCACTCAAAGATTCACATATCTTCTGTACATGCACCCAGTCAAATACAGTCCCTTAAAATTCCATGGAAAAAGCTTTCATATTCCAACCAAAATGCACATTGTAGAGTTATTCACACTCAATATCTGCAGCTATTAAGTTTTTTGCCAAAGTGCATTTCTGATTTTTTATTATTTGTTATTTATTTTAGTATCTATGGTACAATTTTTTGAAGCGGTCAGGGACATTCCATTATATTTACAAGTGTGAGCCCTATAGGTATAGGTAGGTACGTAGCGGATCTAGAGGGGCGCACCAGGCGCGCACCCCTTTATCTTTTATAGGTAAAACAAAAAGAAGAAAAAAATGAAATGAAACCCGGAAATGGAACCAGAAATATTTTTGTTTTGGCCCCCCTTACGGAATTCCTGGATCAGCCCCTACGGTATGTAGTTCCAAGTATAGGCATGTCATTCAATGTTTGTTTATTTTTTTTTTCATCCTCTCTTTCGATAACATTATCTCCATCGTGTTGGATACTCATTGTTGCTGTGTGTATACAAGACTATGGAAGCCTTTCGAAAAGCAAGTAATTTACTCAATTTGATAATCACCATTTGCAATATTTCTCTGTTTATTCTCAGTTTATCTTGTCGTTGCGCATTAGAAGGTGAGCTTATGTAGTTTTGAGGAGCGGAGAGGGCAAAACTGCTATAATTATTCAGAAATAAAATGAAATGGGTAAAAGAATTGCACACGGAAATAAACACATTACATGACAGCACACCAGTATAGGCCCTACTGGCATCATAAAAATGAGCAAGCACATGCGGATTCCCGATTTGATTCAATGGATGATTCAAAGGTTTGTCACTTTCTCTCCTTTATAAGATAAAAGGGTCACAGTGATTCGACTGCACCTCTTTCCTCCTCCGTGCTCTCTTGTTTCGTTTATATTTTGACCCACTTATTTTTTTAACCCCACTGCCTCTACAGATTGATGGGACGGAGATGGCTCTTATAGACAACGTCTTTTCTATCTTGTTCTGTATTGTTTCTGCGACAGACACAACTTCCTTCTGGTGAAACGATCGTGGCAGCACAGAATGGCAGTCCTGTGAATCAACCGAATGACTCCAGAGTATAGGAATGGAAGATAACTAAAATTAAATCGAACAAAGACACCGAAATAAAAACACTCGAGGGCGGTGAGTTGGGTCAGTCGGTAACGCGTCTGCCTCACGATCCTATAAGGACCCAGGTTCGAACCCGAGTCTGTGGACTGAGCAATGTTGTTTGTAATCATACTGTCCCCTCTAGCAAGAGGCAAAACACTCTGTCCCTCAGATAGGACATAAAATGGAGGTCCCGTGTATGAGAGAGTCACAACTCATGCATGTAAAAGATCCCGCTTCATTCATTCATCGCAAAGAGCAGGGTGTTCAACCCGGTGAAGTGGTCCTGCCTCACATCCAACTGGACCCCATGGAAGACCACCTTAGTGTAGCTGAATATGGGATATCCAGTCATCTTCTCAGATGGAAATGAACAGACAAAGTTCATTCGGTTTCCAGCATAATAGGGGTAGAGCCCATCATATCTTGAATTGAAGAGGAATTCATGTACCTCTTTTATATCAACACAGCTATAGTTTATATTCCTTATTTGAATGAATTTCCCCGAATGCGTCTTTAGTATTTAGTGTAATATATCAAAATGGTGTCGGTGACGAGGTTATTAGGAGAGTAATGAATGAAAATGACTTACGTGTGCCTCCGTACTTGAACTCGACGATAGCTTGTCGTCGGGCGGGGTCCTCCCTGTCCGACAAGCGACGGAGGAATTCAGTCCGATCGTAGCCGACTTCACCGGCCCAAGTAGCGTATGTTCTGTTCAGAAAGTACCGATGTACATTGTGTTAAAATCAATGAAATTTACTGTAACACTCTGTCTGTGCAAAGAGGAGGGAAGGAATAGGGCGTCTATGTATCTTTTTGAGTCCACATTGATAAAGCACAGTAAAACACACACACACACACACAAAGTCACATAGAATGCCATCCTCCAAATAGCAAGTCTTCCATTCACCTGCACAATACTCTTCACATACAAACTTATGGGAGTTTTGTAACTATTACACTATCAGTTCTTTACATCCCATTATGAGCTTGTGACCACACACACACATAAAATTACCTTATTACATGTGAATCATAGTTGTAGGCCTATTCTTTGCCAATTCTAGTGTAACCATAGCCCAGTCGCTGTATTGTGCACAGCGTCTGGTCCTGCTACAAAATAGCTTCTACGTTTTTTGTGGATGTGGGTGCGCGCCATATAAGGCGATACAATTTTTGGCTCCTTCGAAGTGTCACATTTTTTTTTCATATTGCGTTTTATTTATTTTTATTTTTTAAGTTTTGCTAAATGTCTTGACATTTTTATGGATTCTGCACTGTGTCTCACATGTCGTCGGCGTTTTCACGAACCGACGCTATTTCGTTTTTGAGCGAAAATGCAGTTCTGAGAAAATCGCGTTTAAAGATCTCACAAGTTTTAGACAACGTTTTCAATGACTTTTCCTGTCTTGTGTGTGAAAATTTTGACAGGGTGATGAGAGTGGAAGTTGTTCTTCCTATCCATAGTGTAATTTTAGTGTGAATTCAAAAAATTTACGATATTTCTGTCTTCAAACTCACTGCGTCGGTTCGTAAATCCATCGTTTCTTGCGCGCACCATAGGTTATGTACTTAAGCGCGGGTCTCACGAACCGACGTAAGTTGTATTACGCCGGTTCGTGAGACCCGCGCTGTAGGGCCTGTACAATAGGTAACGTGCAATACGCGTGTATTTACGAACCGTCGCTATTTCATTTTCGTATGTGTTTACATACAAATACTATTAGGGCTATACCTGCTTATCAACAATAACCTTATTAATTGAAATTAATTGTCATGTAATGATTGTTGTGATGATTACAATACATTTAGTGATAATTAAGATGATAATACAAGCCAGTTTCTCTTAATTGTTCATGTATTGTTATTATAGCTGTGGTTGATCGTTCCAAAGATTTCTTTGCCCCCCCCCCCCTTTTTTTGTGGATATATTATTATTTAACACTTTTGCATTTGGACATCTATCATTTGGTAATACATGTATTCGGTATACTGTGTTTCATATTTTTTACTTTTTACTGTTTTTTTTTTTACTTGATTAACTTACTTTTTCATTTTTTCACATTATTTTTAATTCAAATTCAGTTCACTTCTTTCATAATAATTATGAATGTTTGTTCTAAGATGAAGGATACCGCTAAATCTTGGGAAAAAGACGTGCCAGTCAATAATAATTACTTGTATTTACTCATCTTTCATACTCATGCATGCACTCTGTTATTTCTTTCTCTGAAATAATATATTAATTTCTTTATTTCTTATTATTCCACATATTTGTGACATTTACTTTGTCACAATTTTTATCAGTGTCATTATTGTCATTTGGCTCGCATGCGAATTCACTCATAATTCCTCATTTTCCATCTTTCTCTTTCCTGCTCAACAGATTCTATGATAGCTGCACCTGATCATATAAAAAACATAAACTCATCCTGCATGCACTCTTCGAAACTGATAAACTCCTAAAAATACATGAATATCGACACTATCAGAATTTCAAGCTTCATTTTAAATATATAATAATGGTCATGTTTTATTATGCCTTTTGCAGCAATATATTGAAGAGGTACATTATGTAATCGAAGAAACATAGGTCCTCAATAGAATATCAAATTTGAATTATTCAGAGATGAGTAATGACAATGGGAAGGATAACAATTGTGGAAGAGCTCCATAAATCAATACATGGCCCATTCTCAGTAAAAGCGTTCAAATACGAAATTTTGGTGTCGCCAGCCTTCCATGTGAGTTTGCCTTTCCCTAAAGCCTTTTAGATACCATCTAAAAGTTTGTAATACATCATGAGGACTTTATCTATTAGATATAAACACAATTTAGTGCGGTTGTCTGCCTTTTGGCATTAAAAATCGTTGTCAAAGTTTGATAAGACCCCCAAAATGCAGTGTCGCCGGCCATTTTCAAATTATGTTTTCCTTCTCCTCTCTCTACAGAGACATAGTTTCCATTTACAATTTGCATGGACGATCAGCGTATGGGAGCGCGCTAATCACAATACTCAAAGTGTTCCGAAATTTTCTATCAACTTTTTTTTACAGCCTCTTGAAACTTGTCGCCAAATTTCCCGCCAGATACGTTACCATCTATCTTATTACTACAACACTGCGAAAATAACAGGACTATACAATGACCATGTGTTTGTAAAACCCTGAGGATATACTGCATACGTTGCAAATACTTAGATTTTTCGAGCAATAGCGTCACAGTCAGAATACAATGAAATGTTTTGAAATATCATTTTCTACATTTTTATTTGGACAGATACGTTACATACATTTCACGCCACCCACTGCGACAGGTATTGCCATGTCATACAGATTGTATACTATTTAATAGTCCTTGGAATGATGCATCGGCACAACATTACAGTTTAACGGAAGTGTGAAATATGCAGGCGAAATCGCTCTCTAACATCAATGGTCGACCATATACGTTACGACAGATACGTTACGGCAGATACGATACCGAAATGCGCGTACTTACTTGGCTTCTGCGCGCGCGTAAATTTGCTCGACTCGCGTCCTTGTAGGCGTACTGGAGAATCTTCCCAACCGCGTCTGTTTGTGAACGAGCGCTCGAGGTGGATTTCGTCATGTTTTTACTTGTTTTCTCCTCCTAAATCACAAGAACAGAGGTAACTATAACGTAAATGTAGAGACTTTACAGTTTGTGTTTGGATGAGGATGGCATTGACACTCGAAGTTGGGTTGCGATTGCATCTAAAAGTATTTCATTGTGTGATGAATGATTGTGTACTACTAGACTTAGCACGTTGTCGTATGAATGGCTATATGTTTCAATAGACTACAGTGCTTGACACGATGGTAACGTATCTGTTAAGCTGTGGTAACGTATCTGTCAATTAACTTTATTACGAGTTTGAGACTTCGTAAGCGATTCAAATCTGTGATTCGATAATGTTGACATTAATAAAATGATATTTTAACTAGTATTTTTGTTCTAATTGCATCTGTCACACATCTGGATTAATTTAAAGGGACAGTTCAATATATTAGGCGTACTCATTATTAGTTCAGTTTTTCGAATAATATTCAAACACGCATTGGAGTTCATACATGCCATTGAGAAAGGCACTTTTGGCAACCACTGCAAAACACTGTCTTTGATCAGAATAAGCGTTAAAATAGATGAAATAGTTTTATAATTGATTACTTATTCATTCATTTGGTTCGTAAGTCTTGCTGCTAACCTAAGGAGTCATGGAAGACACAAGACACAATTGTCACATTATTTTACCAAAGAACCTTTTATATCATTTGAGGATTTTTTTTTTTAAGTAAAACGATAATTTCAGTGGTTGCAGCTTATAATGTCTTTTTTCCTTTACAGAAAATGGCAAAAACCAGAGCTGAAATTCAAAAAGCATATCGTGAAAGAAAAAAACTGAGTGACCCAAACTTTCTCCAGCAAGAAAGGAGACGTCAGGCGAAGTATCGCGTCCCAGCTGCAAAGCTGTCAAGATCAGAATGGTTTAGAAGAAGGACATCCAATATGATCTACTGTCGGAAGTACAAAGAAAAGAAAAGGAGAGAAAAACAACCAAAAGAAGAAGAGGAAAGTCCTCCTAGATGGGATGTTCCAAGTACATCGTCTTCAGCGAACCAGACTCGAAGGAAGACAAGCACATCAAGTCGGACGCCACTGGTAATTCGGTTTCCTTTTGCATCGAGAAACAAGACACAGAAAGAAAGGAAGAAACGACCCAAGGCTTTACTCAAAGCTTACAAAACAATGGCAAAAATGAAAACTGAGTACACTTACTTGTCCAGACGCCTGAAACGGGTGCAAAAACGTCACGAGAGAATCATCAAAAAAATTGAACCAAACCTGTCGGCGTCATCTGTCTCGGCGACTTCATCATCTGACGAATCTGTTGTGGAAATGACACCACGAAGTAAAACTAAAGCCGAACTTAAACAGGCTGGAATCAGAGAGAATGGCTTACCTCAATCAATCACGAAAAAACTGACGTTCGCAAATGTCCTCACTGCCCAATTCAAGGATACGTATGAAACAACCAAGAAGCAAAGCGCTCATCGAAGTTTAAGAGTCACGATGGCAGGAAAAATCGTCAAAAAGTACAGGTGTACAAACATGTTCAGCCGCAACACTGGCGTAAGAAGAAGTACTCTGTCAAAAGGTCTGGAAGGTAGACGTGCACACAAGGCAGCACTGCGATCCTCTCTTCAAGAGAAAATTACATCATTCTTTGAACGCGACGACATAAGCAGAATGATGCCAGGTAAGCGGGATGGCACGGATGACAAGCAGAATCGTATCTTAAACGACTACATGTCAAACACATACGAGCAATTCCGGTGTGATCATCCCGAAATGAAGATCCCGTTTTCAAGCTTCTGCAAGTTGAGACCGGCTCATGTGAAGTTGACGTCCATGTTGTCACGGAACACATGCTTATGTGCAGCGCACCAGAACATGGCTATGAAAATGAAGTGTCACCGTTCGCTAGGACTCGACGTTTCACCGAATCCCGACACAACCAGCTCCAAAGTTTCCAGCGAAGAAATGACCCAAATGCTCAATACACAAATTGAATCCGCCGAGCCAATTGAGTATGAAGAGTGGAAGAAGGTTGACATAAACGGGATAAAGAAGATGAGGATCGTCACAACAAGGAAAACCAAAGCGGAATTCACCACAATAATGTCATCAGAGTACGCGGCTTTTCAGGCTCATGCAGAGAGAGTCCGTCAGCAATACAAGGCGCTGTCCGACCTGAAAAACAATCTACCACAAGGTCATTGCTTGGTTCAAATGGACTTCTCTGAAAATTTCAACTGTCAGCAAGCCAATGAGATCCAATCCGCCTACTGGAACAGCACCAGTATCACTTTGCACCCAGTTGTAGCCTACTACAAAGACGGAGACGAGAAGCTACAACATCGTAGTTTTGTGTTCCTTTCTTCTCTTGGAGAACACAATGCACGATCGGTTACTGCTATTCTTGGCAAACTTATACCGATCCTGAAGGAAGAAGTTCCTCACTTGACAACCATTCACTACTGGACTGATAGTCCCTCATCGCAGTACCGTAACCGTTACATCTTTTCCATCCTTTGCCATCATGAAGAGCTCTACGGTATCAGCGGCCGTTGGGATTATTTTGAAAGTGGACACGGGAAGAGCGTCTGTGATGGTGTGGGTGGCGTCGCAAAAAGGCAGGCCTCTGAAGCAGTTAAACAAGGAAAGACAATAATCCAAGATGGAGATGACTTCTTTGCTTGGGCCACAACGTACCAGAAGGGGATAACATATGTGATGTATTCTCAAGAAGACTATGATGATGCATCAAAGTTGCTCTCTACAATTGACTGTCAGCCTATTCCAGGATCCCAGAAGCTACATGCGATTGTTCCATTAGACAAATCCCACGTATTGGTGAGAACAGTCTCATGTTACTGCGCGGGATGTTTGGATGAGACGAACAGGTGTGCTGGATGGGTGAAGCGCACCTTGAAACAAAAGCGACCAGCAGCCTGCGGAGAAATTGAAAGTGGTGATGAATTTCCCACCGCTGACGCTGAGCCTGTACCTGGGGTTGAAGCTCAGACGGGAGGTGAAGCTGGAACGAGAGGTGAACCTGCAATTTGTGATGACGTTTCTACTGGGGGTGATTTTCCTGTAGCTAGCGGTGAACCTGTGCCTGAGGGAGAAGCTGACATGGGAGGTGAACGTGCAATTGGCGGTGATGCTGCAACTGGGGATGAAAACCATGCAGCTGACGGTGAACATGTACCTACCAATGAACCTACAACTGCTGAGATAAAGAACACTATACCAGTTAGAAAAGGAGAATTTGTAGCTGCTATGTATGAAGGAACTTGGTATGTCGGTAAAGTCTTAGAAGTGGATGAAGAGGATGAGGATGCAGAGATCACATTCATGACCACAATTCATTCAAAGCAGCGTCCTCAGTTCAAGTGGCCTCATCCTCCGGATGTTGTATGGATCGCATTCGAAGACGTCCTGACCGAAGTTGCTCCACCCGCTGCTGTTGGAAAGTCAGGTCGATTTTTTCAAATGCCTGCAGAAACCCTGAGTCTCATTGAACGACTGTCAACGTGTATTAAAAAATACTGAACTTGTAAAGCGTAAAGCAATGACAATTCAATTAGACACGCACGTGCACCATGTACTTTACACACATGTTCGTATTCATTAAAACACGCATACACGAACACTTTTCATACGCTATATGTAGTATTAGGCAATATAACAATATATTTCTCGTTTTTGTGAAGGATTAAAAAAGATAATACATTCCGCAATAATCGATCCATATATTTAAACCCATGTTTTGCGAATTTAAAAAATAATGTCTGAATCAAGTTTATGTTAAAGTTGCAATCTCATAAGCAGATATAGCTAAACATTAACATGTTAAATGAAATGTTACAGTTGACGGCTGTACAATTTTCATATTCAAGATAAAAACTTAAAACTAGAAATTACTATCCACAGTGTGAGTCGTGTTACAATCTTTGTACAGCCCGTATGCTTTGATCAAAATTTTGAGCGAATTCTTCATCTATATTCGAGACGAAAACATACTAAAAGTTCTACCGTGCACAGTGTAAGCTATTACCATCTTTGGTAAATGAAACGTTGATAACCTTTAACACATTAATTTTGATTTCGAAAGATAAAACAAAGTTAGTGTCAAGATTCTTTACCCTTGTTCCATCTAGGCTACAGTTAGTTTGTAACTTAGAGCCTTACGACTTGAACAATTATCTTTTTCTTGTTAATGTTTAAATGTTTAACATTTCAGTGAGAGAGAAAAAAAATCTAAATCAGATAGAGATACGTTTTCAGAGTGTGAAGATAAGTTTATTTGGATGTGTTCAGTAATGAGCAGGTAATAAAAAAGTAACACTCTTAGGCTTGTTGCTTACATCAGACATACAGTATGTTTGTAAAGTTTTGAAAAGCTTTTCCTGTTAATGTTCTAATGATTCATACTCATATGAGAAAAGAAAATTGTTGTTATACCTTTAACAGAGGTAAATACGTTGAAACTCTGACTTTGAAATTACAAAATACTAACGAAATGCTTTAAAAGAAACTATCAAATGTTTAGATTAGTATTGTGGATGTATTCAGCAGGTATGAATTGCTTTGGATTCTGTGCTGGAAATTGGATATTGTATTTTTTCATTCATTTGTCAGATAAAAGTTACTACTGGCCAGATACCTTAACACAATTATTGATTTCAATTCATACATGTATGATGTACTAGCGTCTATTTGAATAGCTGTATGGAATGTTTTTGTACCACGTTTGTATACGTTTTTGGACCAAAAATGGAATCTAGCACAAATTCCAACAGATGCAAACATATAATGTGATTATTTTGTGGACATTATACCCTATTCAGTTTATGTTTGTAGAGCAAATTTAAGTGGTTATATAACATGAACAACACCAAAATGCGTGTAGATGGAGATCTATGTTGAGTTGAAAAGTGTTATCGTGAGGTTTTCATGTAGCCTACAGTGAGTTTGTAACTTAGAGCCTTAAGACTTGAACATTTTTTTTTTCATGTTAATGTTTAAATGTTTCACATTTCAATAAGAGAGAGAGAAGAAATGTAAATCAGAGGAGATTTGTTTTCAGGGAAAAAAGTTAGTGTCAAGATCAAGTTTATTTGGATGTGTTTTAGCAGGTATGAATGAGAAGGTAATGAAAAAAGTAATCACTCTATAAAGGCTTGTTGCTTACATAAGGCATGCACTACTATTTTAAAGTTTTGAAAAGCCTTTTCGATCCTGTTAATGTTTTAATGATTCAAACTTCAATGGGAAAAGAAAATTGTTGTTATACCTTTAACAGATGTATATACGTTCAAACTCCGACTTTGAGATTACAAAATACTAACGAAACGCTTTAAACAGTGTTAAAAGAAAAGATGATATGTTGAGATTAGTATTGTGGATGTATTCAGCAGGTATGAATTGCTTTGGATTCTGTGCTGGAAATTGGATATTGTATTTTTCATTCATTTGTCAGATAAAAGTTACTACTGGCCAGATACGTTACCACAATTATTGATTTCATACGTGTAGGATGTATTAGCATCTATTTGAATAGCCGTTTGAAATGTTTTTGTACCACGTTTGTTACGTTTTTAGACAAAAAAGGAGTCTAGCACAAACTCCAACAGATGCAGACATACAATGTGACTATTTTGTGGACATTATACCCTAGTCAGTTTATGTTTGTAGAGCAAATTTAGGTGGTTATAACATCAACAAGACCCAAAATGCATGTATGTTGAGTTGTAGAGTGTTATCGTGAGGTTTTTACGTAACGATTCCTGTAATTAATTACCAAACACCTGATTTTTATGTAGTTCCAAAGAAGTAAAACTGTTTTCTTTACCGGCCAGATACGTTACCATAGGTAACTTGAAGTATCCAACTACTTATCGGCTGTACAAAGCTGCAGATTTCTGTGTAAGTGGTAATAGTAAGATCAGATTACCCGTTTGCATGATATTTGGGCTTCAACATGCGGATTGTTAGCGATCTGAAAATCATGTGTAAAGTGAAATTAATGCATAATAGCCGATCGTTAAAAAAAAAATCAAACTTTAACCCAATGCACAGAAATACATTCTGCGAATAACTCACTTGCAGCAAGGGATAATGAGTATATTGCATCTCTTTAAAAGGACCGAAATTTTCAAAAGAAACCTTTTATTTACTAGACTAAATTTGAAACAAAACCATATTTGTGTTTCCGTTTTATAAATACATTTCAAAGTAGACGCTTTTTCGTAACGTATCTGTTTCATGGTCAAAAAGAGTATCTTATGTGCTCTTTTCAGGTCATTTTATTCTATGAGTGGCCAACTTTCGGAATGTTCCATTTGTTGTTTTGTATTTGACATATATTGAAGTTAATAAAAAACACAATTGTTAATGAAATCATCGATGTTTTTTTTTTTTCATTTTACTCACACTCAAATGAACACTTAATCTGAGAATGGGCCACATATCTAATGGCAAATGGAGATGGAATCAAGATTCAAGAATATGTGTAATTCAAGTTCATTATTATATCAGTTCTTGTGTGTTCACAAAAAGAGGAACACAGTTCGAACATGCACACCAAATCTTACATCGTACATTTACATCTATAGAGTGCGGACGGAACATATACAAGAGAAAGAATAACATTCTCAAATTAATATATCAAGCATAACTACATGTATGTATATGACCACACAAAGATGTTGCGGCATATGCATGAAGCTTGAGAGTGCTGCAACACCCATATGCTCAGATAAAAACTTGATGTATATCATACAAAAGAGAAGAGGTACTGCATGTACATGTAGTTACACTATTCACAGGACAGTAGACAAAAAGCACGAGAGAGAGAGGGAAATGGGTGTCTAAAATAGGTCGATGTAAGGAGTGCCAAGCCAATTAAGTCTCTAATAGAAGTCATACATATATAAGGAAACAAATTAATCACAACATAAATGATCATGCTCATGTTAACCAATAATTAGCATCTAAAAATGTGTGTAGAAAGCCCATAATATCAGCCTTTCGCCCCGAAGGCTTGTTACATATGAGAAAAGAGAAATTTTGGCCGACCCCCCCCCCCCCTCCCTGTGAATCCATAATCCACCAGTACTATAAACACATTCTGAGAATGTGTTTTAGTACATGTACTAGCAAATTCACAAGAGGGTTGGGGAAATTCAGCCAAAATTGTGTGTGGCTAAAATAATTAAAAAGAAAGGTCATCAGCAAAACTACGGGGTGGATGCAGACGAATTTTCATGTGATGACTAAAAAATATGCAGCTAAAGGAAAAAAAAAAAGACGGCGGAGAGGGGCCAAGGCTAATTTGACTCCCCTCCCCCCCCCCCCCCACCAAAAAACAAACAAACAAACAAACACCACTGTTTTACAGCACCTTTAAAGGACTCTTAATTTTTTGTTTGTTAAAAACAAACGTCTCGAAGTAAAGAATTCCATATTGTAGGCGAAATGTAGACCGATACAGTGTATAAAGTGTACATCCCAAGCTATTAAAGAAAAAAAAACAGATTATGAATATCATTTAAAGTAAGAATTTCAGTGTGTTTAATCATCTTTAGTTGAGTTGCAAATGACATGTACATATTTAATAAGAGCAGTAAACTTCGAAGCGCCCCCAAGCCCTTCTATACTTAATTATTCATGTGTAAAGGTAGCGTCAGGGCACTCCGGTGGTCTAGTGGTTATGACGCTGGTCTAGTAATCCAGAGGTCGTGGTTCGAATCCTGCTTGGGCTGCCTGTGATTTTTTTTTTTTTTTTTCACAGCAGCCTACAAACTGCACACTGCAGTTGCGTGCGTTACTACGGATGGAGACAAATGAATAATCTATTATTTTAATATACGATGTTTGACATCCTTATTGCAATCACTTTCTTTAATTGTAAATTTAGAGACATAATGAATTATTATTAAAAGAAATCAAATTTCTGTATTTTGTTGTGAGTTTGCATGGGAACATACACGTATCATAATTTACAATTTTAGTTAGATAAAGAACATCTTATAACAGAACTGTCTAGTGATGGTTGAATAATTATGTCAATTTGTTATAAGTCCTATCATTTACATGGAGTGCATGTTCCCATGTTTATAAGAATCATACGTGACACATTCAAAGTGGGTTGAAGACAACAAAATAATAAATAAAAGAATAAAGGAGAATAGAACTTAATCTGATTACAGCATCATCTAAATATTGCCAATGTGCACTTAGAAATCTATCAAGATTTATCACAAGGTTATGATTACCACACAAAACCTTCAAGATTTATTATCATGAAATACATACCAATGAACACTTAAAAAAATCTAACATTCCATATCCACATGAAGCTTTCCTTGATACAAATGTCTCTCTGTAGTGTTATTAAAGTGTAGCAAAATTGTAATTACGACATCACAGAATGGAATGCCTTGTTTTCACCTTCAATCTTAGGATCTCCTTTCATGTTTCCACTTTACAATCACATTTCACTGTAGATATACCGTCCTTATGTTGTCGCCCTTCATCCCAATTTCTCCCTTCTATCCTATCTGTAGATTGTCTTCTTTCCTAAGCCATTGTATTCACATTCCTTGATGATCAGCACGATGCTGTACTTTTTTCTTCTTCTCTGAAACAGTCCAGCTCTTCGCTACTGCATGGCATCAGTCATCTGAAAGAAAAGACAGAAATTAAGAACTTTCAATTAAAATCAAACATCATGATACAAGATACAACTTTCATTTTGAGAAAAAGAAATCAGCCAACTAAACTGTAGTTGAAATTATTTTGCTCTATTTATATTAAACATAAAACAAAACGGTATACAGGATCAAAGAATGTCAAAAAAAATACTGCTGTTTTTGATGCATATTCAAATTGTCTCGCCTTTTACATATTTTAATGATGCAAGATCTTATGTCTAGCACTTAGTAAGTCTCATGTAGAATTTAAATTATTATTCACATGAATCAATCTGCATGTCCTTGTAAACAAGGCATTGCTTTGAAAAAGCTGAATATTACTAATTGCATTTGGGAAAGAGTCTACGACAATCAAACTTGTTTATTATCAGAGACTTTAACATCTTAATTAGACCTAGACTCTACATTACCATTGTATTCACATCCGTTGGTGATGTACACGACCCTGTACTTTTCCTTTTCTTTTCTGAGACAGTCCAGTTCTTCGCTACTACATGGCACCAGTCATCTGAAAGAAAAGAAAGAAATTAAGAACTTTTGATTAAAATCAAACATCATGGCACAAGATACAACTTTAATTTTGAGAAGAAAAAAAAAATCAGCCAACAAAACTGAAGTTGAAATTATTTTGCTCTATTTATATTAAACATAAAACAAAATGGTAGGCCTATGCAGGATCAAAGAATGTCAAAAAATGCTGCTGTTCGTATTTGATGCATATTCAAATTGTCTCTTCATTTACACATTTTACTGATGCAAGATATTATGTTTAGCACTTGGTATGTCTCATGTAGAAATTGAATTATCATTCACATGAATATAAATCTACATGTATTTGTAAACAAGGCATTGCATTGAAATAGCTGAATACTACTACATGTACCTGCATTTGGGAAACAGTCTATGACAATCAAACCTGTTTCTTATCAGAGACTGTAACATCTTAATTAGACCTAGACTCTACATTATCATTCAGCTTTTAAAGGTATTAACCATTCACCTATAAAACACTGGCATTGTCATGTGCATCATATTTCTTTGATACTGCACATATTTTCATGAAGTCTGCACAAGAATGCAAATGAAACACGTCTGCTGTTTGGTATTTATGAGAAAAAAAAATCACTAACCCGGAAGTCCTTGGCCTTAGGAATAACACGTGGCGAGTTAGTAGGAATTGACGTTAAAATAGAATAAGAATAGATCTACTAAATAGGCCTTTGCCTCATGAATGTCTGGTCTAATTATAGACTAAGTGAAGTCTAGACCTTTCACTTTTAAGTTACCAGTGGTTCACAAAATTTATATTATAGATCTAGACTACATCTAGATCTAGACATCTAATACTATTAGATCTTGGCAACTTTTGTCTTTGTGACACGAAATTAACACATCACGGATGATATTGCGGCGATATCCAACAGGATGACAGTACCACTATTACTGACTCAGTAAGTTGACATAGATAACTAACATCAACTTGTTAACGTACGTTAGAGATGGCACCATATACAATAACCGGTGACACTGACACTGACAGATCTAACGACTACGTTTAGACTAACGTTAAAGAGTTAGACTCGCCATCTCAGTAAGTCGGCCAAAGACAAAGTCAATACAGGGCTAAGTCAGTGTTACTGTTATGTTAGGCCTAACAAATGTTAACGGTTACTCGGTTAGGTTAGGTTTACCAGGACTCAAGAGTCCTGGTTAAATCAGTCGAGGGACATTTCTTAGAAGTCCTTCGATTCCAAGAATAAAAAGGGTGAAAGAACAAAGGGAAAAAAGGAAAGAAGAAAGGACAAAAGATTATGTATGGATGCTGTGGAAATCGACAGCGCTACTGTATCACTATCAATCACGCGTGAATATGTAAACGCCATTTGGTTGGGCCGCATTCACAAGTTTTAGGGAAAAAAAGCCCCACCGCTGTGCTTCAAAGGTACTCCACTCGAACTAACGTTAGACATAATGTCACATATCTACACACAGTACGGTACTAGGGCTGAATTCACAAGTATACTATAACACTGCACTGTACAGGAAAGCCACCTAACCTGTAGAGTACTACTCGTAGTGTTTAGGTAGTATCACTAGACCACATACTGTCATATCTACACCAACGCTGCACACTGGCACTGGTCCGACGGTCCCTGACCAGGAAAAATCACTGTTGGACACTGACCAGTAACTTTTTCAGGAATGGACAAGTAAAAATTGGGGGAAAAATGGGTGGACTCTACCTACTATTACCACTAGTCTAGATGTAGATCTAGAGCTAAACTATAGACTCTGTGTTAATTTGACTTGGTCTTACTCTTAGACTTCAGCTGATCTTAGTTTTAGTAACTGGCATTACAAGTAAAGTCTTAACTTAGACTTAATAGTTAAACTTGAAAGTTAAAGTCTAACATGTCTAACTTTATTCTTTACTCTTCCTTTGAGTTTTACTTTTAGACTTTTTACTCTTTTTTTTTTAGTTTAGTAGGCCTACTTTGTCAATCTCATGATTTCATTTTCAACTCAAGTCAAGGCATAGCCATGAGTGTCTTCGAGACGTTGACATCTTGCATGTCTTGCACACAGACGTTACGACTACAGTACTCAGTAGTCTCAGAAGTAACGACATAAGTTGAAAAGAAACTATAAATAATATGATTTGGGATCTAATTTGAAATTGGATGGCGTTTATAGACTAGGCTTCATAAGCATCACGCGATTGAATACATGGGACTACACTCTACCGCAATTAATGGTTATGGTAGTCCAACTGAAACTGTTATTTTGAGCATGATTTTAATAGGATTATAGCTTACCATTCACTTCACTCGTGGACAGTGGGCTGGCTTAGGTCGTCATTCATCTTTCAGATGGTTTGGTTCTCACTCTGAGATCTGGATTAGGGCCAAAACCTAATTCTAGGCCAGTAAGTTGAACAAAGCTCAAAATAATGCAACTGCGACGGTTCGTAAAACCCGCATTGCTCTTCACCCTAGCAATTCGGGTTTCACGAACCGGCGTATCTTTACTGCGTCGGTTCGTGAAACCCCTTTTTCTCAATTTCTCGATATTTCGAGTACCGTCGTTTTTTTCTTTCTTTGATAAAATTAAGAATAATTAATTTTGTGATCTAAAATTTTGGGATTTGGTAGAGTTTTGAAAGCACTTTCATTTGGTACCAATATCTCGATTTTGAAAATTTTGACCAAAATCGAAATAGCGTCGGTTCGTGAAAACGCCGACGATGTGACAATTGGAGTTGGGAAATTTGAGATCTACTTGCACTGTGTCCCACACACAACTGAAGTTGGAAAGTAGGAGTTCGTTCTCACTGCTATATAGTCACCATTCATGTTCAGTAATGCATCAGTGGATGAATGGAGTTTTGTTGTGCTCTTAAGCACAATCATCTGAGATTTTTGTTATCCTTTTTTTTTCAGCTGGATATCTGACATTCCTCTGGAATTTACACCGCGCCCCCACATGTCACCATATTGTGTTTTCCTTCCATTCAGTGAAATGCCATTCAGTGATATCCTTGCACAATCTTAGCTATTAATTCCTCTAAATGCTTCAGTAAACAAGCTGTAGTCCATGAGGAGGCATATGACTTTCTGCCTTAGATTTCAACAGGCTTTTTGATCTGAATATTAAGAGACCCAGGTATGGGCACAGAGGAATCCGGGTGGCAAAAGGAGTCAACGAAATGTCAGTCGACAACACAAGGGAAGCGCATATTGGCAACTAAAGGTAGGGTTGCTAAATAAATCTGACATCATTACTGATCATGATTTAGATATGGCATTGACTGAGACTTGTCTTAAAGAAAATGGCTTTGTAGCTGCAGGAAAGATCACAATCAGATTTATTTTCGCATTGATAACACCCAATATGATTAAATTATCTAAATGCTACTTCAGGGTTTTGAAATATAACATCTTAGCTCTATTTTGCAGAAAAATCCATTCAATTTGGTAAAGCGATCACAGAGAAATGTGGATTGTTGTAAAGCATGTCATGAGTCTTGATTCTTCCAAGATTAGCGCTTGGATGCTCTTGTGTGTGAACACAATAGACAGAACTTGGAAGGAAGAAATTCCTAACATGCTCTACAAAATTCCTCATTTCTCTTTGACCACTGAAGCAAATCGAATGGGGTTTTCTGTAAGATGTGGGCAATGAGTTATACCGATTCGTACCCTGACATTGTGTTTGGATTGATTCACTATTTTGATAGTTATCATTGCTCCCGTTGTATTTTTTCGGGGGGAGGGGACATACGGTAGTCTCATCAGCGTTCCTAGGGAACATCGGAGAGGTGGTGGGATTGCTCTACTTCATAAGTCCAGTCTCACTGTGCAGACTCAAGATTGTGGTCGTGACAAACCCAGATCCTTTGGAGTGACTGAATGTAGCGTGAGTTATGACAGTGTTGTTCTCAAACTAGTGATTGTTTACACCATCATCCGCCCTCGCTTTAGAATAAGTCCAGCTTTTATAATTACTTAAACTTGGAGCTTTTAATGTCCACTGGGAGCATGAGAATTCTATTGAGATAAGGCGACTTATGACGTTATTCAAGGACCATAACCTTCAGCAGTTTGTGGACGGGCCAACCCATGAGTCTGGCCATACTTTGGATTAAGTTATTGCAATTAGGGTTGGGGAAGAGTGCTTGGAGACTGTGATATAGGTGAGTCTTTGTCAAACCACTCAGCTATTCACTGTAAGCTGCATTTTCAAAGCCAAAGGTAGTCAAGAGAGAGTTCCAATTTCGTAGGATAAAGGCAATTCATTCCACCAAGGTCAACGCGGACATTCAGAAGTCTGAGATATTATCATCAGATACAGCACAATCTGCTGAGACTCTATTACTTCAGTACTGCATGCATGGTTATGGAAGATCTTCTTGATAAGCATGCACCACAGCGTTCGTGTGTTGTCCCTGATCATCCTGTCATTCCTTGGTACAATCAAGATATAGCTGATGCCAAGCGAAAGCGACGTCAACTTGAGCGGAAATGGAGAAAGACAGGGTTATCTGTTGATAAACATCGTTTCAAGGAACAGAGGAACATCACTCAAGATTTGTTCAAAACGGCGAAGTCTAAGTTTTGGAACAATCTCATATTGGAATGTGGCTACGATCAGAAGGCCCTATGTGGCATAATCAGCCAACTTCTTCATCAGAAAACTCCAGCAACAAAGAAACTGCCACAAGATATACCTGACGCTGGCTTTGCCATTGATTTCTCTCACTTCTTCACTGGAAAGATTGAGAAAATCCGGGAGCATATGCCGGCATCACGGCCACTATACGCATCAGGTAGTATTGATGCTCATATTTATGTCTGTGATGTCTCCTACTTGTCTTGGGGAAGTCAAGCGAATAATTTGCAAGACCCCTGCAAAGGCAATCACATGTCCACTTGTCATATTTATGTGACTAACAAAAGACATGGCGAGGGAACATGCAAGTTATGCTGAGTCGAGGGGAAGGTGCATTCCACTGGTGTCTTTTGTTAAACATTTCAGTACTTTAGCAATAATTGACAGATGAGGTCATCTCAAGAATATTGATATTGATTGTTTTGGAAGGATTTTTTGTGGGAGTTCCCAAATATTCTGAAGAAAAATAGAAGAAAAAATCGTTAAAAATATATGGCATGTTTCTAGATATTTATTTCACCGCAAAAGTGATGTTGAGGGTATCATAAATCAACACAAATCAACGTGCACTTGGATTTCAGGGCCTCTTTAAGCCCTGTGTTGTATCTGTCAAACTCGTGGGCTGTATGACTCGTGGGTGTCGGTCTTGTGGGATGACCCCGATGTTGTTGGGGCTGCTATACCGGTATAGGAGATTCGCAGTTATAAATGAACAGTAACTTCTTGAAGCTCAATGACAAGAAAACAAAGCATCTGTTGCTCTCATCTCCACATATGAGGGGTAGTATATCACTGGTGCTCCCGTTCTAGTCGGTGAAGAAGCTATCTCCCAACAACAAGGCTAGAAACCGTGGTGTAATCTTTGACAGAACAATGAGTATGGAGAAACACATATCATAAATTTTGTCAGTCAGCATACTACCAACTCCGCCGGATTGCTGAGATCAGACACTGACTTACACGAGGTGTTGCAAAAAACATCACTCATGCTCTGATATCATCTAGACTGGATTTCTGCGACTGTTTCCATGCTGGCCTGTCATCATCATCCATCAAACGCCCCCAGGCTGTACAGAGTACAATGCCGCTGCACGCCTTCTTACAGGCACCAAGAAGTTTGACCATATCTCACCAATACTCAGTACTTCGTGAGCTTCATTGGCTGCAACGCAGAGTGCAGCTCTTACTGCTTACCTATAAGGCTCTCCATAACTAACTTGTCTCCTGGCTACGTGTCTGCGCTTATCAGACTGTGCGTCAGCGACGACCTGGGTCCCGTTTCATAAAGCTTGTTATCGGTGACAACTGCCACATTTCTGTGACAAATTTGCTCTTAGCCAATCAGATGGAAGGATCTCAGTAGCTTATAACAACTGCAACAACTTGTCACTGATAACAAGTTTAATGAAACGGGGCCCAGGACTACGTTGTACTGAACTGACTCTCCATGTTCCCAATACCCGCCTAAAAGTTATGGGGATCAGCGGGGATAGAGCCTTCTCTTCTGTGGCGCAACGTCTGTGGACCTCTCTATCAGTCCTGCATCGGAATTGCAACAGCCTCAATACCTTCAAGTCTGAACTGGTCTTATCTTTTCCAGCAACTTTGTGAATGATGTGTGACACATTAGGCGTTTTCACATCAGCCCGATAAAAATCCAAGCTCGAGATATTTTTTAATTTCCCAAGTCAGAAAATAGCGCGCTATTTCGAAACATCGGGCTGATGTGAAAACACCTTGTGTGGCAGCCGGGTGCCTTTAAATATTTCTATGGATAAATGGCGCTATATTAATGCTGTTTCATCACCATATTTTTTTTGTTTTGACTTTGCTCGGTATCCAATATATGTAAATTTTATTATGCCTTGGCATTTCACGTAAATATTTCGTGAGTCAATCGACATGCTGTACCTGTAGACCTGTGTGGCTTTCTATTCTATACGTTTGCCTACTATACGCCCACCTATAAACCCGTTAATCTACATCATTTTCTATAAGTGTAGTCATTAATACATTTACAATGATATTATGGGTCCTAAGGTCAGTCTATTATAGTGCTTTATAACAGCCTAATAGTATTCTTTTATCATCGTTGTGATAATGAAGTGGAGGCCTACGAGAATATACTCAGTATACATTATATATTTAATGAACTTAGGACAAAGCAGCACCAAAGCGAAAAATTTCGAAACAAGAGTCTGTTGGTGATGATTAAAGAATACCGACAAAGCTATAGTATACGTCCTATCCAAAAACATCAACAAGAAAAATACAATAGGCCTAAAGAAGCGTACAAACACGAATGCATATGCTATAAACGGTGCCCGCGGTTATATAATTGCAATATTGTGTCATAAAACGCAGTGCAAATATTGAGCGAAGATGTTAAAAGAAAAAAATAGGAAAAAATAGGGAACGAACAACAAACACTTGTTTACTGTTACAAGGAAAGCGCAAAGGACTTCGAAAAAGAAGGCCAATCTTGCATGCATGGAATACTAAATACATAAAAGGTCACATGATGGTTTGTAAGCATAATAGAGCTTGTACATTCCCGTATGTACCTGTAGTATCTCTCCATCTTAATATCCTTGTTTCTTCTGTTACCCCCCTTCAAAAAAAAAGACACCCCAATGAAAGCAAATTAGCAAAAAATATCGGCCAGTAGATAACTTTGATTCTTTAGTAATACTGCCCAATGATTTTGCCTCTTTTCGTGTTGGCCGCCATGGATATGTTGTGACTACCTTTCTTCGTATATGGTCGTAAAATTTTGAGTCTCACCTGTTCATATATTCCAACCAGAAATGATAACAGTTCTCACATCAGCGTGGAGACACTGTAGATCACACAGCCTCTTAAACTAGCCATTTTGAAATGTCTTACGTTGTCGAAATGTAACGAGTTTTAATGAAATATGACTCTATGTGGTCAGTGCATTTATTTCATTCAATTGATTAGTTCTTATTTTCAGCGAAGAATATAAGTGTGTAAAACATATCATGCTATCAAAAACAAACGTGTATTTATTAAGCAGAACATCTGATCAATGGCTCCCGTGTGGAAATCATTGTCTACAGTGACGAGTTAAAGAAGTTTGAATGAATTGAATGAATAACATATGTTCTCATTTTGACTTCAAAATGAATCACAAACACTCGCTGATAAACGTTCTACGTGTTCTACAAATCAATCGAACTTGGGAAATTGTCTAAACAGGATGTTAACCCCAAGATAAGATATTTTGTCCTTTCAGTGTAGCCTTACTCAAATATGTAACTCTCTGGTTGGTCGAGGATGTTGCTGGCGTACAGAGCTTCTTGTTTGTCAAAAGAATTCTGGAAGAAGTCGAATGTGAGAGTGGAATTGAGTTCGTCGGCTATGAAGCTTGCCTAGCAGCAAAGAGAGAGAGAGAGAAATTGAGAAAGTTTCATACAATGCAATCAAAAGGATAGCCGTGATGTCACAATACTGCCATGATGAAGTTATCACAATAAGCCAGTTCGTAGTTCCACTTTGCGCATGAGCAGAAACAAGGTCATTCGGACCAACAGGCATGTTTTTTAGATTCACTGGGATAAGCATCTGTAATGTAATGATTATTCGTGAGATACTTATAAATGCTGCTTGCCAGCACATCCACCTGACAGCAAAAGTGGTATTTGGCAATATCAATAGAAAGAGATTGTCAATACATTCAATGCAAAATAATGAAATCGATGCTTTCCCAAGTGTAAATTGACGGATCGTTCTGCTCATCTGGTCTACGCAACTCTGTTCTTTGTTTGAACAGGATTGTGAATCCCATAAATTGTTATGTAAAGCTTATGCATTATGTCGCTCTAAAACGAGTTAAGTGTCCCTAACCGACTGAGAAAAGAGAAAGGTCATTCGTACCAATGCGCCCATGAGCTAACTCCGAACTAGCTTATACTTTCATGATAAAGTGTTTTGTCCCTTGTGTAAAGACTATACTGCTGACAACCTGAATTAAAGGAAACCAAAACCAAAGAGTGAAAGCAGCGACATTGTTAGAACACATCGGTTGAAGTTTGAGGAATATCGGACAATCGATGCAAAATTTATTGACTTTCAAGGTTTTGATGTTGTAATGACTGGAAAAGGAGACTACTAGAGTTCATGACGTCATGTGTGGACAGCGATATAAAGAAAATATAAGGAAAATTCCACACAAAAAAAAAACATTTTCATGAAAATTACACATTCCATCAACTCGATACAGACATATGTTAAGGGTAGTAATTATTCCCCCTACATTCTATAAAATGTTAGTCAAGATGTGCTCTTTCACTACGCCAGAAAAGTGAAAGCATGTTGATTTTCTTCATCATTGTTTACATTGTTGTCCACACAAGATGTCATAAACTCATGTAGTCTCCTTATCCAGTGGTCCCAACACCGAAACATTTAAACTCATAACTTTTGCATTGATTGTCAGATTTTCCTCAAACTTTCACCCACATGACCAATGTGCTCTACAAATGTTGTTGCTTTCACTCAGTCTACATTTCTCTTTTGGTTTTGGTTTCCGTAATGAGTTCGCCTGGTGGAGGCGTTTGAGATCCTCGTGTCAGAGGTCAGGGGGCGTTAAAAAGTCAGCAAACTGAGTGTAAATAAAGGCATGGACCGGTGCGAAGGGTCTGGATTGTTTGACCTTTTGATTCATTGTTATTCATGCAAGGGGGTGTATCATGTGTTAATCATACATTAGTTACATGACAACTTATACATTCCAAGTAAAATTATTATATCAAGAGCACATGCTTTTTCTCCGGCTAGGGAAGTCTCCCACCTTCCTACATGATGAGAAGACACTGATGCCTTGGTGGCTTTGTAATCATTTATCACTTTTCTCGACAATGTTCTCGGCAGATGGCGAATTGGGTCTGTTTACAAGAGTGGAGAAGTTCGTAGCAAGTTTCTCTTTAATCCCCTGTATTTTTAAAAGTTTATCTATAGTTATTTTAACTGAGTCATTATAGTTTTAAAACTACAATGCCTATGCACCTCCCTGATAACACGTGACGTATTGTGCTCAAACTTTGTGAAGAGACACAATGACACAAGCTTGTTTAACAATAAATTTACCTAAGAACGATTAATAAAAGTAGAGAAAATCTTTGTAGACATATTCTCGCCTCATATTCAAAACATTTTATCTTTAGGCCTATATACCCATATTCTGAGAGCGAAAATCGGGATTGTTACGTACTGTACTATGAGTATGGCTAACATTTTGATTTGCTGAACCATTGTTCATATAAACATCAATTTTGGGGCGTCTTTCAGACCTTTGTTCTCGATTTCATTTAAGCTCGTTGAATTCACTCAAATCATGCTCTATATTCAAATATCCTCGATGTGGCTTTTTAGGTGGAAACAAGGAGAAAGGTTCTTGGGTCTCTCTCTCTCTCTCTCTCTCTCTCTCTCTCTCTACATCTACTTAGTATTTCGTTGTCCATGTTTGGCAAACAATAAATTATCAATAGCTGGAGAACAGAAAAATTCCATGTGAAACTTGGCTGCACACCAAGAGTTTACGTTCAATGCACTTTTTCTGTATACAGTAGCATGATGACTTTCCGAAGGTATTTTCACAAAATCATACGTTGTACGATTAGAGCTGATCAAAATGGGTATCCACATTTTGAGGAAAGTGTATCTACAGCATTTTAGTCGTAGTTTCCTCTTTGGTCACTCGTCTCCGGCCACCCTATATTAAAAGGATTGTATACTATTGATTGAGCTAAGAAATCGGCTTTTAATTTTTGCGAAATACTTTGAAACCACTTCAAAAACAAAGTAAAACAAAGCGATCCTAATAAAAGGTGGATTCCATCTTATATTAGGATTGCTCTGTATTGTATATCTCAGCCATTTCAAAATCAATTTTCATCATATTAACTTTGAATTCCTCTTAGAATTACTTGCTCCTTCATATTTCGTAAGAGTTTCTCATTATCTAAAATAATCATCTCAAAAAACGGAAACCTCTAATCCCATCTCAACCGAAAATGTACCATCCCTTTAACACTGGTCAAAGCGGTCGTCAAGGAGAGTATCTGCTTACCTTGGCCGACGCCATGGCTGCCCGATGATAAGGGAGAGGAAACATGAGAGCTGAGAACTGGACGAGATCTGGCCCGTAGTGATCGGCGACCGCGAGATAGGTCGGCCATCCCGCTTGTGCATCGGGACAGACCAGGTCTACCCAAGCTTCGAGAAGGACGGGTGCATTGCCAGTCCTGTAGACAAAACCTGGCTGGCGGTTCGGGATCGGAGCTTGGGAGACAACATGGTTGATAAAGCCTAGGAAAGTGGCAATGAGGACCAGATATGGTAGAAGAGGAATATGCATGTTTATTATCTAAGCAGTATAGCTGCCAGTTTACTCCAAAGTCTGTGTCGGATGGCGCATGGATTCTGTGTCTCGTTTTGCGAGTATCCTTCACGTTTCTGTATCGACGATAGTAATGTCTCGATCGCCTGCGCGCGCATAAGCTTTATACATAGCTTCACCAGGGCAAACAAAGTAAAAGAGGAAAGTGATGTCATCCAAAAATAGCAAGGTTTTTATCACAAATATCTTTGCTCAAACTGTCATATTATAGAGGGGGTGGAAGAGAAAGGGCAGGGTACATGTGTTATCTATCTATTTCTTCGACAAGTATGTTTTCTTGACCACCCTCGTTTCCGGTTTTGAACAATCCACTATCATTTCCTCTGAGGGGAACTTCATACCTCAAATGTTCATGTGGATTCCATCCATCATTAATGTATAGTCATATATAGATATATCAGGGGGGCATTTCATGAAGCATTTTGTCTGACAAAGTTGTCGGACAAATTTGCTCTCAGCCAATCATATGCAAGGATTTCAGTAGCTTGTAACAGTTTGTCGGAAAAATATCCGACCAAACAGCTTCATGAAATGCACCCTGGGCTCGGCATTAGCGGGCCCGGGGCAACTAAAAATTAGTGTTGGGCCACTTAATTTATCTTTTGGTGGCCCGATCGGTAAACAAAGGTTCAAAATGACTTGTTCCATTTGCTTTTAAACCCCACCATACTAAAAATTAGCTTTAACACACTGTCTAACAGGGACGGATCCAGGAATTCCCTAAAGGGGAGGCACCTTTACAAAATTAAAGGGGGCGCACGCGCCCCCTTTTTTCTTTCTATTTCTGTTGTTTAAAAAAAGAATAATTAATAAAGAGTGGGGTGCGCCAGGTGCGCCCCCGCTGGATCCGCCACTGGTCTAAAGTCTTTGCCATATGGACTGAATATAAACAATGTTCGATTAAAATGATGTGATATCGCAGCTCATGCAGCTCTTCGATTTCTGAGTTTGTCGGCAAGTCGCACTTTGCCTTTAACACGCAATATAATTATGTCTTCTTAGCCTGGGATATCATCATTCCTCTCAGGGATCGGACAACATACTGCAAAGAGTGACAATAGTATATGGCGGTCACTGGTTTGCGGTACGTTTTCATTTTCTACACGGTCATTCATTCAGGGATTTCCCTCTTGCTTGAACAAAGACTATTCGACAAAAGCCGTAAATAATACTGTATAAATTATATGGGTGTATAGGACCTGGATATTATATCAGTAATGTTTAGATATCAGTGTGACCGTAAAATCATATTCAGAATATCTGTTTTACGTCTTGAGCACAAACTCTATACCCTCTTGTTTAAATATGACCCCTTCTTCAGTCGATCTGCAGTTCAATTTGATGATATGCCCACGACATCGCACGACCATCATCACTTGAAACTCAGTTGACTGTCCCTTCTTTTCAACCTTGTTATTTACATCTATTCCTCAACCACCCTAAACCAGTGCCGTATATAAAGAGAGTTTGGCCAACTCGGTTTTCGGCTTATGAGATTTGAAGCCTGTGATTGGTCAAAAGCTGATCCCATGATCTACAGGCGCCATGTCGTTACCAAAGTCAATTACGCGGGCGCGATCATAGCTCACACGCAGTGCCCATTGTTCATTTCGCGCAGCTACGCGCTAATATTGTTTGCCTTTAGGACGTCCCCAATATTGGTCACGGTGCAGTGGGGAATTGTCATTGCCGTTGCCTACTTTCTTGAAGTAGAAGGTATACACGAAATATATTTTGATATTATTATCTTACCGCGATAAACTGAAGATTCGTCATGCCTTCCTGCGCAGCATGGCGTTGCATGAAACGACCTGGAACAAGTGTAATGGCACACCGCTTTCCGACAGATCCAAAAGGAAGGAAAAAGTGGGAAATCGGAGTGCGACGAGAAAGCAGATCCAAAAGGAAGGAAAAAGTGGGAAATGAGAGTGCGGCCAGAAAACTGGTCATCGAGTAGCAACTCGTTTCTGTTCCAGGCGAGATTCATTTTACAGGTCAAAGGATCAATGTCAGGAAAATGTTGAAATTCTACTATCTGCAGGTGTGATCTATTGTTGAAATATTATTACACATTACCCAATGCATTAAAAAAAACAGTATTTGCAAGCCACCATCACTCCACAATGACACGTACGGAAAGATTTTGGCTATGATGGTCAAAGGTCAAGTGAAATACTAACATGACAGGATTTTCCTCATATTTTTAAAATGACCGCTCAAAGTATTTGAATTGTTATAAAAATAGATTAGTCGAAGTGAAAATGCTCAAATTCCTTAATACTTGCTCAGTCTGCGAGTCTTTAACAATAAAAGTCCATCCATTCACACCTAGTTTAAGGAATTAAACACTCGACGCATTAAATTTTGTGACAAACACGCCATTTTTTTTTCTACCAAGTATGTGAAACTGTCGTGCAACATTGGAAAGACGTACTCCAGACCTGTTAAGAGAACAATATGGCGGAGGTCTACCAGTCGCCATTATCTTGTATAGGACATTTTCATTTGTTTTGGTTTTTTTTTTTTACTTACTTAATATCTATTCAGTGATCATGGCAATATAGTTCTAATTTGGTGCGGATGCCACCGAGGATATCCCTCATAACGTAATCCAGGTACTGTCTTGTGCTTAGCTCAATTTCAGATCTTTCTCTTTAAAGGGGCATTCCGGACGATTTTCATAATTTCATATCATGTAGTACATAAATCAACAGCTCCATGTATAGATCCGTGGAATTTATTGTGGTCCTTGAGCAGAGAAACCAATAAATTGAAAATCTTAAACAAATTACACTGAACAGTGATGATGACATCAGAGCCTCATATATTTCAGAAATGTAGCAGTGTAATTCCATTACAATACCGCTTGCTCAACATGTTCACCTGTGAAAAATCCATGCATACCCTCTTCTTTTGTTCTGCTTCCTTGAGCCCGAACTCATGCATTCTTATGGTGAGGCTGTCATGTCATCATCCTTGTTCATTGCAATTCATTATAAATTTTGAAAACATTCTCATTACTTATCCCAATCACTATAAATTCTGAAACTCTGTACTCAGTTTGACTAATTTATAGTTGTTCAAATGTAAAAGTCTGAAAATCATCCGGAGGTCCCCTTTAAATTATTTTTAAACAATTTGAGATGATTTTACATACCTTAATACGTCCTTATCGATGACGTTGTCATGTTGTACATTGTACATAGGTGTATTCATTTTGAATTACTAGTAGGCCTTCATGCCAGTTTTATACATATAGGAGTAATTAGGATGGTAATTGATGGTTATGTACGTGCGAATCATTAACAATTGTGGAATTCGTCTATCGTCTGTGCACAGCTAGAATTGTAAATTTATATATCATTTTGTTATACAACAATCTTGTTACCTGGACAACTTGCTAAATACAATGTATAGCATACAGTCTGGTGACAGTTAATGACACGGCTCACTGTAACTTCTTTTTTTACAGCAATTTATCATAATATTCCTATAAAGGAATTATGCCTATTATTTATCATGTTTATGTACCCCTGTGTTTGTGTCTACTTGAATGTGTAAGAATGATTGCCATGATAGTTGGCTTTGTTCAACATGGTTGGAATGAAAGAATGTCCCTCCCCCAACCTACCCCCTTTCTCTCTCTCCCTCTCTGAGAAAAAAAAAAGTCAAGCATTGCAGACAGGATGTCCCTTGCGCCTTTGGGACGACTGCGCGTACACGCTAGTCCCCCGAGCGCACGCGCTAAAACCTTAAGCGCACTATCCGCTGGGTAACGACATGGCGTCCAATTCATGAGTTGGCCAGACTCTCTTTATATACGGCACTGCCCTAAACCACACACGCACACGCACACACATTACACACAAAAAAGTATACTCCATTATCACTTCCCTCCCCCCCCCAAAAAAAAAAAAGGGGGGGGGAGAAAAAGAAGATAGAAATTGTTAAGGATAAGGGTAATATCGTTAGTGATTCCATGTTGGGAAGAACGAAGCACATCCATGGAAGGAATGGAAAGTGGTATAACAATTTAGAGGTTTCAAAATCAGTCATGCGGCCTACAGGGAAATGATACACCTGAATTCAACAATGCAACATTGGTATCTAGGCGAGCCCGAATATGCAAATAACAATTGGTCAATCTGATATGCATATTTCTTGGATTATTTTGTAGATTGTACTGCGGAGTGTAAATGTCCCCTATACTTAGTGGCAGCTCTGTTGAAGATTGTGAGTCAGAAAGAATATTTTCATTTTCTAGAATGACAACAATCACACACACACACACACACACAAAAAAAAAAACAAGTCTTGTACGATTTGACTTAGATTGCGGGATACCATCACAGCTTCAACCAGAACCTCCGAATTCTACGATATCTTCAGATAAAAGATGCCCTTTCGGAAACCTGCAATGATAAACTAGGGCTTCCTCAAGGATCCGTCATCGGGCCCCTTTTTCTTTACGATGTATAGTCCTACAGCACCAATAAATGACATCATAAGAGCCCATGATGTGAATGTAATGCTCTATGCAGATGATACTCAAATGTGCATAATGTTTAAGAACACCGAGCGTGAAGAGTCGTTGGAAAGATTAAATGCTTGTATAGCCGATGTCAGAGCTTGGGAAGTGAGGAACAACCGTCTCTGAATGATGCCAAAATGGAAGTGATCCATTTCATATCAAAGTTTGGTTCTCAACCCTACCCATTGAATGTCTGTGTTGATGATGGTCAAAGCAATCCAGTGCCTCATGCTAGAAATTTGGGGCCGTCTTTGATCAGCATATCAGTATGAAGCATATAAAAACAGTATGCAGATCGGCTATGGCAGCAATCAGATGCATCAGTCGAGTCAGAGGTTTCCTCACAGATAAAGCTACACTCACTCTGGTTCATGCATTTGTCACCAGCCGGATAGACTCCTGCAACAGCTTGTTGTATGGCCTTCCTTCTACCGACATCCACTGCATTCAGATGCTACAGAACATCGCAGCCAGGCTTGTCACTCGAACTCCTCGTCAACAAAGTATAACCCATACCCTCAAAAAGTTACGCTGGTTACCTGTTGACAAACGCATAATGTTCAAACTCATCAAGGCACAACATAATTCTTCCCCAACATATCTGGCAGATCTGCTCAAGCAGTATCACCCTCCTCGCGTGCAACCGTGGCGCTCAAGCACCCAAGCGGTTCTTCACACACCCAGGACCAAATTACGTGGGCAGATTTTTTGCAGCTGCTGGACCTAATCTTTGGCATAATTTCCCACAAAGCATTCAACGTGCATCCAATTTTACAACATTCAAATCCAGTCTTAAAACCCACTCTTTCCGTCTTCCTTGATTAAGACAAACATTCACTACCCCTCTTGTTGATTATTGTATCTATTATGTTTATTGTTAAATTTCTTAGTCTTTTGTTTATATTTTGTATCTGAATTGTACAGCGCATAGAGAAGCATGTGCTTATTATGTGCTTTATTGATGTATTATTATCATTATTATTATCATTATTATTATTATTATTATTATTATTATTATTATTACTGGTTGAGGTGAGGATTCAGCTTGTAACATTTTGCGGGATATCAATTAGCAACCACTCTATGAATTAAAGAGCATACAATTCTAAGTTGAATCAAAAGTTTATTTGATGAAAATTGGTTTTGAAATGACTGAGATATCTAAAAACAAAGAAAAAGAAAAAGATCCTAATTAAAGTCATGCATGGCCTGTCAGTTTTATTAGGATCGCTTTTTTGGATATCTCAGTTATTTCAAAGCCAATTTTCCTCAAATAAATGTTGAATCCTTCTTGAAATTACATGTTCTTTCATATTTCATTAGAGGTTTCTCATTATCTCACCAAAAAAAAAAAAAAAAAATGTTATAAACCTGAATCCTCACCTCAACCAGTACTGTGCAAGCTCTTTAAATTCAAGTAGGCCTACACTACACCGCGGTCTTGTCACAAATCAAAATAAAATGGGTTGGACATTGAGTACACCTGTACAAAGGCTTACGTGCTCGTGCTTCTCTCACGTTTATGATACAACATGATATCGGTTGGAGTGACAATCGCTTCTCTTTTTTTTTTAATGTTGGGGCTAATCCACCTGAAATTTTGTTATTTCCTTACAGCATCATCCTGATAAATCAAATTCATCAAAGTTCTACCTTTGATTCAGTCCTCTTCATGGTATGTATATTGCCATTCATTGGAAATGCACTTCAATGAAATGTACGTAATTACGTGCACGATTATCATTTCCTGATGGTGAATTCTGTAATCTGATTGGTCAATCATGCAATGATAATCCCGTATTGTATAAAATACACTGCCCCGTGGTCCCCATTTGGGGTTCCCCAGGGGGGCCCCATTTTAAGAAAACTCTCAAATTTTCTAAACAACCGGAAGTGACAGAGCTAGCTATCAGTTATTGCTATAGAAGTAATATACAGTTGACTGTAATTTCGGTTTTGTGCATTGGGGGGGGGGGGGGGGGGGCTAATTGAGGACTAATTTTCGTATGTTCATCTTCTTCTTGAAAACACCTGGATAAACTTTCAGCAAACTTGGCAGGTATTACCGTTAGGATATATAAATTTGCAAAAATGGACAGCATGCTCCATTCAGTGGGGGGGGGGGGGGGGGTGCAAAGCCCCTAAATGATATACAGCATGTAATCTTTTATATCCTCATATAACTATACCCTGAGCAGATACAATGTACATGAGTGATTGTACATTCAAGTTTGTTTATGGCAAAGCCAAGGTTGCCCTGGACTAAATTGCGGGTTAACTTTCACATTATTTGGTATTCTTTATTAAAACCAAAATGGTCAAATTTTCTACAAGCTTTGCACGTATTATCTTCAATGTGATAATAAATACGAATGTCTTTCTTAGGTAATAGTCTGTATGCAAGAATGCGAGAAAGGTGAACTTGCGATACTCTGAAAAGCACTGCCCACTGAGTCTCTCGTTTGTTTCTTCTTCTTTTTGTCAGGACATGTATCAAGGCATATAGGTGGTGGTTTTACAAAATGTAATATAATAAAAAAGAAAAAAAAACTACTTGAGGAGCACAACTAGGCAAGCTATATGAATCAGAAACAAGATGACCATGCAAATAAATGTGGAGAGGTAAAACGAGCAAAACAAGTAGACACAATGACCCGAATTCACGAAGGTGGTACAATTGAAACCATGGTTTAAACCATAGACAGAGGCCGTAGTTTTGTATGGGGTGCCAAGTGTTGCATGGCCTATTTCGTTACGAAATCAGACATTTTTCATTTCGTCAACGAAATGACTGATTTCGTAACGAATTGAATTGAATTGAATAACTGAAACTGCACCGGTCTTACACTCGAGACACAGTAAACAGTTCCAGCATATTCATTTTCATATTTCACTTGAGATACATTTCATCGAAATACATTAAAAAGAATACAAACCAAGCAAGATACAAAATATGTTATGAATCTGGTCATGGACAGAAAGTGTGTCAGCGTATATAATGTACGTAAGACAATTCTCTATAACTTGTGAAATATGATGGAACCGCAAAAGCAAAGCTTGTAAATGCAGGTTCCAATGCGACACTTGGCGCCCCATACAAAACTACGGTCTTTAGCCATGCTTCATGTTGTTCCACCTTCGTGAAGTCGGGCCTAAGTGTCGGAGTACTATACACGAAAAAAAAAAAGACGATGAAGGGCAACTATTGACCAAGTCATCGTCTATCTTAGTACTTGACATTGAGCTCGATACGCTGATTTCCTATATAGCTGTTCTGGGATTTGCAATCTTTGAATTGTACATGTTATCAACACGAGCAAAGAAAATTTTATTATGCAGTATAATTTTTGTTTGTCTAGTGGACTGACCAAACACGCACATTGGACCTGCTGCAGTAATAGCTCCCCAATCAGCGTTGTCACGAACGCGTGTAATATCGCCATGCATAGTAGTTCAAAAAATATTCTACGGGGATATTAAGAATAGGAAATTAATGACTTTATGCCTTCCTCGGTAACCTTTATGTAGAAAGGGTTCAAATTTCTCTTCCATCCTAATCAATTGCTAACCCCACAAGACAAAGAGATTCATTTCACCTTCCACGTACATTGTACTCGCAAACTCTTTGCTAAAAAACTATTGTTTTTACAGGACCCAAATTCTGGAATGATTTTCTCACAGATTTAATCATATGTTCTAATATGTTTGTATTTAAACAAAAATCAAAATCAATGAATATAACTTGCCTACCAAATTTAGAATCTTTTAACCTGTTATTTGCATTATCCTCATTCAGTGCATGGCGGATCAACCTGCAGTGTACGATCGATTTATCTCTGGTTCCAGCGTGTATGCTCCCATTATGTAATCACAACACCAGTATTTACAATTTGAACTCGTTAGGAACTTATGTGCTCGTATACTTGTGTATCTTTATATGATATTTTTTTTCACTCAGTTTTTATTCTTTGGGTTCTTGTTTTTTTCTCTTCATTTTTCTTTTCTTTTACTTCTTCTTCCCTTTGTACCTTGATATCTTAGCTTTCATACAGTTTCGTCATTAGTGCTTTGTGTCCTATCTCCATTGCATAACAAATTTACACGGGTATTTTTTCCTGGAACCTGCGTTTACAAGCTTTGCTTTTGCGGTTCCATCATATTTCACATGTTATAGAGAATTGTCTTATGTACATAAGTTTGCTGACCCACTTTCTATTCATTACCAGCTTTATACATCATATTTTGTGTCTTGCTTGTTTGTATTCTTTTTTTGTGTGAAATATATATAGATGTCAAGTGAAATATAAACTAAAGGTTCTGGAACTGTTCACTGTGTCTTGAGTGTAAGACCAGCGCAGTTTCAGTTATTCAATTCAATTCAATTCAATTGTCAGACAGAGCACATCTCTCTCTCAGATCCCCTTGAGAAAGAACCTTGAGGTTTCTTCGATCTCCAATATCTATCTGCGTATCACCATCAACTTCTAACTTCCGAGATGGTGGTTGAAATCTACATCGATCTCAGGTCGCAACCTTGCCGATCTCTCCTCATCTTCATGAAGAACACCGATATTCCTTTCGAGATCAAGAACGTCGACTTGCGACTTGGTAATCCACCTGTTATCTACTTTTCATTATCTTCAGTTCATTGTGATTCCGTGTCCTACAATATACACCAATTCGGTTTGGGTACTGATTTTATGGTATTTTTTTTTTAACTGGGGATTTCAAGTATGCCTAACAAAAGATATTTTTATGCATTGACGTAGCAACGCACGTGGCTTATGACTGAAATGTGTTCAAAGATTTATTACGGGGTACTCGGGGCGGGTGAGAACTTCGGACGAACGATGGATAGGGTTCCAGTCGCGACGCCACGCCACCCACCCTTGGTTCAGTCGGATCACTCGGATTGTGTTACTTTCTTCGGCACTCGTATATCAGGCAGTCGTCTCAGAACAATATCATTAGTTTTTGCCTCTTCGTGACTATTCTTGCAAGGTTGTAGGATTTTTAAAAAAAATGCTGAGCTGGAACGTACATTCCTTTCTGCTAATTGTGCTCTTGCTTTGGAGTGACTTGACCGATTGTGATTTGTAGAATAAGAAGAAAATTTTTTTCTATGATTTTTTTTGAATTCTTAATATTGATTATAGTGATTATTATATTAAGTAATAGTATCAGTATGAGTTTTTTAATAGTATCATTATATACTATTGTTGCTGTTGTTGTCATCAATGTTATTATAATTATCATTACTATTACTATTACCAACATGAACAAGTGTTTGAAAGCATAAGCAGGCAATGTAATACACCCTATCGTGAAAAATGGGGGGGGGGGGCTAAAGTCCTAGCATTGCTTTAGATTCCATTTCATCCCTTCTGTTTTATTTCTTTCATTTAAAAAAAAAGCCATCGTGAACATGCGTAATGCCTTTTATGACGATTTTTTTTCACTTTCGCTCTTCCTTACTCTTCCTTCGATGCAGGAGAGCAAAATAAGCCAGAATTCGTCGAGATAACGCCACTGCAGACAGTTCCTGCCATAAAGGATGGAGATTTCAGCATGGGAGAAACGTACGATAAATAAGACTCAATATCTTCGAAAGGACCGTAGTTTATTTCCGTCATTAAAACGAGATAGAAAATGAAGCTGATCGTATTTCATTCACTTGTTTCGGATCATGACGGCAACTCAAGTGTAACAGCTCAAGAGAAATTTCGTCAACGCATGTTCCGTCCCTTTAAAAGGGAGCTTCGTTGTTTGTAACAAAACAAAGTTAAGCTTCACAAAAATAGAATAATTGAAAAAAAAATGTTTTGAATGATTGCATGAATAACAGCAAGAGATGCTTATTTTCAACAGAGCCTACAGCAAAGTAAAACTAAAAATATTTTCGTATAACTTCATTATCCCATTAGTAACTGAACCACCCGAAACCGCCCGTCTTATTATTCCCTTTAAAGCCCGAAACCGCCCGTCCGCTTTTTTCTTAGTTTTATGCTCTACCATTTTTATTGTTTTCATGTAGAATATTATAATCACGTACTTTGAAAGAGGTCAAAGGTCAACAAAAGTATATCAGAATTATTTTTGTGACACACCATTCTCTTGGTAAAGTCTTGATAGGCTTTCCAATAAGCATATCTTATAGTAGACAAAAAGAAACATGTACATTGTAGTGAGCTATTTCACATAATTTATAAAATTGAGAAATGAGAGTAATATTGCTGTACCTTCTAGGGAACCATAGACCGTTATGTATAGAATCTTCAGTCGCTAAAAGGTTAACACCACTTTACATCATTTTCTAGTTTTCAACACAGCGGATTTCTTTACCCAATATTTGGCTGATTGTTGTTGTTTTTTTCGTCAAAAAAGGACAATTTGGTGTTCTTAGCTCATTCTTGATTTTTCCTGTTATTAATGACGCATGGTGACATGACATTTGCTCCTGCGACAATTGCTCCGGTGTTATTTCCTCCAAGGACTTAGAGTTAGGGACTTAAGAGGGTTTTAGGTTTAGTTTGATGTGAAGATTAAACTATGTTTCTTGCTGGAATTCATGCTTGGCTTATCGTGCAGATATTTCATGGGAGCAATTATCACAGGAGCAAAATGTCATGGAACCGACACATATCATGTTTGTCTTGAACGAGTTGAGTGTTTCTCGTTCGTCTGTCATCATGGCTGTATCAACGCATTGTATCGCATCGTATTGCATCGTTTTCGCTCTGGAAACAACAAAACAAAAACAAACGACCAAAGCCTGCATTTGAAACACATTGTATAGGATTGTTCTTTCGATTACTGTAACCATGATACCGCTGTTGAATACCCTCTCAAATTTTTCTCGGTAATGTTTCTTGTCCTCAAAATATTCCTCATTTACTGGTATCAGAATTGCCATCATTCGCTACCTGACGACCAAGTACGCCGACAAAGTGGCGGATCACTGGTACCCAAAAGATCTCGAGCAAAGGGCACGTGCAGACGAGTATTTGTCCTTCCACCATACGGGAACCAGGGGTGGTTGTAGAGGCATCTTCGTATCGGAGGTATGGCAGCAGGAATTTATCATCGAAATGACGGACTGTCACATGCCACGAAAGCATCAGTACAATGTAGAAACTGAATTCAACTGCGTCAGTGGTTGTCTACGCTTTGGACGCTTTGACCAAGCAAAGTCTGTAGTACGTTTTATCAATAGTCCGGGGTATTCCTGTCGTTCAATGTTGAACCAAAAATCTAAAACAGCGGTGAATTTCCAGTCCTCGGTGTTACGGGCTCCTTCAAATAATACAATATCTAGGCATGAGATGAAATAACATTTCGCATTGTCGAGTAACAAAAAGAGATCCCCAATCTCCTCAGGATAGGTCTCTAATAGTGTGTTAATGACGGAGAACTTGCATTAGTCCTGGCTATTTGATTCCTCTTTGATCTAGTTACCATGGTTACATGAAGTGGAACAGCATTCAATTTTAAAGGTACTGCTTACCAGTGGGAACAATGATTTCAAAAATGTTTGAGCTATCACATTTGATGCATATGTGTTGGTCAGTTGTATCACAAAAACATCCTACCACGTAAAAATTTTGCAATAATGCATAAGATTTAAGGAGATATTACTATTTTCCCCAATAAACAATAAGTGTAGACGGTCTAGTCTAGAAACATTTTTATTATAACTATTGTTCACATTTTGTAAATTTGACAATACTTGACATTAATTATACCGATTCAAATTTTTACATTGGTTGTTTCTGTCCCTATGAGAACTCAAATCTTAGAGCCATTTTGAAGCACTAAAGCTGGGTTTTGTTTCATCTGCAAATGGTAAATAATGCCTTTAAAAACGGTTTCACTATATAGCCCTGCATATTTCCATCTGTCAATTAGAAATCCCTCACATTAGATTAAGATTGGCTTTTTAATGGAGTTTATGAAAGATTTTGTGATACCGGTAATATGTTGCACTAATGATATCTATCATAATATGTCTGCAAATGCAAGATTTACCGGAGGTGATGTCAAAATTGCGTAGTAAACCACATCACCATAAATCAGGCGCCATAGAGACAGAGCGTAAAATGACAAGCTGGTAACTCTTGGGATCGTAACTCTCTTTGTCAGATTATTGTATTTAAAATGGGGTATATATAAGTTTTACATCAAACCAAGACAACCTGCTCTGAGTTTTGAGGCGTTCTGACAGGATCCCAAGCAAGTTCGTATCGGTAGCACATGGAGCGATGCTCGGCCGAAGATAAGATTATGCTTTAGGAATAGGGTTAGCGTTTACTCAGTTTATTTCCCTTGGAAACCGAGATCAACGTTACCCTAAGTCTAACCCTATAACCCTAGCCCTAATCCTAAACTGAGTAAACTCTAACCCTTATCCAGGGGCCGCGGAACGTTTTTCAGTTTGGGGGGGGGGGGGGGGCTGCGCAGCCGGAGGGGGGGGGGGTGTATCAAGGTCAAACACCCCCCCCCCCCCCCCCCCCACCGCTTAGACGCACCGGCGTAGCCTGGATAATGATCTTGTGATCTTTGGCGGGTGGCGGTAACTATGCGAGGAAGCCAAGCGACCGAACCCGAGCGAGCGGAGGGAAGGGGGAGGGGGATGGTGTGGGAGGGGGATGTTCCCCCTCCCACGGGGAGAACTTTTTGCATTTTGATGTCGTAAATGGTGCAATTTGATGAATCTTTTTGCGTCTTTTATCGACTTGAAATCCCACGCTTAGACGCACCGGCGTATAGCCTGGATAATGATCTTGTGATATTGGGAGGGCGGTGGTTACCATGCGAGCGGAGGGAACGGGGGGGGGGGAGGGTGTGGGAGGGGGTGTTCCCCCTCCCACGGTGAGAACTTTTTGCATTTTTATGTTGTAAATGGTGCAATTTGATGCATGTTTTTCCGTCTTTTATCGACTTGAAACGGCCTCACTTGTTTAAGGTAGAAGGATATTTTGATGTGGATTATTATTGAACAATTTGTCTATAAAGTGGTAGCATTTAAATAAGCTTCTTGTATTAATCTATTGTTACAAATACTTTCATGAACGTTGTCTGTTAAGCAATCAAACAGAAAAGGCATGCTCACGAGGGTGTATAACAAAAGGGATATTTCTCCTCCCACACGAAGGTGATTTTACATTTTCAGACCTGAAATTCAGCGATCTGGTGCAAACTTTTGGTGCAATACTTGGATTTTTTTCTAGCCCCCACCCCCCCCCCCCCCCCAAAAAAAAAAAAATTCATGGACTTTTTTTCAGGAAAGTCTTAATAGCAAAATCACGGCATTTAGCTCTTATTCCGCGTGTGCATCATCTACGTGTATGTACAAAGTCTAACGAGGTAGAGGGGGAGGGTGTGGGAGGGGGATGCCCCCTCCCACTCGACGGAGCTTTTGCGTTTTTAAAATCAAGATAAAGCGATCTGAAGAACACTGTTTGTCAGAAATTCGGGTAGTGTGATTTTTCCCCCGATTTTTCCCCTTTCTTTCTTTTTTTTTCTTTTTTTTTTTCACGATCCAAAAGTGTGTGTGGGGGGGGGGGGGGGGGCTGCAGCCCCCCAGCCCCCCCCCCCCCCCCCCCCCGGTTCCGCGGCCCCTGTTATCCTAAAGCATATTCATATCTTCGGCTGCGCATCGCTCCAACATAATGCCAACATTCGTAACACTTGTCTGTCGCCCTCTTTACAAAGGTGCTTCTCCCATTGACCACGGGCAAGACAGCGTCTGAGGAGCGTTTCCAGCGGGATTTGGAAAACCTCACGACACAGCTCGACAAATTAGAGAGGGCGTTCTTGAGGGATAATAAATTCCTCCTTGGCGACGACATCTCCATTGCAGACGTCCTTGCTGTCCCAGAGGTATTTTAGTTATCGGTCAACTTGTGATGGTTTCGCTTTTCCGAAGGTTCGTTAATCCGAAAACAAAATGCCGATGATCTGTTAGAACGCAAATTTTTACTTCAGATTAACGAATTCTATTTCATTTTCGGATTAACAAACCTTCGAAATAACGAACCTTATTTCTTATGCGGATGACGAACCTTATGAATAACGTCACAAATGTTCAGATTAACCCGTTGAAGGCAAGTCGTGAGTAAACTCAGGCAGGTGTCTATGAGGAACGTGTGTTGTAGCAATATTGTCCTGTCCTCAATGGGTTAACAAACACTATTTCATTTATAGATTAAAGGGAACGCAAACCCAAAGAGCAATGTGGATTGAGTGAAAGCAGTAACGTTAGTAGAACACATCAGTGAAAGTTTGAGGAATATCGGGCAATCGATGCAAAAGTTATGAATTTTTAAAGTTTTGGCGTTGGAACTGCTGGGTAAGGAGACTACTAGAGGTTATGACGTATGAGTGGACTACAATATAAAGAAAATATATAGGGAATTTTTAAAAAAATCATTTTTCATGAAAATTACACATTCCATCAACTTGATACCGACATGCTATTATGTTAGGGGTAACACTCATTTCCCCTGCTTTCTGAAAGCGGTTAGTCAAATACTCTTTCATTTTGCTAGAAAAGTAAATTTTTGTGGAATTCCTTTTATATTTTCTTCAAATTGTTGTCCACTCATACGTCATAACCTCTTGTAGTCTCCTCATTCAGCGGTTCCAACGCCAAAACTTTAAAAATTCATAACTTTTGCATCGATTGTCCGATTTTCCTCAAACTTTCACTGATGTGTTCTACTAATGTTAATGCTTTTACTCAATCCACATTGCTCTTTGGGTTTGCGTTCCCTTTAACGAATAAATAGGTGTATATAGGTATAGGGAATATGAGTGTTTCGGAATAACGACATTTCAGATTAAGGAACCTTCGCAATAACATCACAACTACAATTACTACCGGCAGCATGCTTGCATACAGAGTCAATGGCATTTGTGACGATGGTGATGATAATTATTTTTGGACTGTAACTTACAAACCTGCAGTCGGTCGGTGTAGAATTAAAAGATGGATGAATTGGCAAAAGGTTCAAAGATGTTGTGTAGAGGCAAATCTTGTCGCGATTGATTGTCTTATTTTAAAAATATGAAATGATAGATAACAATGAATATGTAAATGCATTGTTTTCCTCTTCTAAACCATTTCTTCATCTTTTTTTTTGGGGGGGGGGGGGGAGGGGGTGGAAAAGATTTCAGGGAAAGACTGTGATGACCCCTGGTGATGAGAGTGTCGTGGTGAGGGAAGAGATCTATGATTTCGTGATTGTGGCAAGAGAACCCCCGTACGACTTTTGTCACGAAATTTATCTCGAGAGACACTGCCTAAATTTAGTTTACGGTAATACTAATGCATGGCTCCCCTTTGTACCCACAGCACAGGATATGACACAGAAGGCATTTATGAGCCATGTGCTTTAGAAATACAAATGAGAACATGATATAGAGATGAAGGAATAGACAGAAAAACAAAACATGGAGTACAAGGAAATAATCATACGACTAATTCAATAGATAAATATTTAAATCCCTTGCGAACAGATACATTCCAAATATAAATAAAGTATATCATTCCAGAAAAAAGTAAGATTACGTTTTGTTGTGAGTATAAAATTTTCATTATTCCGTCTCTCTCATTTGAGATATTACGATTTCTTTGGCGGCGTAACAAACACCATTATTGAACTTTTAATGGTGCACTTTTTACTTTTTAAAGGAAAAGAAATTACAAGTTTTGAGCCGTCAACACTTATGAATACTATTTCTAGACTTCACTCTGCATTCTAACATCCAACATGCAATGTTTGACATTCAACATCAACATTGCAACCTTTCATCCAGCAATTGAAACATGAAACATGAAACGTTGTTTCTTGTCTTATGAATTATCCCTTCACAGTCGTTCTACCTCTTGTCGTAAAATGGTACATATTGCACTCTGTCCATTGGTGGAGTTACGTATTACTCTGAACAATAAAAAGAGTAAATGTCTTCCAAAGTGTCATTTGGAACGTTTTGCGTTAAAGATTTGTGGTCATAACGGAAATCATTGTTACAGTAGTAAAAAAACTCGAGTTTGTCTGTCTTTGGAAATATTATACTTGTTTCGTTGTAAGTTATCCTTTACAGCAATGAAACAAATTAAAAACTTGTACATGTAGGCCTACCTACATACCTTCCTGGTTTACTTCTTTAGAATACTCACGTGTTACTCACGTTGAGAGATAGTTTTAGTTATCTATGAATTTATTATTTTTCTCTCTATCTTTCGCTCTTTCTTTCTCTCTCTCTCTCTCTCTCTCTCGCAGTTCTGTTTTGTTATCTGTCCAAATATTATGAAGTCAAAATGAAATGTTGTTAGGGAATATAGTTTACATGGAAATTTCAAATTCATACATTGTTCATTAACTGTATGCATTTTTACACGCAGTATAGGTTTTGATGTCGGTAGTCATTTAAGAGCTGACATATTATATGCAATGTATCATTTTTTTTTCTTAGTTCTTTATTTAGAAAATGACCTCTGATATCTGAATGGAATAAGAAAGATTGGTAAGGTTCACATATCTCAAATTGACACTTGCAAAGAAACAGTTGTTTTGTTTTTGTTTTTTATGTATGCCTGTTAATGACATTTGTATTTTTATATTGTAAACTGAGTGTTTTGAGTGCACCAGGTGGGTTGGGGAGGATGGCCTGAGGGCCTAAGTCATTTAGTTGGCTCTTTCCAGACCCGGGCTACCCAACCTGGTGCCCCCTTGCCCCTCCAATGTACAATTTTCTGATTTCGAAAAATGTATTTGTGATTGAAAGCCGAATAAATAATAATAATAATAATAATATCTTTTGGCTCGTTTCATCGCATTGATTCGCCTGCACACGGTTAACGTGCCATACATTTTTTTTCAACATCTCGATTTCCAGTTCATGCAGTGTCTCATTGGCGGGCGTGACGTCACAGAGGGGCGCCCTAAACTGAAGGCCTACATGGAACGCGTGAAGGAACGGCTGAATCCGGCATTCGACGAAATTCATGTACCCCTCTTGGAAAGGGGGTTTTACGGAAAGTAGACGTGCAGACGAGAGACGACATGCCTACATGCGGTTTGACTATAAAATACAGCAAACATACGGAAATGGCGCGCAACACATCACAACTTCCCAAAAGAAATTTGATTGAGCAAAGTGTACATTAAAATTCATTGTTTTCATCATTCGTCATGAGTTGAGTTTTAAGAATTGTGTTAAAACAAGTTTTTGCTTGTTTATTTTGTTTTGTTTTATTTTGTTTTTAAAGTGTAAAGTAGGCCTACTTCCTGATGGAACTCACTCTTATGGAAGAAGTAAAGGTCAACATATCGAATTGGCATTGCTTGTAAGAATGAGGTTATCAACTATATTATTTCACTAATACGTCCGATAATCACCTATACCTCGTAGTAACTTAACATCATTCTTATAGAGTAGGTTGACATCATCACTTCATTTTTATCAAAGATTAAAAAGTTACTGTGAACATTTAATTGAGTCTGCTTATAATTCTCACGAATACTGCTTTGCGGTGTATATAGAAGCACGTTCGTGGTTATCCACACACTATGAGTCACGTGACAGATGTAATGGCATGCGTTAACCCCACTCCCTGTATTTCGTGTGAACAAAATCACATTACAGGCCCACCCTTCGTGACATTTACATTAAGTTTGATTGTCATCCAGTACCCTCACAATCATACGCATGTCTGCAAAACTGAAAGCAACACTACACATTTTGATGGCAGGTAATAATGACAGATAGTAATTCAAAGCAATTACTCCCAACAGTTTCATGTCATTATATTATTTTAGTCATCTGTATGTCTTCTCTATTTTGAAGATGCTGAGTCAATATCAAGTGCCTTCTTAAGTGCCTTCGTATATCAAGATCAAGAGTTTTATGAGTAGATCTATAATTGGTGTTGTATTATATTCGCATTTATATAACAGGGCCTCATCCATGTCAAGCTCTGCTTATAATTTATGGTGACGGTCCCCTGTATTGATTTCTCCTTTATTCATGCATGAATACATATGCCTTAATATGTTTTGATTCATATGTCATTACAGACCGATGTTGTTATGAAACTGACATTTCTTTTATTCATTTGTATGTTAAACTCTCCTCTTTTTTGTTGTTGCATACTCTGCATCACTTTGTTTTCATTTGTTACTGTATTTGGAGAAAGAAAATGCAGAAATAAACCAAACCAAACCAAACCAATGATATGTGTGTGTACATTAATGTGCGGATGTCACTATACACAGCCCTGTCGCCAGCTAGTATACAAGTATACACTAAGTGTCGCAGCACGGCCCCAAATGTACATGTGGATTGAGTGAATGCAGCGATCTAACACATCAGTGAAAGTTTGAGGAAAATCGGACGATCTGTTGAAAAGCTATAATTTTTTGAAATTTGGTGACGAGACCACTGGATCAGAAGACTGCTACAGATCATTACATAACGTAATTATGTAGGCCTATACTGCGATATATAGAAAGTATAAAGAAAATTCCACAAAGTACACATTCCCTGAACTTATTAGTGACATATGTCAAGGGTGTTATTCCCCCTGCTTTCTGAAAGAGGTATAGTGCTCTTTCATTATGCTAGAAAAGTGAAAAAATGTTTAATTTTCTTTACATTTTCTTTATATGGTAGTCCATGTGTGATGTCATGATCCGTAGTAGTCTTTTGATCCAGCGGTCTCGTCACGAAAACTTCGAAAATTCATAACTTTTGAACGGATTGCCCCATTTTCCTCAAACTTTCGCTGATGTATTCTACTACTATTGCTCCATCCACACAATCAATATGTATTTTGGGGTTAATTCCCCTTTAACATAAGACACATTTTAATTATACTACATGAAATACTGTATACGCATGGATACCAGAAAGTACAAAATTTGATAATATAACTGACATGACACTTTGTAGATATTGTACGTATTCAATTCAATTCACACTTTATTTTCTTTTTTTTTCAATAGAATATACAAAGTAATGTTTAAAATCGGACTTGTATTTACACAGGAAACAAAGAATAACAGCATGTGCATGTCTATGATCAGTATACAAGAAGTGGCATACATACAAACACACCTATATATAATTCTGCGAAAAAAAATATATATAGGCCTTTTGCGCGTTTTAATCAACGATTAAGGGGCATTTCAATTTCCTTTATATCAATAAACTTTTGGTGCCATAGTATTGAAGTCTCTTGGAGGCCTACTTGTAATTATATTTGGTGAGTAGGTGTGTACCTGTAACGGAGACATGATTTTGAGATAGTTCACAGAAGTCTCGAAAGCAATTGCCAAAAATGATTGATCGATCGATCAATCAATCAATCAATCAATCAATCAATCAATCAATCAATCAATCAATCAATCAATCAATCAATCAATCAATCAAAATGATACCCAGGCAATGATGGAGTGACAGTCGAAGTTTATCGTAAATTTTGGCGTAAGCTTAGCGTTTGTTTGGCAGAAACTATGAATTATAGCTTCAAAGGTTTGTAAACTTGTTTTGTCACAAAAAACAAGGAATTATAGTATTGATAGTTAAGAAAAGGGAAAGATAAGTTATCTGTTGATATCACCGGCAGATTGCTAAATGTCGATCTCGAAATGTTGAAAAACCGTGTTAGCTATAAGGGAGATAATTTTTTTATATTTTTCATCCGTCCAAGTAGACTTCGTTAAAACTGGCACATTGACAAGGCACTCCGAGCAGTAACAGAGACACATTTATGTTCTGTATAGTGAATAAAAATTTATGTGACTTCAATCATAATTCTCGATTTAAGAAAAAAGAGCTTTTGATTCATTAAATGACTTTTTAAATACTTTGAATTTTGACGTGTTGAAACAATTTGTAATAACGGTCAAACTATATCAACAGCAGGAGAACTGGTTCCTCCTGAAAATTATCATGCTCTATACACCAACAGTTTATTTTCAATACACAAATTTTTGGGCACTTTGTCCTTTGTCAAGTGACTTACAGACCGAGAGAGAACATGTTGTCCTGTATTTCATGTAAAAGAAAATGAAGAGACGTCTTTATTTCTACTGACATCAAGACCTATTGACTTTGAAATGTTGTATGAGTAATGAGAATATTGATAATGAGATTGAATCATCCGATCAATGAAATCAAGATATACAAAAGAAAATTACAAAGCAAACTTGCATAGGTTATGGTCTTTGTGGGTTGTGGATTTTTTTTCCGACACAGTGGTAAAAAGTTTGCGAATACATGTAGCTCTGAACTTTTGCATTACACACAAATAGAGGTATATGAGACAGCACTTTACTTATACAATGTTTTCTTTTATTTGTTAAATGCCAGCAGGCTTTTAAAAAAAAAAATGATGCACGGTCATAAAACGCGCACTCCACTCATGCATGGGCCTAGAAAACAAACACGCACGTTGACCTGTAGGTTTGCCATTCCTCAAAAGCGATATTTGTTCATTTTGATAAACCATATACGCTGGTCGGGACCTAAAGATAAAAATTTATATCGCTCGAGAGCATATAACAGGTGAGAAGATTTTCTCTTTCACTGTGCCTTGGAAAAAAAAAATAGATCGACGAACACAACGTCAGGATTGCTGTACTTTATCTCATCACTTAATACGTCGTTGTACCCACTGATTTGTGTGACCTAGCGCAAGAAGTCAATCTAAACATTCTTCTCTAGCTTTCACACATCCGAAAGGCATCATTATTTATAAACCTCTTGTTTTCTTCTGGTTAGTCTTCGTACCAATCGTTTCGAGATGGTGGTCGAACTCTACGTCGACATGATTTCCCAGCCATCGCGCTCTCTCGTGCTCTTCCTGAAGAACACAGACATCCCGTTCGAAGTCAAAAATGTCAAACTCTTTTCAGGTAAATATCCGCGTCTGCTCCTGAGCTTTTTTTTAATCAATATCAACCGGAGTTTTGGTGCCATGATATTCTGAAATAATTGACAAGTTTGGTTTCTTTTTTTTTCTTTCTAAAGTGAAACAGTATTATCGAATGTTGTGATTATTTTAATGACAGATTCTTTGTCTCACCCAGCCTGACTACAAATCATATTGGTCATTGGTTTGTTATGAACTACTGTATATACCAAGAGCAAGTAACCCTGTCATGCAATGTTATAGCAAGCCTTTATTTTTATTGCAACTGATTGACAAATTGCCGTACATTACTTTAAAAAAAATGTATGCCAATGATTTCTTTTGTCATAGCTACTACTAAAAAACTCATCGAATTCAGTGCTTATTTACGTCGATGTAGGACAATTTGTCAATCAGTTGCAATGAAAACAAATCAACGGAAGAATTTCATGAATTTAAGCCTTTGTTTTGGTACGATTATTTCCTGGCATTATAATAAAACAATCAAGGTGGCAAAAATTAACAGGGAAATTTTGTCTGAACCCAAATTAATACTTCGGTAAAACGACCAACACAAGGCGGGTTTTCTAATACAGTTAACTCTACCATCATTATGACCTGGTTATAACTCTGCTCGCACACAATCATAGTTACAATACTTGTATAACAAAGAGCATATTTCCGCTGACACAATACGATCAAAAGTAAAGTTAGCGCTGATTCTTGGTATGTCATTATAGGCCTATCACACCCATGTGCATATGATAATACTAAATGCACATAGCAAAAAGAACAACGCATCTATAGAATAGTACAGTGACAAAAGAGAGCGCAAAGGCACTGTGTTTGCGTGAAGTATTAATGCAAACAAAAGTGACCTTTAGGAGCTGAGCTCAACGTACAAGGGTTGTCCTTCTGTGAATAACTTGCAAGTACATACTCTTACGCCAACTTTTTTCTTTTTGTTTTATTTTTATTCCAAGTTGCAAAATTCAAATTTGTCGTTGTAAGACAATTGAGAGCCCCTTCCCCCGCTAGAGCGATAGGCCTTGAGAATGATGGAAAAACTTCCGTCACAGAATACGGAATAATTGCTCGTATGGATAAGATAACCTAAACTGGATCAATTGATTTCTTTTTCCAGATCATGGCACCTGAAATCTAATTACATGTACCACAAAGTCATAATTCAACTCAGACTATCAACCTATTTAACAGCGAGAAGATGTTAAGTCTTCTGATATTCAGCGCATTTTCGTTTCCTGAAGATGATGCCGCCTCGTTTAAATAACAGCTAACAAGAGATTAACTTCTTTCAATTCAAATGTCTCTCCTTGTCTCATTCAACGTGCAACGAGTTAAGCGAATATTTCCCTGACTCAAATAGTGATTATTAAACTAGTATGAAGCATAAAGTGGATAAGATTTAGAGATAACAGAAAATCTTGGGTTCCAATCTAGCCAGGTGCAAAAGTCCTAAGACGAAAGATGACATTCGCGATATCGCTCTTGAAAGTATTCTAAGCTGAATTTAACCTTGGTGTACATGTGGATTTTATATTGCTTGAATTACAAATTCATGAAACATGAATGGGAGCAATATTGATGGTGGAAATCATTAGCATTATACTGTGACTTAGTAATGGCTATTTAATTCCTGCGATTTTCATAATCCCATCCGTGCTTTCTGATGATACGTTTTTCCTTTCAGGAGAGCACAAGACGCCTGAATTCGCCAAGATAACTCAACTTCAGACCGTTCCTGCCATAAAGGATGGAGACTTTAGTATGGCAGAAACGTAAGCCTATATATATATGTCCCAATTCCTATGATGAGTGTCATGCACTGTAGTAGATAGATGTGTTCTAACCTCACATGCAACCACTCAACATGAGTAAACGTCAGTGTGTGATGATGTGGTATAGATTCGTCATTCATTTGAGTACTTCATTCTCGATTTCAAGAAACCTTTTCGCCATCTTCACTCTAATTCAGTGGCAGTTTCCGTAAATATGGAATAATCGGAGTGATAGTAAGATGCACTATTTGCTTATCGTTTCAGAGCAAAATCAGAAGAAAAAAAATAGCTTTTAAGTTTGAGTCCAGTCAAGATTTCGAACTAAATACACTCATCGTATTTGGTATCCTAAAAAACAAATGTTTCTTTCTCTGTCTATATAGTGTGGCCTGTATTCACTGCTGTTTTTTCCTAGTCTTTGCACATTTTTTTATCTTTAGTCAGTGCTGTTTTGCTGATACAATTTGTTTTTGCTGTCTTCTCTTATCTTTATTTCGGCCCTTCTTGTTATCGCTTCCTATATGTGTCACTTCATTTTGAAAGGTTACAAAATTTCAATACCATACGCATTTTACCACGATGACTAAATTTCTTTTTCATACTTTGATTCGTATTCTGTTAGACGTTTCTAGGATACTGTATTAGGATATCAATGGTAAATAAGGAAGACTTAAGGGAACCCTTATATCTTGCACAGTCGATTACACTATGACATCCCATGTTTGACCGATATTTACTCTGAAATGGAGAGCAGTTAAAGTTGCGAAATCATTGACAAAAAAAAAGTTTTAGAAGTACTCATATGTACAAATGGGATGGGGGATAGACATTACTTTGTGTCATTTACATATCTTATTTGACTGACATCATAATTTTCTCAACAAATATTAAACCGTAAAATTCCACGATTGTTTTGTAAACACCTTCTTGATTTAATGCATAATGAAATTTGAAAATTTGATATTTCATTTTTATATTTCTTTAATCTTCTTATCAACGTCAACAGAATTGATACTTTTTTTTTTTAGAAATCAACGATTCGATGTTTTTGTTCTCCCTGCAATACACCTATAACTTCATCTTACATCTTTTATACTCCCTTTATGTTGCAAGAATCGCCATCATTCGCTACTTGACGACCAAGTACGCCGACAAAGTGGCGGATCACTGGTACCCAAAAGATCTCGAGAAAAGGGCACGTGCAGACGAATATTTGTCCTTCCACCATTCGGGAACCAGGGGTGGTTGCATGGATATATTTTATAGTGAGGTACGTGAAACACTCTGATTAGCTAGTTACGGTCTCGTACACGTTTTCATTATGATATTTGCAATGCACTGCAGATCATTTTGCATGCATGTCTATGTAATATATCAATGTCATTCGTTCGTTCATTCTGAATTGTTGTTTTATATATTTCAGTCTAGCCATTCACTAAAATTTTGTTCGTCTGCTCAGCAGTCCGTTTATGCGTCCATTTATCCATTCAGCCAACCTTTGGTAACAAACAGGTTGAGGTGACACAGACCTAGAAAAACCTTTACATAACCTTAAACGAGAAATGCAAATGTCGCAAACGAGGTCAAAGAAGATGTCGTTCGTTGAGATCAATGTCCTACGTCTATCTAACGTGCATCACGTCCTTATAGTTGGCTTTATTCAACTTCAACTTCAACTTCAACTTCTGTTATAATACCACGTAAATAGAGTAAAATTAGACGACCATAATTATGTAATAATTGAAGTTTCGTTAAGATGAAAATTTCCATTAAGATTTACTCAATAGATTCTTACTGGGCTGAGCTGACAATCTAAAGCAAGAGAGTTATGAAATTTCAAACTTCCTCGTGTTTCCACGAAGCAGTGATGTTGGGAGCTGTAAACCTTGCAGATCAAAGGACACGTCGTCATGTCACAAAGGTTCCATTAAAATGTATTTTAGTTTGTACAAATCGATAGGAAAATTGTGAAGTAGTGATGGCATAGCTAGCCCCTACTAATTTTCGAATGAGAATATGACCAATCATAATCATTCTGTGAAAACACGTCAAACTTTAAAATCCGATATAACTCTTTATATATTGTCCTATTTAAATGACACTTACCCCTTAATTGTTCATATTTATTTACCAAATCTCACCTGTCGACCTGATGGTAGACCTAAACGGTTATAACTCACAGCCGCTGGATGCATGTAGGAACTATGTTATTGTTCGATTTTGTATTCATGGAGGGGTTCTTATACCATGTACCAATTCAGACTTTTGTACAATCTGTTTTCTTTGAGGGAAGACTGTGTCGGGGTAAATAATTTAGAGATTCCCACCCATGATTTGGGGGGATAATAGTACGGCAACCCTTTGTCGGCATGGAATGTTGTTTGTCCTGTGTTCAATGGATGTGAGTCAACCGTGGCAGTCTCACCCGATGCCTTCCTCTTTTCCCGCGTCCTGTCTAACAAAGAGGAAATATTTGACGTGTGCTCTATTCTCCCAACCTTGCAAAAGGACAAGGACACTATACCGTGATTGTCTACACTTATGAGATCGTCTGCACGCATATCCATTTGAGTTCAAAAGTGTCGGAAACAACTGCACTGTATATATATTTTTTACATGTTGTGCCAAACCAGACGAGGAATTGTAGTCTGTTAGTATTTATTGTATTACGAACACAACGACTGCCATCTAAAAGGTCATATCAGACCAGATGCGGAATATCCTAGTCGGCGCAAACCTCCTTATAAAAGCAGTCACAGTCATGCGCGCTATATCCCGTGGTTGAAAGAGCATCTATGCAGCTATTCGTTATGACTTTGTTTTGAATGATTACAATCGCTGAATGAATTTAATACCATTGATTCTCACATATAAATAAAGACAAATCTGTTATTATCCTTTTAATGATACATAACTTTATAAAACTTGCCACCCAAGTTTCATTTTTCGTTTGGCAACAAAGCCCATAGGAGTATCATTCATAATCAATGTGTTGTATGTGTTGTATGTGTGTACGCCCTCGCGCCTGCACTTAAAATGTTGCGTTTGCGATCGCTTTTCAATATTTTTATTTTTCTTCTTGATCCTGTGCAGGTCCTTCTCCCATTTTACACTGGCAAGACAGCGTCGGAAGAGCGGATCCAGCGGGACTTGGACAAACTGAAAACACAGCTCGACAAACTAGAGAGGGCGTTCCTGAAGGATAATAAATTCCTCCTTGGCGATGAGATCTCCATTGCAGACGTCCTCGCTGTCCCAGAGGTATGGAACTCACAGAGGCTTATGGAAACTCATCGCCATCATCAATTCTATCCTAATTTGACATGATTTTTTTCGCTATATGCATTTAATGTGTCTTGACAGAAATTAATATTAGGGGAGACCAAGCTTCATTACTTTTTTTCTTTCATTTTAGGTTATACTGTTTGCAATCAAAGGCAGCATTTCACTCGCTGGGTGCATGATGCTACGACATTCATGATATATATTAGTTAGATATTGCTACGAAAGAAATGTCTATCTTTTTCAAAGCAAGGTGATTTTCACTAAAAAGAAATCACGTTCTAAATAATTTAATAGTAATGCATTATTCGGGATATCGCTATGCCGTTATATAGCGATTACCACACAATGGAAGTCATGTTTTTCACATCAAACATTCGAATTCACATCACATGCTCTATCATGGTATGACTATGCTGATCGAGTTCACTAGGCTGATGCCTTCTTTTTTTTTTTTGATACTTTCTTCTCAGACAACCTCTCATAGAATATCATATATTAGTTCGTTTCTCTGGGGTCAGCAGTCAAACATCGGTGTAGATACGTTGTCCGCTATTATGGAATTAGCATTCAAATTCACGATCATTTAACAAATAATTATGAAACTTTATGTAAGACAGTTTGTAATCTTCCTTCATGAATTCAATACGTTATCATGTTTCCTTCGATTTTCAGATAACCCAGTGCCTGACAAGTGATCGTGACGTCACAGAGGGTCGCCCAAAATTAAAGGCCTACGTCGAACGCGTGAAGGAGCGACTCAATCCACTGTATGACGAAGTCCACGTCCCGCTGTTTGAATGGAAGGATACACTGAAAAAATAGACAGTCAGAATGTCAATTTTTGGTGGGCCAAGATTGGGATAAAATATATAATGATGATCTATTTTATATCCATTCCTTGTACGTATATACTGTACATAAATTAGTTTAGCGTCATTCTTTGAACTCTCCCTTTCGAGGGACCTATATAACCAGCTTGGCACCACACTCGTATTCAAAAGGCCGGAAGAAAGTCTTGTTAAAAGCAACAACAGAAAGAGCAGCAACAAAAGCAACAACAACAACAACAAACACAACAACAAGAGCAATATCAACAACAACAACTTGCCATTCAATTATTTTGCACATTTATATTTCGTGTGAATTCTCATTCTTCTATCAGACGCAGTAACTTAGGCTGCTGTTACGTAGTCAGATCCTGGAGTCAAACTTAACAGGAGAATAGTGGTTTTTTTTCAAGAAGTCTTTGTCGTTCTCCAAAACCCGAAATCGTCCATTAAAAGTAAAGTCGTCCGATTTACAAAGATTCCTGACGTGTCTCCAACCGCGAGTTCTGTTAATGAGGTGAAAAGAGAAATTTTCTCTTTCTCCCAGGTTCAATAAATTGAATGACCACTTCAATTGATGGGAAATATTGTTAGAGTAAAATATGTGATTTTGAGAGTGAAATAGAGAGTTTTGTGTAATGATAATGATGATGATGATGATGATGATGATGATAATAGTAATAATAATAATAATAATAATAACAATAATGATAATAATAATAATAACAATAATAATAATAACGCAATACATTATAGGCGCTTAATACAGATGTTTCTCAGCGCACAATATAGTGAACGTCTATATCATCAAATTCTTGATCATAATGTCATTATTGACTGATGACTCAGGCTGTTTCTCTTACAAAAACGGAAGAAACCATAAGTATTAAAAAATAGTTCCGAACTCAAGTCTTGCATCAATTTCTAACCCACAATCCACACCAGGATCTGCATTTGCACCGGTAATAAATATAGTTTTGGGACTAAACTCATGTTAAATATTATCTCTCGCCCCCCCCCCCCTGCCCTTCCCTCTCTTCCTGTGTAAGATGTATGATGAGAATAATAAATGCCATGTATATCCTTCCGTGAATTTCTGGTTGAGTGTTTCATTGTATTTCATGGGACGTTGTCTGAAACTAAACTTCACAAGGCACAGGTTGACAGCACCTCCTTGACAGAATACGACCTGAAAATATGTTCTTCTTCTTCTTCTTCACGGTCCAGTCAAAACGAAAGATTGAATTACAGATATAAATGAAAGCTGAGAGCCTGAGTGGCGCTCGCTAACCTTTCTCTCTCTCTCTTTCACCGTTGATTTCTTCTCAGATGTTTTTCGCCAAAGTTATTTGATGAATCTGAAGTTTGCTGTTTTGGAAATAAAGACTCTATATATGCTATGATCCTGTCAAATATCGCGTGCCCCGACACACACATTGAATGGTAATATCCCAATCAGACATACACGCACACACACAATTACATTAATACACATCAATAACAGATGATCGCTTTCACTTGTCATCTGAAGATGTAAAACCCAAAGCTATTTATTTTTGGACTATTATTCTGGTGTGAGTACTTTCTTCTTCTTCTTTTTTTAATGGCAACCATTTCTTTGGTTGTTTTATAATCAATTATTGTGGAGCAACATGATAAGGTGCTATTTTGTCATAATCATTTCAGTGAAAGTGTCGTGAACATCATTGACGTATATTCAGGAGTGGAGAACTATTTGATAATTATGGAACCACACCAAATCAGACTGCAAGTATGTCATTTTTGCAACGTCTGATTTGACATCAGTCCCGCATTGACATCTCCTCAACACACTATCACCAAAGTACAGCTGCAATAACTTTGCCCGGTCATTTCTAAAATTAATGTTTGCTAAACTTCACAACAAACTGACTCACACGACACCATCGGTGATGAAAGATGGGAAGAACAGTATCTATAAATGAATCAATTGCTCGCTATTTTTTGTATCTTCGTTTGCAAGGGTTTTTATTTTCAGTACTGTATGAGCTTTTCGGTGTTATACCACTACTCGAACGAATGTCAAGTTGCGTCGAATACCTCTTCGGGATCACCGTGTGAAATACCATCAAGTATGTTATTGTATTAAAGATATGAGGCTGTACCCAAATTATGTATACTATAACTTGTGTAGCTGGATATGGACTATCCAGCTATCTTCTCAGATGGAAAATGAACAAACAAACAAACAAACAAACAAACAAACAAACTTCCTAATCTTTGCCGAGTATGTGTGGTGACATCCATAACATGTATACTGTGAGTGACTACAAAAGAAAAGAAACGGATATACTATTAAACTGCAGTGATATGATACAGCGTGTGGAACCAAGACTAATCGTTCTTACTTTTGGAAAGTCACGTATCCTTTCTTGGATCTTCTTCGGTTCTTCCACACACTGCAATTACGTAATCAATGCAAGTAAAAAAATACAAAAGCATGTAAGGGCAAACAGTCAAACCTGGGAATGTTGCCGAGTATGTGTGGTGACATCCATAACATGTATACTGTGAGTGACTACAAAAGAAAAGAAACGGATATACTATTAAACTGCAGTGATATGATACAGCGTGTGGAACCAAGACTAATCGTTCTTACTTTTGGAAAGTCACGTATCCTTTCTCGGATCTTCTTCGGTTCTTCCACGCACTGCAATTACGTAATCAATGCAAGTAAAAAAATACAAAAGCACGTAAGGGCAAACAGTCAAACCTGGGAATGTTACGTAATATTGTACTACCTCGATGACAATAGGCGTTCTCACAGGCTTTTATTCTGGCACAAAGGCATCCATGGCGTCCCCTTCTTCCTAAACATTTGAGAATTTTGTCTAGTCATTGTATGTTTGTACCTCGGCTAAGGCCAACTCCTGTCATCAGTCCTTAGCCAAAAACACCTTCTTCTTCTTGTTCTTCTTCTTTTTGAAGTTGCTATGTATTTGCTGAGAGGGCATCAGCAACTTGTTGACAATGACAATACTCCTGAGTACTTTCCCTGACGATGGTGGAAACGGACCGTAAATTGATTTGGATGAAAAGACAAGTCACTCAATGCCAAGTCTCCAATGCTGTACACCAATCAAGGGAAATTTACCCCAGACCCTAATATAATATATAGGGCCTACTCATAGAGAATCTACAATGTTTATTCACATAACATTGTGGCTCGATGCATGCAGAAATATTAGAAGAACACAAAGTGTCAGGAAAACGGGACCATTCCTTCAGACTGAGTGATGAATTTTCAGTTGCACGTGACTGCATCTTTGGACAAGAAAGCTCCGAATAGCTGTGACGTCACAGCTGAGGAGCATACTGAGTATTATGCAGAGAATGTACAGATGATTCCACATGTTTTAATTTTCTCTGTGTAGTAAATATTGTTACATACGTCAGCAGAATGCAGGAGAAATAATAACATTACCCATAACGTTTGACAGACGCTTGGTCGCTCGGAGTATAACCAGGCAGCAAAATCTCGTAAACTCAAACATGTGACCTGAAATGACCTTTGACCTTCGCAGACAATTTTGGTACAGCACTTCAACCCGGAGATCCTCTTAGTTTAAAATACCCAAATTTGGCTGTACATGTAATTATATTAATGGTTAGAATGTTATTTGTCAAGAGAGAATCCGTTACAAAGCTGCCAAATCTGAGCTTCTATTTTCTTCTAAGCAGTAAACTTTATTTTGCCATTAAATCTCAATATGGAAATCACACCAAAGTCATCGAAATTCAAGGGAATGCATAGTTTATTCACCCTATATTTCACTGTCATTGAATCTGGTTAAATCATACCTTCATGGATATAAACTGTCAATCTGTATAAAAAGTTGTAATTCAAGAATGCTACTAAGTATCATTATTTTACCGTAAAATTTTGATTGCATCTGGCTTTTCCGATCCACATGCCGCATTGCTGTTGCAGATCTTAATCTATTCCTTAGCTGAAACACAAACACGGCTTCAGGAAGGTGATCACCTTCCCGATGGCTTCGGCAGTACGTGTACGAGACTGATGAAAACGGTGACGTGGAGATGCGAACTCATTTTATTTTTACAACAGGGAGAGAACGTCGACGCCCTGGTCGTTGCACTTTGCCACTTTGCAAGGCAGTTGAAAGTTATGTGACTTTGTACGACGAGGAGCTATGTATTAGAATGTCAAGTAAATTATGAGGTCCCTCATCTCTCTCAAACTGTCAATTTCCATCTATGCGTTACGAGCGACTAACAATCTTATCCAGTTTGCAACTGTCAGTGGGTTTTTTTTCCCTGCCATTTCGTTTCCCCTGAGACCATGTACACGGGTCGTACAGCAAATTCATCATTGGTATTCTCGTCATGTCTTGAATTGTTGTCGAAAGGAGTTGAAAAAAAAATGCAGTTATCGGATTAGTCTAGAAACTGGAACAAACACAGAAGGGAAGAGAACAAAAGCAAAACCAAAATAACGCAACACAAGACCCGGAACAGTTCAAAGGTGATATCTAGGACCTACTACAAGATCACACTGAAGAAAGAATTCATGAAATGCCTTGCAACTATATATAACAAATTAATTCCAATGAATGATGTCTACGGCGAATGATTGAAATCAAGTATTTTTTTTTTCTTTTTTTCTTTTTTTAAGGAGGAGGGAGATTCCACACAGTACTGCTTTTTTTCCGGACTGGTGCATAAAGTGAAAAAAAAAAGTGTTGTATAGCTCGGAACTCAACTTTACTCAACTGTTTTAATTTTCCTAACTTATTCGGTCACAAAACGTTCACAGGGACAAGAAGGACAGATGATAACTTATCTTGTCCAAGGGAATGTACCCTGGCAGGATTCGAACCAGAAACACACACGGGCAAGATCCAGAAGATATTCCACTAGACCATATATACTCACAATATAGGACCTACACCCATATCTATCTGCCGACATGATATCAGGGAGGTGAATTTCGTTGCTCGTTTTGTTTATGATCAGCAACAGAACTTGTTGCTGTTAGACGCTGCTACTGTTTTTATGTTCGTTTGCTGTTATATTCCTTCCACCGAGTTTTTTTTTTTTCTCTTTTTTTCGCACAGTCATGCTATCGAGGGACGTGCGTGAATGCTTGACTCCTTCAATCCTTGTATTTGACCTGTTGAAGATTTGCGAGTGATACGAGCTGGTAGTCTTGGTTTCAGGCAACAACTGACCCATATTCAGTCATCCTGGTCTACGATGCACAGAATGGTTATTTCCTTACTGACTCTTATACCTCCGTATTCATCACCTTGCTATATCATTTATTTAGAGTATAAAGTGTATATGAAATCGGCATGTGCTATAGGAACACCGTTCATAATGCTTTGCACTTTTAATTCAATAAGTGCGATAAAATGAACGAATTCTCACTCAGCTCCACTAAACAATCTTATGTTGAAACTCGTAATCCCCGAAGTATTGATATACAATTCAAGAAATCAATCACACACACACACACACACACACACACACACACACACACATACACACACACACACACACACACACACACACATATATATATATATATATATATATATATATATATATGTGTGTGTGTGTGTGTGTGTGTGTGTGTGTGTGTGTGTACTTTCCATATTTTCAGCAGCTGTGTCGCGAGTATGTGTGCAACTCAACATAAACTGATAAGAAAACCGCACAAACTGTTACAGGGTTTTTAAATTTGGACGAACTTCATATATTTTTTTGATTTTGTATTAGACACTTTCATGATAGAGAGATATCTACCACACGTATGCAAGAACAAGCTGATGAGGTACTGTATTCGCCCTACAGAGCTCCCCAAATGCTCACATATTCTTATTCATTTCTTGTTTTGTTTTTGTAGAAGCCTTATCATCATATTTGTTCAGAACTCCAATAATTTACCGAATTAATTTCAGACCTTTTTTTCTTTTTTTCTTTTTTTGAGCGAAAGCTATAATGGGAAAGATCTGAGGCGACGACATTATCGCACTGTCGTCACATATCAATACAAATGTTCTTTCGCGTTTTGTTTGTAGACGCTCCATTCATCCAAGCAACTCGATTACGGAGTGAAGGTCTTTTTTAGAAAAACTATACACCAGGGTAGTGGAAGCCTTACAGTAGGCTGGATACACGTAGTGGAAGGCAATTGGCTGTTGCCAACTTGCAGCCATAGTGGTGACAATGCAACCTGGCTGAAAGGCATGCACTCGCTCAGAGCAAGACGGTATATAATATATGCAAATGAATGAATAATGTTTTCACAATCATGTAATGTCACGTTAATGGATTCCTGTTGAAATAAGACCTTGGATAGCTTCAATTGTATTTACAATGGCAAATGCTTTCGACTCTTTTCAACGTGCTCTATATTTGTACAACGCAACAACGTGTAGCTAAAAATATGCACAACCACGGAGCATTCGGATGTGTATGTGCATGAATTTCCTTCCGTTTTCGTAGAAAGCTAACCATACCACTACCAGTCACAGTGTTTCATATTTAGGGCATTTTCGTTCTAGACCAAGACACGTGCCACGTTGTGAATCTCACTTTTATGATCTATAAATGTCAACTTCCGGGATAGGATAAGATATCCTTTTCCGGATGCCAAACTTTTTACGATCACTCCTATTTCAGAGTAACTCGAGAACAGTTCTAAATGTAAAAGATGTTATTTCCTTCTCTTGTATATAATACTTGGTTGCTCTGTTTTCGACCGTTTTCGTGATCACTTATCACTTTCCATACCATGTTGCTATGTCTAAATACAAACGAACAAATCCTTGTTTTGGTGGGTTTTTTTCATAAAACTTCGTCACATCGTAAAACATCATAAAGAGACAACGATGAAACTTGTATTGAATGTATAGCTGGATATAGATTGGTGAACAATTGCGATGACAGATGTTTTGACTAAAAAAGTGTTTATGACGAGGATGCTGTAGATTTGAAGATAAAGGTAGTGGTATTCAAATAACAATTCAGAGCTCGAAGTGATATGGATCCATGTCATATGCACGTACAATAATTTTCATTGGTATGATTATCATACAGTCAATGCGGTTGATAGTGAAAATGTGAAAGAGACAGGAGAAATGGCTGGAATGTCGGAAAGTACGAAACTTCGTCACCGCACCAAAGATATCACTTCCGCATCATTATCATGACAAGACGAATGAATGGTGATGGTTTGTATACGGCGTCATGTGGAGAGCTAGAATAATAGTGCAAGTACCTGTACCCACATTCAATTAGTCCAGTGAGTGAGTTCGCGACAATTGTATAATGTCTGTTCCGTTCTTATGCAACGACTTGCCAACCCCGAAGGAAGCCGACGCTTTGTTTACTCATTTGCATGCATGCTAACAACCCGAGGAGACAACGAGTGGACGGACACAGGTGACCTTCGACGAGCCCTTTAAAACGTTTGGCCATTCGGAGAGTGAGTTTATCGCTCGATCGACACGTTACGGTACGGACCACTCCCTGCCGACCTCTCCGCACCACCTGCAACGTGCAGCTATACACCAAAGCCCAACCCACTGACTCTTCGAATTTCTCTGGTAGTACTGCTCCGTCGCAACGATGACTATCGAACTCTACGTGGATCTGAGGTCGCAGCCATGCCGTGCCCTGCTTATGTTCCTGAAGCTCAGTGAGATTCCACATCAAGTGAAGTATGTCGACCTGTTCAAAGGTGAGGGAGTATCGCCCCTACAATAGAGCTACTAAAAATATAGCTCCATACCCCCAGGGCCCTACCATGGAGCCGCAAGTTGTTGTTCCATGCTCCTAACGTTCCCTCGTAAGAGCGAACGTTTGCAGTGGGGTAGATCTCATGTAGCATATACCAGTATGAGAAATAAATAACATAGCGTTCTATCTCTAGTGGTTGAATTGCATTGTACACCACTATACCCAGTCATTTCTACAAGTTATCGTATCGACTATCGATATCGATCGAAGAAAACAATTAAAACGAGCAAGAACAAGGGGCGGGCCGGGGTATTATCAAAAGATCCCACCTTCGTACGAGGGGCCTACTAGAAAGGATTGATACATGAAGTTATTATTTCTAGTTGACTGATGTGGACAAGTCCCCTCTGTGTTGCAAGATACTCAAACGCAGGGTTGAACAAGACGTTATTATGTACCAGCTCTCTGCGAATGATGCAGGCATGAAATGCATATACCTGGTTTAATTATAGTCACACGTACTCCTCTGTCATATAGCTACACACAGATCACGGTGTCCCCCCTTTAAAACATCCACTAAATCACTGGAAATACTGGAATATTCTCAAATGCTCGGACATATTATGCTAGTGGTAAATATGCTTGGTCTATCAAAGAAAAAAAATATATATATACAGCCTGTATATTTTATATACACATGTGCATATATTATCATCAGGTCTCGGCGTTAGCGGTGGTCCGGTGGCCCGGGGCCACTAGGCCACCAAAAGTTGACGTCGGGCCACCAAAATTATCTTTTGGTGGCCCGATCGGGCAACTACGATTCAAATTGATTCTTTCTTTTGCTTTTATTTCCGGCCACCCATATCTTTTTGGGGACATCAGAATTTCAGATTTAAAGATTTTAGTGGTCCGAACGGGCCAGACGAAAGAGTTAGTGTCAATCCCTGTTTAACTGTAGATGCGACAAAGAGCAAAGCCAGAAGGGTAAAAACTGATGATTACCTTTATGGAATATACAATATTGTAACTGTAGAAATGTATCTCTTATTGAACATGGCCCATGCGATGCACGCACATCGAAACAAACAACGCCTCCTTTCGCCGTAGACGGCTACCGCAATCCTCGTCCAAATTTAGCGCCACTGATTGTCACATCATACGTACACGCTGAAGTTTTTACCAATGATGTTTAATTCCAGGCAAGAGGAATGACTATATTCCTGAATATTACGGCCTTCAAATCCTTAAAGTCCATGTGAAAAAAAGAGGTTGCAGTTGCTTTATTACCGACCAAGACATGATTTTGATAATAGTTAGACATAATCATTGCCACTTTACCCCCAAAAAGTATAGTGTGAAATAAAATGTACGATTGCACAGTTGCCACCCAAAATATGAATTTGATAATGATTTTGTGTACAACCAAAGGTAGGGTTATGAGGAAATTTGTTTGAAAGCATGACCAAATGACATTTCTTTGAACTATCTAATTCTATGAGTAATCTTGATGGTACTTCAGCCTTTCTGTTCGCAAAATTCTAAAGGTCAACTGGATGTAGTATTGACTAGTCAGTTTTTTTTTTCTGGATGTTTGACATTATGATATAATATTCTCATGTTAGGTTTCATATAACTGTTCTTGTTCTTTTGTTCTCTGTCGCCCGACAGGCGAGCACAAAACGCAAAAGTTCAGCGATAAGATTCCCCTACAGACAGTACCCGCTATGACCGACGGGGACTTTGTTCTGTGCGAAACGTAAGTGAAATATATCTTCAAGCAGTACCATTCCTGTACCAACTGTGCTCCGTAGTGTTTTTTTTTTAATCTTATGTATTTGCCCATTTTTAAAAGCCCTTAGCTATTTTCTTTTCGTCAGTATCTTTGGGGATCCATTCAAAGCTTCGCTTTGTTTTACTATTGGGATTCCAAGATCTGTCTAATTTAATTAAAGTGAACGTTCTTCCTCGTTAAGATTTATTTTGACATATTTGACGTCATGAGATACTTTGTCTTGTGATTCCGGGCTTCCAATCACAACAACAACAACAACAACTGATGAAAATTGTTGACTGCAAGGGAGAAGCTTGAAAGTACCAGTCGACGTGGAGTATTTCACTAGTTACCACAGGCAACTCTCATTTCACTAGTGGAAAAATAATGCTCCCTGAAACAGGCACCTTTATTGTGAAGATCAAAGAAAAGGTCAAAGGCAAAGCAAAAGAAAAATCAAAGTAAAAGCGTACCAATCTGATGGGAAAGCTAACATGCAAAGTCACAGAGTTGCATAGGCCTATGAATAGTCTGAAGAGTCATACATTAGGAATATTTTATAAAGAATAAAGTAAGGTTGAGATGAATTATCGAAACAATCACGGTTTTGAAAGATGTACTCTGTTTGCATGGCTTTGACGTCACTATGGAAGCCACTTGATGTCGTCGTTGAGATTCCATTTGACTTAAAAAGGGGTTACGTAATACGGATCGATATATTGATGTACCTTGCGAGACTGGACCTGGTCTAACTGAATGAACTATGTTTGTAGAGGGAATTAGCTTTAAAAAAGGGGCATCCAGTTGCCGAGATACGAAGACCATTTGTAAGTGTTGAAGTTACGAAAGGTAGCGATATGCGTAATCTTATGATTGAAAATTGAGTACATACTGTCTTTTTCCTCACTCATGAAAATTTTGGTTCAAAACGACGAAGACTTGTTCCGAGACAGAACTATACAAAATGCAGGTAGAGGGATACATACTCTTTCAAGATTTAACTGTGATTAAGCTTTGATATTTTGAAGACTTGTCACAATGTCTCCGTCAATGTCTTACGTGATATGATATCATGGTTACAGCTTCGCCATTATGGACTCTTATTGTTGAATACTGATTGTGCACAAATGTTGGTACAATGACATTAATTTATTATTGAGTATTTAGGAATATAAGTTTTTGATGTCGTTTGGCTCCAATAGAAATCAAGTTATAGACCGGCTGTGATTTTAAAGAACATCGTAAACGCTTAGCATGGTTCTCTAATGATGGCGGTGATAAAACTTGTACGTTTGCATTGGAGATCATACATCAGAAACTTACACTGATTAATGATACCTCTAATGGGTAAATTTGTCTTTATTGCAATGTTGTATACATCGTATTCTCTCCAAACAGTGTCGCCATATTTCGCTACTTGACCAGCAAGTACAAGGGCAAGTTCGCAGACAACTGGTACCCCGCCGACATCAAGAAGCGCGCCAAAGTTGACGAGTACATGGCCTTCCACCATGGCGGCACTCGGGGAGTTTGCGTGCCTCTGTTCGTTAGCGAAGTAGGTCGCAATGTTTTTACCTGGGTCCTCTTACCGCTATTATTGTTGCTGTTATTGATACATCCAAATTTTCATTGTGAGTGCTCAAGAAATGGAAGGAGACAGAATGAATACGATAACAAAACATGTACTGACTGTTAAGGTTGCCGAAGGGGTAACATTTTCTGGTTGTTAGTCCGTCCTTCCGTCACACATTTCTTTCCACGATGTGAACAAAAAAAATGCAATGGATTTTCTTGGTACATGGCCCATCAAGTGGCTACATAACAGCCTATATTTTGAGCAAAATTCCGTAGGTCAATCCTTTGTCAGTAGGCAAGATCAATGAACGTAATTCGTACCGAAAAAGGGCCAAATACCTACGGCAAATATTGCCGACTGCGTGAGAACCGGAGGCAACCAAGTCGAGTGTTCGCAGCAATTCATAAACTGTTCAAGATTCTAGTCCTCTCATGGAGTATTTGAGCCCCGTATTTATATAACACAATAAGTACTTACTCTCCATTTTTTTTCTCTCTCTCTCTCTCACACACACACACACACACACACACACACACACATGTATAGATGGGGCATCCTTTTGAATAATGTATTCTTCTTTTTACGGGGGTCCTCAGCGAGTGTGTGCAGTACTATGTTTAAACTTCGCTAGTTAGATAACAAATCGCTCAAATTTACATTGCATTGTTGTTGACTCCGTTGTTTTGTTACAGCACAGTGGTGCCAAAGGAGTACAGTATAACAATTATGTAGGTTTTAAACTCTGTCATCAATCATTCTTTTTTTTCTGTCTCCCTCTCTTCAGGTTCTAATCCCCATGTCTACTGGCAAGCCGGTAGATGGAGACAAGGTCAAGGAACAGGTCGAGAAACTGAACGCTTCGCTGGAGAAGATCGAGAAGAACTTCCTAAAGGACAATCAGTACCTCTGTGGTGACGAAGCCTCGTTCGCTGACATCGAGGCAGCCTGTGAAGTAAGATATAGAAAGAAAAACATGTTTTCTTTTCTCTCACATTTACTGTCTTTGTATTGCTATTCATGGGCGGTGTTTTGGCTCAGTCGGTAGCGCTTCTGCCTTGATGATCCAAAGGACTTTCGTTCGATTCCCTAGTCCATGATCAACTGAACTATGTCGTGTGAATAATTATACCGTTATCGACAGGACATAAATTGGAGCAAACAAGCAAGCAAACAAACATAGATGTTTTCAATTCTGTTCTTCAATTCTGATCACAGATTTGTTTTGGATGTGACGACATGCATTTCCTTGCGTCACAGCATCGTTGAACCCCTTTGATATCTCGTTATGTTAATATGACAAACTCTGCAATTTTTGTAATGTATTAGATTGTCCCCCCATTTTTTACATTTTTGCACGATGCTACTAAACAAAACATACGTCCAAGATTTTTTTTTTTCTGCAGATTTAAACCAAGGATACACTCATTGTACCTTGAATGTATTTATACAGTCATGTACATGCATGTTCATGTACAATGATAATACAGGAATCAATAAATCAAATCAAATAAAAAATGAACGTTCAAACGTTTCGGTACCAAAATGAAATGTCAGAAAAGCTTATATCTTTTCTCCTCGCTGTGCATTTTGTGCTTGAGTATTGCTTCTACTGGATGAAAAAAAAGAGAGATGTACAGTGCAGTGGTTATTTAGCAAAGATGTAGTTTTTCCTGCGTCTTGCATACGTTTGTTTAAAAGTTTTGAATGTTGCCGAATGTAATTTTGTTCGCTCTTTCTGCATGTCAGCTAGGCCAAAGCCTACTGCAGACCTTCATCTACAACATTCTTACCCAGATGTCATATTCTGCTGGCGGAGTCTAAATTATATTTTTTAACTCTTAATTCGGTCCACTTTTTGATAATGCGCAAACCAATATTTTGTTCCAGCAACATCGCCTACTGTATAAAACCACAGCAAAAACGCAGTCGGCTAGTTAAATTTTGATTGAATTTTTGGAACTCGATGTTTGTGCCGATATCTTCAAGGAAACAGTGATATGTCGATTCGACTCAAGCGAAGATATGACGATTTAGTCTCTGAAACTGAAATAAAGATAGTAAATACACATTATGTAAAGAACCACTGCTCACAATGATACATTTTTTTTTCAATATCGTTTCATTCATTTTATTTCATTTTTAACTTTGAAGAAAACAAGAATTATACAAAATCACAAGTAGAGCGCCATTGTATAAACATAAAGCAGTTCAAATATTTTACGCAGTTCGTAACTTAACGGCATTCTCATTTTCAATCATTTCATCCCCTTTCTATATCTTGCATACTCAATGTCTATATGCAGTTCATGCAATTTGTGGTGAACGCTCGGGACATCCTGGGAGGACGCCCTCTCTTGAAGGCCTACTTGGAGCGGGTCAAGACTCGACTGAACCCGGTCTTCGACGAAGTGAACAGCAAGCTGTACGAATGGAGAGATAACTACAAGAAGTAGAGTCTGCCATATATACCTTCATCACAGTTTTTGATCACCCTCAAATATCGAAATAGATCAGGAATTTGGTGTGTTTTGGCACAAAGTTCTATCATACTTTTCGACTCTTCCGTGACATCGTTCTAAAGCTTTGCTCATAATAGTGGCCGGTTGATGTGTTGGTTCTAGTATACATAAAGCCCGTTTCGTCATGTCTGGTGTGATTGAAATGCACAAATATCTTTAGTTACTTTCGTGTCAAACTGTCAGCACAAACATAAGTGTGAAATAAACTTTCAGTCCCATTTTACATGTCGTTGACCACTGTCCACATGAACTTCATAGACTTCTACTATACCAAGTACCAACGATGCATAAGTTAATCCTGTCAAGAGGTACCCATAGTCTAGAGTGAATTACTGGTAGATTCACCTGTATTCATCCAAGGTATATTGCAGCTGACCAATAGTGCGATTACCTTATCAGATTATTTCATTAGTTGAGACATAGAGGCTCGAGATGTGCTCATGTATTGCCTTTTATATTAAAACCTATGCACTTTCATGTGATCTCTTTTATGATCTATGCACTGCAATATGCTGTTCTCCGCATCCATTCAAACTAAGCCTGTTCACAGTTATGTACAATCTGCGCATGTGCAGATGTCCTTGTGGACCTCTTTACATTGACTTGTAATTGAGGTATTCAAAAACTAGATAGCTCTTCATGAAAACTGTATCATAAAATTTGTCATGTTTGAGCTTGGTTCATATCGTCATGAGACATGGGAATGTATATTCTTTTTCACCAGTAATGAACGAAAGTCATTCATGCAGTTCTTAATTACACCTATGTACCACTTTTATTCGTGGCTATTCTCAATTGCTCTTCCATTTAAAAGATCAATCCATGTTTTAAAAAGTCCGTTGAGAGGTCGTTACAGACCATGGCATTGATAACTGATCTGGTTGATAATTTCCAATTTAAGATTATCCCTCTGCTATGATTTCCCCTCACACCCTCCGCCCTCCCCTCCCCCTTCTCTGTATTTATCTTTATCATTATTATCGTTTTTTATTCCGCTCTGCTTTATAAAGTGCGAATAAACATGAAATATCAGCTATAAACCAGTCTTTGCATTGGTTAGCGAGGACAAATCTTTCTTCCGTTCTGCGGAAAATGTTTTATTGATGAATTACAATTGTAACAGAATTTTTCGTTTGTCACTTTTCGACTGATGTCGAGTGTTATTTTACTGTTCTTTCTGTTGTATTGAATATACGCTGGAGCATGACATTAAGAGAGAAAAAAAGACGATTTCATAATCATATTTCTTTCATTATGATAGCGAATGTGTACGCAAAGACATTTAAGCAAGCAGGGTTTCGTCTTGGACATTGCGAATCATCACCTTTAAAGAACGCCTAAATATATTGCATTTTCAAACTCATTTTGTCATTATTCGCATGTACATCTTTGTTTAGATGTCTTACGATTGGTGAGAAAAAGAACAAAAAAAAGATCTTATAGATATGATAGTCGAGTTTACATAGTGTACATTTTGTTATATTTTTGTCTTGGCATACATTCACTACATCATTCTTTCATTCATGTACATCTGGACACAATGTATGCTGCTAGAAATAAATTCTTGAAACGAGTATTTCTAAACGGCGATGACTATTTATGCGTTGTAGTTTTATCCGGTTTGTTCAGTTTCATGTATATTTGTTCAACTGCACTATATGTTTATTTTGTCACTTTACCTCTGAAAGAGACTACACTACTAAATGACACGCATGCATGCTAGAATCTAGGATGAGAATGATGATTCACTGTAACGATATTATATGCAACTAAAATGAACTAGAGCGATTCCACTGACAGGCACAGTTTGGCTGGGATGCCTCCGCCTTTCACGCATAATATTACATGTTAGCTCTTAACATGATAATAATGCAGTACACGGCCATATATAATTTACAATCTGATGAGACCCACTGCTCTTGACGACAGGTTAGTGATTTAAGGACGGCTTTTGAAACACTATACATTCTATACACAAAATAGCATGATTGAAATAACAAAATGATACATTAGCTTATGACCAGTTAAAATAATAATAGTGATAATCAGTTCTTAGAACGCACAATACCAAAGGATATAATAGTCTCTATAACTATGAGTGTACACATGAAAATGAAATCATACAGATATTTCTATATTCACATTGCATATAATTAAGAATTATCAAAAAGATGAGTTTTCAACACAGATTTGAATTTATCAAAATATGTAATACATCTAATGCTGAGGGAGAGATTGTTCCATAATGATGGTGTCATGTCTCCAAAAATCCTGTCACCAAAATAAATGTCTTAGATTTGGCACTTATTTTTAGAAATGAAATCTTTTATTTTGAACCTATAAAGTTCGACCGGAATGATATGGCTTGATGAGTTCACTGAGGTATGCAGGGGCATTTCCACGAAAACATTTAAATACAAGTATAAGTGTCAGAACCTTAAATTTAATACGAGTCTTTATCGGCAGCCAATGAAGACTACCAAGGATAGGAGTTATGTGATCAAATTTCCTTCTGTGTGTTACAAGCCTTGCAGCTGAATTTCGTATCCGTGGGCGTCCTTTCAGTTGAGATTCCAGAACTCCAAAGAGCAAACCATTATTGTTATCCAAATGCCTAAAAATAAACGCATGTACCAGTTCCTCTGTATAGAGTTGCTTTATCCATCCAGAAAGTTTCTCAGTTTTCCAATCCTGTGTAGAGCTAGAGCTGAGGATTTTACGTGTATTTCATTGATGTGTTTTCATACATCATCTTGGATAATGACACCAAAGTCACGTGCCTTAGAAACATTAACGGACAAAGTTGTTGAGTAAAGTGACACTTTAGATTTAATCCTTTGACTTTCACCTCACAGCCATGTCATACAACCGACGTAAGGGAACCTTTGACTTTGCCTTTTGGCCTGTCTCCACTATCATGTTTGTACAAATACATTGTATTTCATTACAATGTATACTGTACCCCGTTGACCAACTTATATTTATCATCACCGTCACCCTATTGTTATCACTCCAGAAAAGCACTCTCTAAGACATAAACTCATGTTCATAATGGCAACTCACTTACTCCGTCGTCGAGCACTATTTGTTGACACTGCTACACAGTGAAAAAAAACTTACTAATGTATGCATAGTAATTATGTTTGCTTTTTTTTAATCTTACCATAATAATCATAAAAGTTTTATTAAAGGCATTGCTTTGGCTCAGTCGGTGGCGCGTCTGCCTCCAGGTCCAAGGAACCCGGGTTCGATTCCCGAGTCAAACTGAGCAATGTTGTGTGTTATTATACCCCTTCCCCCTAAGTAGGAGGCAAAACACTGTGTCCCTATGAATAAAGCATATAAAAGCATAAAATGGAGGTCTCGAGTGCGAGAGAGTCACAACTCATGCACATAAAAAGATCCTGCTTCATTCATTCATCGCAAAGAGCAGAGTTGCATACCGGCGAAGTGGTCTTGCCTCACATCGAACTGGGTCCTACGGAAGACCAGTATACTGCAGCTGAATATTGGCTATGCTGCCATCTGCTCACTTGGAAAATGAAACAATAAAATAAACAAACAAACAAACAAAACAAGCGTCAATCATTTTATTTTGAAAACGATACATAACAACGCCTCAATTGCCGATGTAAACTCATACTACATGTATCTTTTCTGAATCCGATATTTTTTATAATTCGAATGTATGGATGAGCAAATCAATAACTTTCTCTCCATCGCGAAAAACTTTAACGTATAGGTCCCTACGTCGAATATTACAGTGAGTGTGTGGCAAAACTTATACAATACCCAAAGATAGACGCAGACTTTTATCCTTGGATGCCATGCATGTTGCAAACTGTGTGTACATGGCCGGGGGGGGGGGGGGGGGGGGGGGGGGTTCTATACGCCAATCGGCACTCAAAGCGCATAAAGGATAAACTCAGAGTTAGTGAAAAAAAACAGAAAGAAAGTACAATTTTGCCTTACACTCCCTTTCCCTCTCTCTCTCTTGTCTCTTGATGCAGAATGTTATTTTTCCGTTTTTCTTCTTATTTTTTCCCCCTTTACAAAACTTGTCCAAGAGTGAAGTGAGTGGAAGCTTCAGTACCGTCAACTCACTTAACTTTTGAGTGGGGACGAAGTGCTCCCACCACTCCAATTATTATTCTGGCTAACGTCTGTCAAATTCCATTTTCTCATTGATCATTGATCGCTGTATCACTGTGAATCGAAAAAAAAATGGCAATCCATGTTTGAAGTTGACTTTGAACAGTAAACAACATGAAATCAATTGAACAAAAGTGCTCAGGAAGTTTCATCCGCTGAGCTGTCATCAGATAAAATAGGTATGAAATATCAAAGTCCTAATTGTCTGCACTGCATGGTTAATTACATACAATGATGTCATCAAATCATGACTAGCGTTCTTATTGCTATAATTTTTTTTTCAATGAAGTTAAATTCAAACATGATCAGCAGTGTTTATTATACATGTATTAAAAAAGATCACACTTCATTTCACTTCAGATTCCATTTATGTTGTTTCATTTGTCTATATTTTATTTCCACCATAAGGTATAGGTAAGCATTTTCGGGGGTGTGAAAATCACACACACACACACACACACACACACACACACACACACACACACACACACACATACACACACACACACACACACACACACACACACACACACACACACACACACACACACACACACACACACACACACACACACACACACACACACACACAAAATGTTGAAAATCTGAAGCGTTAAGGCCCGTTTACACCGAGCACGGTACGGGCAACGGTTCGGGTTTTTCAAAGAGATTTTGGGGTTTTTGCTATACGGTGGAACCATGCTGATGTCTGGCTCTGAACAATATCACTCCCGACGCTAATTTAGTTTTATTACCAAATTAATCTTCTACTGTTGATTTTGTTGCTCTTGATTTTGACATAAGAATAACATTTGGGTGGTTTCGCATCGAATTACTGATTCTTTTTGATACAGAACCAGACAGGGTTTGGCGCACCGTAGCAAAAACCCGGACCGTTGCCAGTAGCTACCGTGCTCGGTGTAAACGCACCCTAAGGGGCGGGGAGGGAGTGGGCGTGGTCGGATGCTAGTACAACATGTTCTAGTACAGTACGTAGTACATAATAATAATTATTCAAAATTTTGATTAATGATTAAGTAGTACTGTTTGTACAAAGTTAAGCCCTACATATCAGAGTGTCGTCATCCTCTCCATCAGCATGGTCGCACCTTCTCTTTTTTAACATTTACCTAGTAGGCCCAAAATACAGTATCTGGCTTTGAATTGCTTCAGTTCCAACTTTCCGCACTACGGTACCGCCCTGTCTCGCCTGCAGTACCCACGAAGAGCAAGCAGGACCGTGCATACTGCTACACCCTACATATGCACAAGGTAAATGCTTGGAACGAACGGGAATCACGTAGAAGTGGAATTGCATACAACTCAGGGGCGGATCTAGCTTTTTTCCAAGGAGGGGGTTTAAGGGTTGAGCTGGGTATTGCAAAGTGAGTGAGAGCAAAGCGAGGGGGGGGGGGGAGGGTGTGGGAGGGGGGTATCCCCCCTCCCACAGTGCCAGCTTGCAATTTTAAGCATATTAATTACTTTGCATGCTCTATTTTCTCTCTCTCTTTATTTGCCAAACATATATACAATGTATATATTTTTTTTTTTTGGGGGGGGGGGGGGGTTGGTGCAGCCCCACCCGCTCCCCAAGCGCGGTGGAACATGTCTGGTTGGGGGGGGGGGGGCAAAATTTCGACGGGGATTGGCACATTGACGTGATGGTTTGAGATTCTCGGCGAGGGAGCGAAGCGACCGAGCGGGGGGAGGGGGAGTACAAAAGTCGCGTTTATGGAGCATTTAAAAGCAAATTTCTAGGAAATTAAAAAGTGGATAGAATCATTTGCAAATGACTATGATTATACGGGGGTATAACATTATTTCATGAGACGGTTTGAGATCCGCGGCGAGAGCGAAGCGACAGAGCGGGGGAGGGTGTGGGAGGGGGATATACCTCTTCCCATGTCCCACGCATAGGGACTTTTTGTAAAAACAGAGTATAAAAGTCGCGTTTCTAGGGCATTTAAATCAAATTCCTAGGGAACTAAACACAGTTAAAAAAAGTCCCCGCGAAGGACTATGATCATAAATTATGCAAACTATTCATTCTATTATAAGTATGGACAGAGCGAGCGAGCCACTCTCACTTTGCCATTCGTCTGAAATGTATTCATTAAAAGCTAAAACGTAATCGCATTGTTTGAGCAATAAAAATTATTCTTGTATTACAAGAAAGCATAGAAGAAAAGAAAAAAAAGTAGGCTTTACTAAAGGTATGTTCCACGGGGCACACTCGAGGACCCGAGGCTATACCATCTATACACTAAATTGACTCATAAAGTAAATTTTGCATATTCAGTTTTAAAATTGACAGCTTTTACGCAAGAAAAGTGCCTTTATTGTTGATTTTGGTCTTCAAATAATTGACTAATTAGTTGTTGTTTGTTTGTATGTTCTTATTTTTTTTTTTTACTTGGCAGCCCAAGAGGGGGGTTTAAACCCCCTAAACCCCCCCTGTAGATCCGCCACTGCAACTCGTGCATTTGGATTTCTTCATGTCCACGAAGAAGTTCTGAGGTTCTTGTGTTTAGCCCCCTTCGTCTACCTTCGCTATCTGTGGCATTATCTGATCTCTTAAATTTTAATAGATTTGTGTCTTTTTATCATCGCGCGATCATATTATGGGGACTCGTGTACGGCTGTGTAGTGCGCTGCGCTGGCGATGCGCGATGGGCCAGCATGCAGGGCAGGGTGAGCTAGCTGCTTGTCTCGTTCCCCGTTTACGTGCACGTGTACCGCTTCGATAACCTACGGCTACTGCTCGTACTACAATATGTCGCCTTTTCTGTAATTTTCGGTGTTATGATTGTTCCCTTGAAAGCTAGGCTAGCATGACACTGTGTGCAGAGGTGCTCATTTCCTACTTGTGCTGCGTGTTATGAGACACAATATGATTATTAATAATACTTTTGTGAAGGACCACCAAAACAGTGCAAAGGGGACTGATTTATGGTGTATATTCGTGTATGCAGCTATTCTATTTCAAGGCCTGTGTTTCCAGGCCAGCCATCACAATATAAATACGCGACCAGGAATGGCTGAATATATTGAATAGTCCTATTTATCAGCCTCCATTTTGGTATTACTACTGAAATTGTTACAGCTGGTGGCTGATGTTTTATTTGTTGTTAAAAACAGTTTCTAGACATTGACATAGTTTTTTCATTTTTTCCTTCTGGCGATCAACCTCTTTGTTTATGTTTGTTTATGTTTTAGATCATTAAATGCTGGTTCTATTTTGCATTGATGCTTGTGAAGTGATCCTAAATGTGATTTTATATTGAACAGATATAAATGTTCCTTTGCTAGCATGTTAACTTCGATGTGTTGTGCAAGGAATGATTCTGATTCTTACGTAATACAGTACTTTTCTTCATTTCCAGTCTCTGTACAAAGTCAGCTGTGTTGCTGGTATTTTTACATGAAAATAGGACATAAATATAGACCCTCTACCATATTGGTGGTAACAAGCATTGAGGCCTCAAGAAGTCTCGGCAGACAATAATTGTAGCACATCCTGACATTTTGGGTTGAACTCTCATATTGAATCTAATTTGTCTTCATAATAGACTTCTATAAGTTTTCCGAAAGAATGCCCAGTAAAATGTATCTCATCTTATCATTTATGTAACAGAATGGAGAACATTTGCCATAACTGTCTCCTGATCTGTTCAAATTTAAGAAAGATGAAAAAATGCCGTATGGGGTTGAACACTTTAATTGTACTGCTAAATATTGATTATGTATTTTGGAACTTGAAGTAAAAAAAAATGCTTCCCATTGAATACAATGGCTCAGTGTAACATTTTAAAATGGACATAAATATGTCTGCAGAACTCAGACTGAATATGTTATGTGTCTGAAAAAAAAGAGAAAAAACTAGATTGTCTATGGATTCTTTTGAGTCACAGTCTGCAAGTTGTACTTTTCAATTTGATTTGTTTGCTGAAAAACAAGAAAATAAATTTCAAAGATACACTTTAGAGGGGATGGCTAGTAACTGATCAGTGGGAATCAGTGGGAATGCTGGGGATGATTGTTCCAATCCTTGTGGGATCATTTAGAGTACATTATTTATCTATTGTTGTGTGAAAATTATTTGCTTCAGAATGGTCTCATACTGTAAAACATGATATATTCGCGGCATGGATTTTTCGCGAATTGGAGCCGACAGCCTTTTTCGTGGCATGAAATTTTCGCGAAGTGCCACTGGCGTTCAATGCATATAATGTAAACATGGACTTTCGCGTGCATTTTAATTTCGCGAATCTTGGCGCTCGCGAATTTGTGAAATTAAAGTGCACGCGAAAATTCCTTGTTTTACAGTATTCAAGTAATGTGCAGTTTAATGTTTCCAGGTTAGCATGCCTGTACAGTGATGGGGCAATCATTAACGGCCATTCTGAGACAAATAGGCCTACTTTTCACACAACAATAGATATACATATAATGTACTCTTAAATGAATGCCACAAGGATTGGAACAATCATCCCCAGCATTCCCACTGATTCCACTGATCAGTTTAATACTAGCCACCCTGTTTAATCAGTTTGATTCACAATGTTATCTTATATTGACTCTTTTGTGTCATGTTTTCATAGACTGACTTGGTTCTGTTTGCTTGAATATCCAGGTCATCAGACACTGTTCTTGGGTCCATTGAGATCACTTCATCTTCATCATGTCAGACACACAGCCGGATGAGGAGAGTAATTTGGTGAAGCACACTGGTGGGTGTCACTGTGGGGCCGTCAGGTTTGAGATTCTTGCCCCCGCCATTGTCAATGTGTGGGACTGCAAGTAAGTATGCAGTACACCTAAAACTAGCCATGTCTGTCTTGTTAATTGCATTTGGGAAAAAATGCTTGAGTTACATACATAAAGACATATAGGGTTTTTATCTGTTGTTCATTTTAAAAGGAAAGTTAATCATGTTGTTGCGTGAAATCAGAAAAATCATAGTTCTACCCTAGGTTCAGTGAAAATTTGAAAAATTAAGACACACACAAAAAGTTATGAACTGATCAAGTTGAGAGAGTGAGATCGATTTGCAACTCTGTGATTTACATGTTTAGCAGCTCTCCATTCTTTTTGTACACCAAATTTCACTAATTTTCATTTGGGTGAAATATTTTGGCACAGACAGAACTTATCTGCTGAGGAAAACATGCAAATGTGTATTACCAGGTACAATGTAATTTCTTATACAGGCCTACCAATTTGACCATGTGACCATGTGTATTCAAGAAGAAGAAAGTTGTGAGGATTGGCTTCAATTGGTCTCCCTCCCCCACCTCCCTACCCCCCCCCGCCCCCCCCAGCTCATGCCCAGATCTGCCACAGAAACTTGAAACTACAATCACTGGGTGGGGGGGGGGGGGGGGGGGGGGGGAGGGAGGGGGAGGGGGGTGAACCCCAAAGATGAGGAATATTACAAAATCTTTGCTCGAACCAAAAGTGATAGAGCAATGACTGTAATTTGTAGTGTGTTCATGGCAGATGGGGGCCTAAATTTTACATTTTCATCTTTTTCTTGAAAACAGCATGATGGAAAAAAGATGTGTGGTGTCCATTTGAACAAATTGAGATCTTAGATCGCTCGGGGTTGCTACTTGCCAAGTTTGGTGAAAATCAGGCATGGGGTTTTCAAGAAGAAGATGAAAATATACATAGTTAGGCCCCCATTTGGACCCCTCCGACTCTCCTCTCCTGGGTGCCAAGGGGGGGGGGGGGGGGGGCACCCCTGGATCTGCCATTAAAAAAAACCCAAAAAAAACAACTACACATGTACAGTCATCAATCTACTAACCCTGACTGGTATCTAGATATCTAGAGAAGACAATCTTCAAAGATTCCTTAATGGGGGAAGGGGTGTTCCCCCCTCTCATTTCCTAATTGATATAATGTGGAAAGCAAAGCTCACTAAGCCATTTCAATTTTTATCTTTGCAGCTGCTCTATATGTGTGAAGAAGCAAAACATCCACTTCATTGTCCCTAACTCCAGATTTAAACTCCTGCAGGTATATGTTTTCTCTTCTTTTTTCTGTCTTTCTGTCTGTCACGTATCTCAAATGTGTGTTTATTCTGTTTTGCTACTTTTAAGTATGCCAGGTTTCTGTGCACCATTTCAAGATTAAAATGATGTGTACAGCCATTATGTCTCATTGCATGAGGGAACCTGAAAAGCCCTGTGCAAATTATATGGAGATTTAAGGCCTATTCAAGCACACCCAAAATTAACATTTTGTTGTTGTTGTTGTTGGTTTTTAGGGATGGTGTAGTTTTGTTCAACTTTTTGTGAGATAATGAGAAACACCTTATGAAGTATGAAAGTGCATACAATTCTAAGAGGAATTCAAAGTTTATTTGATGAAATTTGGTTTTGAAATAGCTGCGATCTCCAGAAACAAGGAGGTTCTTATCAAAGGTGGGACCCACCTCTTATTAGGATCACTCATTTGTACTTTGTCTTTTTGATATCTCAACCAAAAACTGATTTTCATCAAACAAACTTTGAATTCCTCTTCGAAAATGGTTTCTAATTATATGAAAGACAGATATTATTCAGAGGGTTGAAGGTTCAGGTGTGATTTTTCTAATTTGTCTCCCTCTACAAATTAAATTTGTCAAGATCGCAACTGTTGATCTGTAGATTAACAAACATGTCGGAAAAAAGGAACCAGTGGGACTCAAACCTGTCATCTGCTTTCCGCACAGTGACACTACCACCAGGCTTCACCCCTCTGAATAATAACTTTCTTTCATTTAATATGCCTTGTCCGCCTTGGACTACTTAACATAACCATGTCAGAATTTCAGAGCTTAGGTACTTGTTCCATGTTCATCGTGTCACTGCCGGCAACCAAGCACAGCCTGGTTGTAGTGTCGCTGCCCGGAAAGCAGTAGATGACAGGTTCGAGTCCCACTGGTTCCTTTTTTCCGACATGTTTGTTCATTTACAGATCAGCAGTTACGATCTTAACAAATTTAATTTGTAGAGGGATTCAAATTGACAAAAAATCACACCTGGTTTCTAATTATCTTACAAACATACCAGAGATCAAGTTCTAGCTTTGAGTACAATTGATGTAACATACTAAAGCCAATAAGACAGATTTTCATGGTGGCATACTCCCTGACCATACTCTTTGGTTTCTTTTTCCACCAGGGAGAAGACAATTTGACCTGCTATACTTTTAACACACACAAGGCCAAGCACACTTTCTGTAAAATTTGTGGAGTTCAGTCTTTCTACACACCAAGGTCCAATCCGGATGGAAAAGGTACAGATGTACAGTATTGATATTCAAATGTATGAGTATTGGTATTCAAATGTGACTTTGAATATTCTTTTGATTACTTATGTTGAATTTGTCTGTGCTCATTTAATGTGCATTGCATTTTACTTGTCAATTTGTGTACAAAATGTGAGGTTGGACACTGAGTGTGAAGGGCATAATAAAACATACATTTTCTGCTTTCAACTTTGATAACATCTCTGTGAAAGTCACTTTGAAACCAAACCTACCAGTACACTGTCCCATATACCCAATGTTTATGTTAGTAGCTCCTAGATGGGTTTATCATTAGTAAGTTTGTGCAATATTAATTAATGGCTGGTCTGCAAAATCCCACATCAGATTGTCATTTCATGCATGAAGCATCATCAATTATTCCACACAGTTAGATATCTATATTCTCCAAGATACAATTGATGTCAAAAGTGTACAATGGGATTTTAGCTTGTATCTTCCACTGATAGAAAAGGCAGTGGGTAGAGGGAGATACATAATAACTAGCCTACTGAAGACTAGTCAGAAATTGAGTGTCGAGTAAACATGTATGCTTATTTGATTTTTTTTATTTAAATTCTGGCCACTCTAAAGATTTAAAATGAAATTCAAAGAAGACTTAGAAGAGATGAGAATGATTAAATTGAACCACCGCCAACTATCTGGCAATTTAGATAAGAGGTGGTAGGTACACACACACACACATGTAAAACTGTATCACATTTCATATTGCTTAGAAATTAAGGAAGTTGGTACACTATTTAAAACTGTATGTCTATTTGAAAGGGCAAACAAACCCGATTTGTTTGTTCTAGAAATAATATTTCGCAGTTGACATGAGGGTGCTTTGGTGAATAGAACTTATGAGCAAATCCTGTCAATCAAAACTTACTAATTGTCCACTTGGTAGACAAGTGTTTAGTACACATTAATTTGAATTTAATGGCATCAGCTTTGAAATTAAGTCTGTGCATTACAGACTTTTGCAGTTGGTAAAATCCACTTAGTTTTTGTGATTTCCCAGTCAGCTGCTGCTCTCATTTCCTTCAACTTGTCTCACAAGTTTGTTTCTACCTGCAGATTTATTTACAAATTATCACAAAATAAAGTGATGGCTAACGACAGCTACCAGATGTGGTAGATATGTTCAGAAGTAGAATTACCTATCAGCTAGGTATGGGTGCCAAACTTGGGGGGGGGGGGGCTTTTTGTATTTAGAAAAAGGAATGGCACACAGGGGACCATGGGTCTACCCTTTTTAAGTAAACTTGGACAAAAAGTTCATTACATTTCTCTGTGGCTAATGTATCTCAAATGCAAAATTATTAGCTCCAATCCCAGGTCCCATGAAAAAAAGTTTAGTTAACAGTTATCAAGAAATTGGATTGTACAGCCCCATCCTCTTCAACCCCCTCATTTTTTGTTTTGTTTTTTTGTTTTTATTTTAGGGGTTTTGTTTCTCAAATTCATGATCAATTCAGTGCTTATGTATGTCGATGTAGGGCAATTTGTCAATCAGTTGCAATGAAAAAAAAAAGGTATTGTTTTGTTTTGTTTTGTTTTTATCTACATTTCATTACCTTATGTAACAGATGTTCTGCAATAGAGTGCAGTTCACAAAATAACATATAGTTTACATGTGTTTGTATCTGGTGTCTTTCTAGAAAGAATGTCCTATCCTTGGATGCCCTATCTTGGAAAATTGTTTTGCCAGAAACCACCCATCTTCCACACCCCTCAAAGTAACAAACAAATGAAGTCCAATAATGGGCAAAGTTAAAAGTAATATTACCTGCTGCTGTTTGAATACAGGGATGATTTTTCTGTGCATTTTGTGCAGGCATCAATCCATACTGCGTTGACAAGGGAACAATACAGAAAACCATTGTCCAGGTCTTTGATGGATCCAACTGGGAACATGAATTCAAGGCCCGCGGTGGATCAGACAGCTTGTTATCAAAGTAATGATGCTACTTGGACACTTGCCATAAACCTGACAGATTCATTGTCATTGTAGTGTTCTCTTCTTTGTATGTGTGTGTGTGTGTGTGTGTGTGTGTGTGTGTACATTTTTGTCCCTGTCATGGCAACCAGTTTATTATATCTCACATATGTTTGTGCAAAATATACCTGATAATCCCTGGTTCAGCTCTATTTCATAGGAGTCTGGACTGCTGGAGCAGGGGTATTAATCACCTTTAGTGATACTTATAGTTGTTGTGAATGTACTGTGTAGAGCTTTGCAGAGACTTATGAATGTGAAGTACTGTACAAGCATTGTTGCTTTGCACTGAAATATACCGGGAGCCATCATGAAGTTTCGACTTGCCATTTTGATCAGTAGCGAGTGATTGATTGAGAATGTGTCGGGAAAAATTATAGGGATGTCGATATTCATACTGTAAAAGGGGTTTCTTTCGCGTACAGATTCTTTCGCGGTTTCCCACGGTGCCGACTTTTTCGTGTGTGTTTAAATTCGCGGTCGGCAAAATCTGTGAATTCACAGTCGGCAAAAACTGTTTTATTTTGCACATGAAAACCAAAACTATAATTCAATTATTCTTTTATTTATTAGATAGAAATCAAAATTGAATGCAGGCTTACCTGAAAGTACTTTATAACATGCTTGTACCTACATTGCGCGGTATTGCTGTGTGTGTGTTGACCATCAATACACTCAATGCGCGGAATCTTCGTGTGTGCATGTGCGCAATAGCGTTGTAACAAGCGGCGAGTTCAAAACATTTTCGCGTGATGTTAAATTCGCGGTTCAACCTCAAAGCGCGAAAAGCGCGAAAATAAAACCACCGCGAAAGAAACCACTTTTACAGTATTCACTTCTCACTGATGACCAAATCACTTTCAAAGCATTCTAAATGCTCTTGTACGGCAGTAGAAAACTTAAAAGTTATGAAAACCTTGAGCAGTCTCACAGGTTTATGCAATTTGATCACAGTCATTAGTAGCACTTACAAAAGAGAAGAAGAAAGAAATGAATAATTTATGATGTCAAGTCTTCATTATCATGTCTGATTTGAGAAGATGATTGATTGTAAGTTATGCTGCATAATATCTACTGGAGGTTCTTTCAAGAAGGTTCAAGAGATGGAGTCACACGTCTTATTCCCTTTGAACCTATGTTTGATGCCACCACACAAAAATATATGAAATATGTGCCAAAGTTAATCTGCCTCACAGATAGGAAGACAATTGATTTATGTCTCATTACACAATGACCAGCCACTCTGCAAGGAAGATATGTCTTTATGATAACAACTACTTTTCACCATCCCTACTTAAAGTTCAATGTACACTTTTGTACTGCCAAGGCAGGAGGTTATGCTTTCATTGGTGTTGGTTGGTTTGTCTATTTGCAAAATAACTCTGAAGGTTGTGAATGCATTTGAATGAAACTTGCAGGAAAAATTGATAATGACACAAGGAATAGATGATTAAATTTTGGTAGTGATCCAGGAATTTTTATGCATATTTGAAGGATTTTTAATAATCTTGTGGCAGTTAGGGTCAGTGAACTTGGGAATTCAAGCTGCATGTATTTGAGGTCTGCGTATATGAGTGCATGCTCTGCTTGGGTGAGGCGCCGCATAGCTGTAAGCTGATGACTGAAACAAATGTGGGAAATGTGGCGATTTTCAGCAAGCTTGTACCTTTAATGGGTGGAAATAAGCTGCTTGGCAGAGGTCTGCACTGTATGAGTGCTTTTCTAGTTTTTGGATGAGAATGACTTTTGTTTTACATGTCTCATCATTAGGAGAAATTTCATGTAACTTGATGAACAAACAAACAAAATATACCAAACATTATGTTGAAAGTTCAAAATGAATCTTCAGATTGCTTGGAAAGATTGCAGCATCATATGACTTCAAGTAATCAACTAATCATTCCAGCAAATCAAATTTCTATGATTTGGTTCTATTTGATGTTAGTTACACCTGTACTAGTAATCTTTGGTTACCTCACCACTAGCCCAAGATGTTTGGATGATTTTTTTTTTAAACCGAATTAATTGTATCCAGTTTTATATGACTACTTAGTGTTGATAAAATAAGGTTCATTAGAAGTCTAAAGCTTGTATTATGTAAATACCCTCAAATGCACCTACATGTACTTTCATGTAAAGGTACTGGTACATCATAGGTGTTATTCTTGCTACTAAGACATCCAAATCTGTAAAATGGTAATGATGTTCTCATTTGTATGGCACAATATGGCACAATGTGCCTGGTAGATACCATTCACCAACTAATAGTTACCTGGGCTGTGTCGTGAGGGGTCGGCATCATTCGCTCGATTTCTGGTGTGGGTACGTGGGGGGGGGGGGGGGGGGGGAACCACATCACTGGGGTAGCATCCTGCTCTTTGCGAGAAAGAGAAGTATAATGTGCTTGAGTTGTGACTCCTCACACTTTTGACCTCCATTTTATGTCCTGTCCGGGAGACAGAGTGTTTCGCCTCATACTAGAGGAAACAGCATAATGGCACCATTAAACACTTCTCAGCTAGGCTTTAAGTGAGACTTCACGTTGAGCTATTTTTGATTGAAAGGCAGACACTACCAACTGAGCAAATTACAGATTTTTCTTTAAACACGTATTATACAAACACATATGATTTACTCTTAGCTTTTCTTTTATAGTATCATTAGCACTCATTAAAGCAAAGAAATTTTTTGGAATGTATCTATATAGATCATGTCATGTTCAATTATTGCTACACCTTGTTTGAGATTGACCTTATGTAGTATGGTGCTTGGTAATTCAGTATTTGATTGTTGATTCATGTTTATCTAAATTTTCTTTAATTTTCACTTATTTGCTGCTTTAACTTCTGTGGCTTTTATAACAGCTGCTTTTTGTTCCGTGGTACTGTAAAACAAGGAATTTTCGCGTGCATTTTAATTTCGCGAATTTCGCGAGTGCCAAAATTCGCGAAATTAAAATGCACGCAAAACTTTTTGTCTACACTACATGCATTGAACACCAGTGGCAATTCGCGAAAATTTCATGCCACGAAAAAGGCTGTCGGCTCCAATTCGTGAAAATTTCATGCCGCGAATATATCATGTTTTACAGTAATTTGTCTTTTCAAAGATGTTCTTGATTTTCTGTCTGTTCTGTATAATTTTGAAATAAAACTGCCTTATTGCTCATGTACAAATCTTTCAGAAAGATGTGAATATAAATCATATACATGTATATGCAATAAATAGAAGAAATGTGACCAGAAGGTATCCAAAGTGATATTTTTCAGTGTTAATGGTTTAAAATTTTAAGAGTTTGATCAATGTAGAGGAGTGTATGTGTGTGTGTGTGTGTGTGTATGTATGTGCTTGTATACATATATGTGTGCTTTATTTGACTATGATTGTGAAGAATAATGCAGCTATTGCTTGTATGGACAAGATTGTGTGGAATACCAGAACACTTAATTTAGCCAACATCTATGTATTGTTCATTTGAATTTGAAATGTGTAGATAGGCCGTATACACAGATATCTATAAACTGTATGCGTTGACTGCTGGTAGATGTGATGTTATTCAATCAGTCATGTACATTTTATGAAATGGTGGAAGCATTTTCCCACTTAAGCAAGAGAGACTCTCGGGTCTGGCACACTTTGCCTTCGTGATGCTCTATCTCAGGAAAACTACCGTTCGAGAAATCTTGAAATTCAGGTATTGCTGGAGGCCCCTTGGGCAATATTCCCCTTATTTAGGGGTAAATTGTATTTGGGTTACAATCTAGGGGCCCACCTGGGAGTACAACCACCATGTGTACAAGCTATAATCCTCTCCCCCATTGATGATTCTTGCCAAGTTTGGTCAATAATACCACCAGTTTTCAACTAAAAAATCATGAAAATTAGGTAATTTGGGGCTTTGGGGGTCCTGTCCTATGCCACCCTATGGGGCACCGCCCCATTTGTACAAACTGATTCCCTCCCCCATTGATGATTCCTTCAAGTTTGATCAAAATCCAGCTACCTGCTTTGTAGCAGAATGAAAATATCAAATATTATAGAAATAGCTAATTTTACATGTATGTGCCCCACTGCAGTGGCCCTGTTGAACCCACAAATGTAGAAATTGCCCGCAAGTGTAGAAATTACCCACAAATATAGAAAACATCGCCCACAAATGCAGAAACAAACAGTGCCCACTAATGTACAAAACACCCGGTAATGTTGCAAAAACAACAACAAAATGTTTCTACTCAATTGTGGGTTTAACAGGTCCCCAACAGGGCACTACCATAATTTATAAAACTATTATCCCCTTCCTCAATGTCACACTATACTGTACTACACTGAGACAATTGTATGCATCCATGGTAACACTGACTGGTAACAAAAGAAACATATCACTATGTCACAACTTGCATTTTTAAGATATTTTAATGCATTACAAAATGAAAAGTGTAACGAAAACACACCCATTTTCACAAACAGACGCCTGGTACTGCCTATTACAAAGCATCCAATACAGCCAATAATGGTAATGCACAATCTTTCATGATACTAACAGTAACATTGCACCTGATAACCTTTGAATATGCCTCTTATCTGTAACTTCTGAGATGTTACACCACATCACATGACATGGTTATACATTTTCAATCTCGCATAAAAACACTGATAGGTTCTCCTTGTTCACAGGAGACACCGAACCCACATCATTACCATTGCATCAAACTACTACATTGTACTTCTGCTGCTGCTACTACTACTACTATACTACCACCAATGCTACTTCTATTACTGCAACTACTTCTAATATTACTACTGCTACTACTACATGTATTACCACCTGATACTACTACTGCTAATACATTTCTTCTACTACACAGGAACCTTGTTTAATAACGAGTTGCATGGGACCACTGAAATGTCCATGTTATATCTGGTATAATGTATCTCAGCATATCAGGGATAAAAACAAAAGCATACCTGTTGATGTAAGGAATGGGACTGCAAAATTACCTTGTTATATCCGGTATCTCACTTTATCTGACGTCACTATAACGACATTCCTCTGTACTGCTGATTGTAATGAAATTCACATAAATCCAATAGATAGTGGGTGACAGTATACAGTACTTGCATATACTTGTATCTATTTTTTGCTTTTCTTTTTATTTTCTCTCTCATATGATAGGATAAATGTTTCACTTGCTGATTGATGAATATTCTAAAGGTGAAAGCCTTAGTTTTTCTCACGAAAAGGCTATGATCTGCTTCATAGAAACAGCTGTAGCAACATGATGTATAATGCACTTACAGTATGTATGTATCACACAATAACATGCATGCAGAGAAACGGCAGACTTGGGTAAATTCCATTTGCTAGGGCATTGCATTATTTGAAGTGTGACATATTTGGCAATATGATGATGCACACAGCATCCTATCAGAAACATACAGCTGAGTAGATACTAGTCCAAGCTACATTCCACTTTTTATCTCCATTATCTTCATTTATTTCTCTCTCTCTTTTTTTTTTTTCGGGGGGGGGGGGGGGAGGTATTCTATCATCATCCCCACCCCCCCCCCACCCACCCCCCCGTTCTCTACCATCAGCCTGGGTAAATTTCATTCTCGCCTATCACACTGACATGTCAGTTCTTCGTAAATCTGCATTATTTACATAATCACTTAGTTTACAAGTACCTGCTGGGTGTGACATGTACATGAATACATATTTCAATGTCGACAATGATTAAAAAAAAAACACACACAATGTTCCACACAATACAGTCCGAGTAAATATAAAACCCTGTACACATGACCTAATACTTTATAGCAAAACAGTTCTGGCTGTACACAATAATTAATATTTCAGGATGTTGGCAAACTTACAATTCAGTTGGAAGCTTCAGTACAAAATTACCATCTGTTTGCCAACAATTTTTACTTAGAGAAGCCAAGGTTCAGGCTTTAACCAACAGTAAACACTGGAACCTTGATGAACTCATTGCCTGTTATCTGAGGACCCTGAATTCTTACATCTACTTAGAGTTTAATTCAAATTTGATTGAAACTCGGACTTTGGATGTAAAGGCTAGATGAGTATTTATGAAGTACGCTGTATTTGTGACAAAGTTTCGTTGAGCAGTAGTTAGTATCCTTCCAATATTGTACATTTTATTCTTAGATGCTGCCAGTATGAGGTTCATGGCTGATCAGCCATGCTTCCTGACAAACAAGTATTTTTAGAGGATGAATATTTGGCAAAGAAGGAAGAATAGGGGTAATAAATAAAGGTTAATGACATGACCACAAAGTATGACCAAGAAATTACAATCCTATTCAATTCTTTTATGTTCTTCATTGACTGTAAAAGTACTCATTCTAATTTCCATCATATAAGCAGCAACATTTCATTTGTCACACATTGGTTCCCAGTTACATATTATACATTACACTTTGCTACACACAGTGGTTATATGCACTACCAAATTATCATTTCTGACTTATTACACCATTCAATTATAAAATCATGAATCATTTTTAAAATCAATGCTATAATATCACTGTGGCAAGCAAAAACATGTTTTTCTGCAATAATAGGAAGAAACATTAAGGCAAGACAAGTAGATACTGAAATCACACACTTCAAAATACCCAAGTAAAAAAAAAACCACATAAGCTCAGCTCAAGGTTGTGTAGGCCTGTTGTACATACATGATGCAAATATCAGAATGGTATAATCTATGCACAAGAAATGACATCTAATTCTGTAAATGACCAGCTTGGCATAGAAGCACAGTTGTCACAGTGTGAATTCATCTTACCTGGTACAATACCACTGTCAACAGAGAACTAATGGCCAATAGCTTAGGTCCCTTTAAAGAGAAATTATTTCAACATCAATTCTTCTAGAATGGCCAATGATGATTTTTATAAATACAATATAACTTGAGCAAAATTCTTCAGCTGTGATAACATGGAGTTACTATTTTTGTCATGCTACAAATATTTACACAGACTCGCAAAATAAATACTATGACATGACGAGCAGTTTCGGATATGACTTATGGGGCTAAAGATAGATCTTACGTGTTGTTAGTTCCAAAGTATGTTTATGCAAATTTGCACTTGAATATATTTTGGTACATAAAAAGTACAATGTATGATGCATTACATTTGTATATATGAATACATGGTAAAATTGTAATTTTCATAATCCAAAAAGGTAAGCCAAATATTTTGATAATAAAGAACAGCCTTGTGCAGTGTGATTTATGAAGGATGCTGCAAGACTCTTGTTTGAGCACTAGTCCACCAATCACCATGCAGGTATCGGTATAATAAGAGTAATATTGCTGATCAGACATTTCAGCCACACAAAATTGCATGTACACAAAACATATTTGCATTTCTTTAATGCACTTGAATCAATATTTGAAGAAATGCAAAAAAAAAAACACAATAAACATTAATTAGCTATGCCACAATTCAATCTCACATTCGAGTAACGTTACCCCCCCCCCCCCCCCCCCCCCCCCCCCCCCCCCCCTCCCCCCTCCCAACGGTCGGCTGTATACTGTGCATGTTTTGCAAATCATGCTGGAATGGCCTATTCGCCTCTGACCTGACCGGCTGGTGGGTACAGCAGCTGCGGGTGACGTGACCAAATAGCCTACCATGCACAACACACTCATGGGGTTCAACCAGACAAGAGTATTTAGGGGAGCCTTTCAAAGCTGTCAAAGTTGTAACAAGGACCAAGCAAGAGTCCCTAAGATGCGGCTATTGTGGCTGCAGGGGATACAGTGTAGGTACATACTTGTACATTGTAGCTCTATGCCGAGCACCACACACCCGGGACACATCCCCAGGTCTACTCTGCTTTCGTGTTATTCCTATCAATCTATATTAATTTTGTTCTCTTGCAAGTTTTAGAGAATGATGCAAGCTCGGTGCCCCCGGCCCTTTGCTCTTCTGCTGCACGCCCAGGCTGGCTAGGTTGTGTGTTGGGTGTATGCTTGGTTTCAGACCCTGACATCCGAATCCACAATGACCTGAACAACCTGCCACCAATGCACCTGAAATCTTGCAAGCCAGTCTGGATGTCCCATCCATCATTGGAACACTTTGGCTCCAAAAGTGAATGGCGCAGATGCTGGTCGGATGCTGTCTGCAACACAACTCAATTAAGTTACGGGCAGCACCATAACTGACCCGACAGCAAAGCCGGAGGGCTTCACCCTACCTTGGAAACGGTACGGTGGCTCACCCTAAACCACATCCGAGCCCTCCATGCAAGGACAGGCAAACATCTACACCAATCAGGGTTCTCGGCTAGCCCTGTGTGTGACTGCCACCTGTGGAACTAAACAGTTGGAAGACTGTTGCAAGTGAATGGTGGGCGAGACTCTGGTAGTGAACACCCACCTCTTGGCACTATACAAAGCAGCTGGTGTAACCTGCAGAAGAAGCGGGATATTCTACGAAAAGAGAAGTTCCATGAATTCCTCAGTGCACCCTATGCAATTCGTCAGCCCAAACCAGTGAGAGAGGAGGTGGATAGCGACAACAAGAGGATCACGGGTGATGATGCAGATGATGTTTTTGACCTCTATCCTGATGACATCACACCTGCAATGTTTGATCAAGTAATGATATGTATGCAGGAGCTGACGTACCATATCGAGGATGAAATAGTGGAGCATAATCAAACAAAGAGTGAATGCTTGAAAGCAAGTAAAGAAATTGAGAATTAGAGACTGCTTTGATACAAATGCATGATATCACATAAAGATTTGAAAGGCACATCAGTAGCTTACAAAAAAAAGAATCTGGTTCGAAAGTTAGAGAGAAGAGAAAAGGAAATCTACGATGATGCTAAAGAAATTCAGGAACTTAACGAGAAAATTCAACAGCTGGAGAAGAAAGTTTCTCTTCTGTAACAGGAGAAGAAGAAAAAGAATGACTCTAGGAAACATTTCAAACAAAGTTATGAAAGAGACAAGGCTGCAACAAAGGATCTAAAGAAAAATGTCAAACAACTGAATCAGAAACTGAAGATCTACAGTGCAGAAAAAGTGAAGTATATGGATGCTTCAATAAGTACTTTTGAAAAAGGACAATACACCAGTGGCATCAGACAGACATGCTTTGAGCTTCTCTCTAGAGGTGTTTCAAGAAAGAATGTATCTGAGATCATTCGAGTAGTCTTGCAAGATGTCGCAAAGATGAAAGTCGGCCGCCTCCCAAAACCCACATTATCAAGATACTTGTGTGTAGAGAAAGCTATATGCTCAACAAGGAAGCTGCCAGGGCCAAGATGGCAACATTGGAAAACCCCATCACTCTGCATATTGACCGAACTACCAAAAAAAAGGAAAGGTTACACTACCTTCCTTGCATCGATGGATGAAGGCACAATTGGGATGTCACTGCATGATATATCAACAAAGAGTTTAGATTCTCTTTTAAAGGATGCTGAAGAAACACTCAATGAACTGATGACCTCGAGTATAAGTGAGGATAAGGAACATGTTTTGCATTTACTGGCAAAAGTCAAGATCACTTTGACAGACCGCTACGTCACCAACAAAGCATTCATCACAAAACTGGAGAAATGGCAAGCAGAAGCCTTACCTCAAGTTGGTGAAAAATTGGAAAAGCTGGAGGACCAAACAATCCAAGAGTTAACCACAGTAAACGATCTCTTCTGTGGAAAGCACCTAATTCTAAATCTTCAAGAGTATGCTTCTGTAGCCCTGAATGAACGGGAAAAAATTGAAAGTGACTCTGGAAAAATAGGAAGGGAGAAGAAACTGCTGTGGAACAGAAGCAAAAATGCCTCAGCTTCAATGCTGACAGTAAGAACATTTTGTAACCTGTTGGGTCCGGAGTGCGATACACAGTCTGGATTAACAGAAGAATTTAAGTCCACTGTGGATGTTTCTCACCTCATGGCCTACAGGGGAAATAGATTCAATGTGCCATTCCATAACGCTGGGGCAGTGTTCTACCATAGAGATGATTTCTATGCATTGTGCTCCTCACTGGATGCTTCTCAAGAAGTAACCATGTACATCAAATGTTTGAAAGCAGACACTGAGGATGACCTTATCATTGCAGGTATGAGAGCGATGGGCATCATCGGCCAGCATATATCATCCCCCTTGATGAAGATGGTAGAGAGTGATATTCATGTACTTAATACAGACAAGTATTATGCAAGGCTTCACAAGAAAATCAATGATTGGATGTTGGATCCTTCCCCACTGGTCAATGACACTGCTCTCTTGTTTGAAGATTTCCCGCCCGTAAAGAATGAAGTACACAGATCACTGTATGCTGAGACAACAGCCAATATCGAACAGCTGACCAAGCAAGCACTCTCCATAATCATGCACAACATGCTAGTGTGTGTGTCCTGTCAACTAGCAGACCATCTTCCTGGAGGGCGTTTCTACAATGCAGATGAAAAAAACAGACAAGATACTGTGACATGTCCTAAAGATAACTTGTCAGCTGAACGAGTTTTCTCAGGCCTAGACCGAATGCGAAGGATCATGCCAAACATAAACACTGTTGCCTTATGATATAAAATGTGAATATGAATAAAACTAGAGAATACCTTGATGGCATGGATGAGCGCACATTAACTGAGTTTCTAAAGAATGCCCGCCGTCAAAGATCAACAAATCTTGAGCTATATCGGAAGAAGAGCACAACCATCAAACAGGATGATGCAGAACAGAGAAAAGAAAGCTGCAAAACAATGTCTGCTTACACAACAAGCTACGGATAACACCACCCATGCCTCGGATGTCTGCGGTAGGATTTGTACACATGACAGCCATGTTGATGGACGGAACCAACAACAGTTTGAGGAAGCTGTAGTGGCAAACCCGATCTTACATTGTACGAACCATTACCGGAGTGCACTATCAAAGGAGCAGGAGATCTCGCGAAATCTCGCATGAAACCAGAACACACCATCGCAGATGAAGAAATCGCAAATGACAATACTGGGCAGAGGAATGAGGACATTCCAAAGCAAAGTGTAAAACATCAAGTGGTCATTAAAACAAAATCAGGTCGCATTAGCAAATCACGAGAATAATTTGTAGCGATACTGTGATTAGGCCTGTTTTCATCAGCCCAAACTTTAAAATTAGCGCTATCTTGCGGTTACCAAACTAGCCCTATGTCAAAATAGCGCGCTATTTGTATAGTGAAGGTGCAGATAGCGTGCTATTTGATCGGGAAAATTTCCCCCAAAATCTTGGTCTAGTTCGAACTAGAGCGCTAATTTGTGAAAAAGCGCGCTATTTCGGGTGCGTCTTAATCAGCCTGAAATTTTCTCGCTCCCATCATACTGTGCACGCTTCCGGTGAGCCAGCTGCTGGGCTGGCGGAAAAAATACACGCACGGTGTGTTTGTAAACATCACTAGTATATAGCGTTCACCGTAAGGATCACATGTGCGTACCACTGCATTGCGCTATACATCTTCGAACTCGTTTACTCCGTACCTTTCATGCTGGCTGTCTCTTCTTCTTCTTGTACTATGCAGAACCTCCAGAGAGAATTTGTCCGTGTTTGATGTTTCTTGTTATATAAACTTCTTGGCTCGTTGTTGAATATTTAGAGTGAGTTTGTGCATGTTTTGAGAGCAATTGATGAGGAGGTGCGTACAGTAAGAGCACTAGCACATTTCTTCTCATTAGGATGTCTCACTGGACAGAGGAGCAAGTTGCCATCATGTGTATTGATTTCACTGTGGGGAGAAGACGGCAAGACAGCAAGTTCGAACAGACCGCCAGCACTACAACTCGAGGAAAGAAGATTTATGAAAATCTGAGCAAAGAGCTGCAGCTTGTGGCATGACAAAGACAGCTCAACAAGTTAAGAGTAAAATAAAAAACCTTCAATCAGAGTATAAAAAAGAAAAGGACTACTTGAACCGTAGTGGACGTGACAGAAAGCCTACTGGGAAGTACTATGAAGTGATGGACGAAATTCTGGGAAACAGGCCGGCCATTTCTCCACAAGGCCATGTTCGTGAACACATGACGGCTATTTCGAGTACGGCGAAGCCTTCTTCCAGCATTCATGTACGGTACCAACGGAATTGTAGAAAATAGACCTGAAAGCGAGCATGATCAAGATCGACGCGACGAATTTCGCGAGTCAATCAAGCTCGTACACACTACACCCACCCAGATACACCTACTGGCAGACGGGTCTGCTCCGCTGCTGTGTATGTGTACAGCACACTAATATGAGAGATTTTGCGTGGGGGAATCCACTTTCCAACCACGCGCTAAGCAGAGCAATGATGCAAAGTACGCATGCGTCAAATTTCTGGCTAATTTCCCCAAGTGGGCTTGACCCGACGTTTCAAGCTGATGGAGATGCACATTCGCAATATCAGGCTATTTTCCCACATCGCAAAATAGAGCGCTATTTTGAACTTCGGGCTGATGAAGGCATGCCTATTAGAGATAAAATATGAAATGTTAACCTGTCGAATGATTTGGACTGGAAGGACAATGATTTTGGATTTGTGATGGGACTGATCAATGAATGGACTTTGTTCGATAACACAATGAATTCTGTGAAAAGAAAAGCAACAATGAACTCAGTTTTGGACTCATATAATTATTCTTCATGATTATGATTATGATTGTGATTATGATTATGATTATGATTATGATTATGATTATGATTATTAAGTTTCCTGTCAGTTCTGGACTCATATGATGCTGATAAATAAGGTTCATGTGATTCATTCACATTGTGCTGCTTGCAAAGTGGCTGACATGGGAAAGAGCAACATAAATATGAGAAAATTTAGAGTGGAATTATGTGCAAAATTTAATCAATGCATTTTTGGTCTAATTACACCTTGTATTGTTGAATTGTGGCAAATTGAAGAATTTAGCAAAGCATTTTGTTTTACTTTGAAGTTTAACTTGTTTTAGAAAGAGGAATATGCTCAGAGGGGAAAATGTAATGAGGCTAGTTATAAAACTAGTACTCCATACCGGTATTATGTCCAGATGTCCAGTATCAATAAGCCATTTCCATTACTGTGAAGTACATTGTAAGTCCCTTCAAGGAATACTGCTCACATGCCACGTTGGCCATTTCCAGAAGTGGTCTCACTTGCAATAAAGTCATCATCACATACAGTCAAGCTTGAAGTCTCTCTCTCTCTCCAGTGTTATATGTAGACCTTGCCTTACTGTAGCACTACAAAGAACTGGGAAATCTACAGAGTGCAGCCAGAAAATTTCTTCTGGAAGTGTTAACCAACGGTAATTGGTAAAAAGAAATTTGACAAATGGAAGGAGATGAGAAAAGTTCTAAACCGGCAAAGATTAACCATCCTGTGTTTGTCTCAATCAAAAGTTGTAAAGCAAAAGTTGAGAGATAGTTTGAAAGTCAATGTTCAGAGAGGTGATGTTGCTGCTATTTGCCATGGTTTGAAAAGAGCTTCGCACAAAGGCCATCTTTCTGGCAAGTCTTAAGATCCTGAAGTTTCTGAGAAATGTGTCAGGTAATCTTGGCAGCGGGAGCATCTTTTTGGCAATGTAATTCAGCGTATCACTCTACTTCCAGTGGAAAATGGAGACAAAAATGAAATGTCCTTCAGACATTCATTGCAAATCAGAGCGGTCAAACCAAAAAGAAAAAAATAAGGGAGTCAGCAGTAGTAGACTCCTCAAGAAACAGTTGCTCAATCTGCTAGCACTTCTGTTCAAGGATGTCTGATATTGATCGAGCCACCTAATGTACCCTCAGAGGATGGGAAGAGATGTCATGGAAGAGAACATAGACCTATATTCTATAAAACTACCCGATGCATTTGAACCTTCTGTTAGCTGGCAGGACAAAACTGTACAGCTTTACAGAAGTTCACCTCAATAAACATGTGGATTGAGTGATTGCAGAAATACCAACAGAACACATCAGTGAAAGTTTGAAGAAAATCAGACAAACCTTTCAAAAGTTTTGAATTTTTAAAGTTGCATCTCTCCTAAGGAAATCACAGGTTTGCACTCCATCACAAGGATGCTTGATTAAGGCGGAGGAGTAGACAGCCTACCTAGACTTTAGCAAGGCTTTTGACTCGATCCCAAATCAGCGACTACTAAAGAAAGTGGAAGCCACGGGTTTCCTTGGGAGCATATTGAGTTGGATCAGAAATTTCCTGACTGATCGTACACAGCGTATGGTGGTGAATGGGAAAGAGTCATCGTGGGCAAGAGTCACTAGTGGAATCCCGCAAAGAAACATATTAGGGCCATGTCTGTTCATGACGGACATAAATGACCTTCCTGACAATTTGAGGGGTCATGCGGAGATGTTTGCGGATGACACTAAAATATTTACTCACATCAAGGACACGCAGGATACCAATACACTACAAGATGATTTGAATAGCTTGAGTGACTGAACATCAGGAAAAACAACTTCACTCACAGTGTAGTATCTCACTGGAACCTACTTCCAAAGTCAGCTGTGGAAGCAACTACAGTTAACAAATTCAAGTTAGAAGTACAGTAAACCTCGCATGAGTCGAAGCTCTCGGGACTGACAAAAATGCGTCGACTTAAGTGAAATTCGACTCTCGCGAGAGTCGATTTTTTTTCGACTCACAGTTATGTACATGTACATGTAGTATAGGACATTTGCATGCATGTGTGTGTGTGTGTGTGCGTGTTTGTGTGTGTTTGCATTCAAATTTGTTTGTTCTTGAAGATAATGTTCTTATTTTGTTCTAAATTGAACATGGAATTTGTATCAATACTAGCACCTAGTAGTTAAACGTAGTTCGCTGAGAATGTCTGCGCTAATGTGGCAATGTGCATGTGCTATGTCTATGGTGCAACATAGGTAGCCATCTCTGTCAACCTACCCTGAGACAAACACTCTCCCAGGCCCATCCTACCTCCATTGAACAAAACTATACAGCCAGCCGGGCACGCACAAACAAGCTCCACCCACTTGGCCTGTCACTAAAATATTAAAGCAGCGATTGGTTGACCAAGGAGTTCTGGCTTGACATGGATAAAGTATGGTATGGATGTGCTGTGTGTATGGATAAAGTACATGGATCGATGTGCTGTGTGTATACATACATGTGTATGTATTCGACATGCGTGCAGAGCGGTACGGTGAGTGTGCATGCTTACCTGCAGCAGGCCAGGGACGGGGTTCTGCGACATGCCGATTATTTTGTTCTCCTCTAAATGTAATGAGAATGCCAGACAAATCTTCTTCGGCTCAAGTGATGTAAACTACGTGTATTTTGTACAAAAGGGACTGACTGTTTTACTTCGACACAGCCGAAATTCGACTCTCGTACTTCGGCTTATCCAAATATTTCTTAGAGAAAATACATAGGGAAAAATCGGGACTTTTTATTTTGCTTCGAGTTAAGTGATTTTCGACTCACTCGACGTCGACTTATCCGAGGTTTACTGTAGATGCATTCCAGTTTAAGAAGTACAACAAGTTCACATACTCCACAGAGTAATCATTTCCACAATCTTCCTGGATCGTGCTACGATCTTCGCAGTGCTTAGCAAGGTGGCAAGCACAGCTTCTTTTCTGTCTCATTCCACGAAAGTCACGCGGTGGCTAAATCGTGATGGAGGCACACAGCTGCATCATCCGGCTAAGCCCGGCGCAGCAGAAACCATCAACGTTTGCGAAGAACCACAACGTTCCTCTCCCGTAATGGTAGTGACGACAGACGAAAAAGACAAGCCAAGAAAGAAATCCCCAAAATCGGATACATGTACTAACATGGCTGGTAAAGTGCCACAATCTGCCGTACTAAAGCAGGGCTAAAAGATGGCCAATAAGTCCTCAGATGTTCAGGACAGACTTACGAAGCTGGAAAGTCTCCTCAGCAGAGTCGTTGATGCACTGCCCATTGTAAGCTCCATGTACATCTGAAATGTACTGAGTCTCCAAAATACATATCATTATACACATGACTTATTTCAGTCTCTCTTTTCTTCTTTATCAGACTTGTCCAGCTGTAGAAATTCCAAGTTGGACCCTGAGTGAAGGAAAGTGCTCAGTGCTAGGGGAAGCACATCATCTCTGGTATATTCAGCGTAAGAAAGTCCCCCAAAGATATTCCTGTCCATGCAAGAGCTGGAATAGTGGACACTTTTCACCTCTGCACTCTTCCATTCTGCTAGCTTCCCTACTAAAAACCTTTGATGGGGGGGGGGGGGGGGGGGGGTGTCATTTTGCTGGATTCCCTTGTAAATGCCTGTGATAGAGGGTAACTTTGATGGTTTTCCTTCCGAAAGCCCATGATAAGGGGTCAAATTAATAACCCATTCCCATCCCTAAACCAGTATGTATGCTACAAAATATACTGCAATATACACAATAGTCTTCTACGTGATGCCTACACCTACGATTGATGCATAATAACAGGGTTCGAAATTGGCGATGGTCCGCTGGCCATTGGCCACCTAAAATCACATCGGACTAGCTAAAAATCATAAAATTCTGAAGTTACTAGTCCGTCTGGCTAGCCAAAATATTGCTTCAGTGTCAAAATTGATTCTAAGTAGTCCGCCTGGCTAGTTAAAAAAAAAGGTAAGTGCGACCCCTGAATAAGATGATGCGTCTGGCAGTAATAAGGAGCTGAATAGGGCAACAAACTGCAAAGTACTGGCAAAGTTTAATGTATGAGTATTGACAAAGTATGACCTACATTCACAGGTTTTACCTTGTGTAACCTTTTATTTAGTTACCTAACATTATTGCATGTAGTAAAAATTTGTGCATTATATCATAAGCAGAGTTCTCTTGAAGTGAATGACTACAAATGCTCTTAAATCCTACAACCCTTGGTTATATCAATCTGAAATGATTAGATGAATGAAATGAAGGAATTTGTTCAGGACACATTTGTACTGTAAATAGCATGCATTTAAACTTTTGAAGTTATTACATCCCCCCCCCCCTCGAAAAAAAAAAAAACATTTTATTTTGTGAAGTGCCTTACTACTGGCCTAGCTACATGAATGTTGATTTTCTTATTGTGCTAGATGGAGGAGTTAACTTACACAATATGTCATTTACCAGTATTTCTGAATTGGTTGGTACATCATACTGAACCACAAAAGAATCAGAGTACCACACTTTGCCCTAGTTATGATACTGTGGCCAGTTTTCTGAATTACATACAGCATACACATAATCAACAATCAAAAAAGGAAGAAATCATTTAAAAAAAGATCCAGGAAATTAAAGACCATCACTTCCATATTCCCAACCAACTGTGGTGTCACCAAACCATGTCAACATGGGTAATAAGAACATGCCAATAAGGCATTACAATATCTGCACCTTTAAAAACCCTGCCATTACTTTTGTTTTTAATGTGTGAAGGTACTTAATAGCTATAACTTGGCAAGTTTTTTCAATAGCACTCTTTTACACTTAAACTAAGTGTACAGTGAGTCAGACAACCCATTGAGGTGTAACACTGCTGTAGTCTCAGGGGAAGGTCATGATGACTAGGGGGAGTGATTAGGTAATCTACTCTCAATGATCATCTCTTTCCAGATATTTGTGGTAACAAGCAATGAATGCATTCTAATGGATGTGCCAATTGGCAAATAGCACAGGTAAGTTAAAAAGCAGGATATATGCACCTCATAGGTAATCCATGGCTCGACACTAACGGTGGCCCGGTGGCCCGGGTCACCAAAAACGCAAGTCGGGCCACCAAAATTTCAGAAATGAAGAATTTGGTGGCCTGAGCGGGCCACCAAAAAAGGTCTGATGTTTCCCTTTGGGCCACCAAAAATAAAAGTTAGTGTGGAGCCCTGGGTAATGAAAGAAAAACCCACTAAAATCATCACAGTAATGTCACCACTATTTCTGCAAATACTTCTGACTTACAATCTGCACAGTAGGGGGGAATACTTTTCATTGAGTTGTCCCAGGTTCACCTAACCTCTGGGCTATTGACCGTGATGCTACTGATGCTGTTGATGACCAGGTACCGGGAAAAGATGATATTGAGTCTGCGGAACCAAACAAACTGGCTGGCGTGGGCCTTCATGGCTCTCTACAGAGAAGAACAAACAGAAAATCTCAAATGTGATAGAAGTGGGAACTTTACAAACCAACTACAATCATTTGAATGCAGATGACATGAAAATATTGTCATACTTCCACTGGAAGTCAAAAGCTATTCCTTTAATATGTGTCAACTGGATTAAGACCAAATTACAGCATATACCTTACAAATCTTATCTTAAATATGACATAGAATGAATGATATAAGAGAGCAATCACACACAGAAACCATGTTGGTGTTGGTCATTCTCATCAGCAATGACTCAGTGGTTTAAATCTTGCTTTGTTCACACAAAGAATTACACCTTCCTTCATCTCTAGATGTTTCTCCCCACACGGTTGATTATTCTCTCTCTCTTCACACTGACTAAACCTAGTCCTACTCAACCAACAATAAAGGGCCAGCAGAAATGCCTTCAAATGTATGCTAAATTCTCCATGGAAAATGTCTACAAAGCTCCTAAGTGGGGAAAAAAATAAAAAATTGACAAAAATTATACTCCCAAAAGTAGTACTGTAAAGTAAAATATTTTCACGGCATGACATTTTTGTGAATTGCCACTGGCATTCAATGCATGTAGTGTAGACAAGAACTTTCATGTGCATTTCAATTTCGCTAATCTTGGCTTTCACAAATTCACAAAATTAAAATGCATGCAAACATTTCTGATCTCCAGTAAGTAGTTAGCATATGTCATAGTGGCACTACAGAAGCAACAGAAACTAAAAAAAAAATTAAAAAAAAAAAAATTGATAGTTTGACAGATACCAATATGGTCTTTGTCCAATTTTAACTAAATAAACTGTGCTTCTTACATTGGGGGGGGGGGGGGGGGGGGGGGAATCAGTCGGAAGAGAAATTCTTGCAAATTAGACAAGATCCTGGCTTTATCCATTTATCTAGCTTGTGGGGACAGGGAAGAGAGTAATGAGTGTAAGGGAAAACCTTTGTTGGTGTGATAATCAATACCTGAGCCCTCAGAACTCCATTGGGTGATAACACGAGGACCTTGCTCCCCCTGATGGCACTCAGGACAAAGCTGACCGGGATTTCCAGGAAGGATACAAACCGCCGCAGGATGTGAATACTCTCAAGACTAAAGGCACGTACACCTGGATGGAAACAACAGTAGTACAAACACTGGTTCACACACAACACACTCACTGCCATGCATGAGTTTTGGGCAGTTAAATCACAGTCACTAACATTACCCTATCATGGACAACTAAGTAAAGTTGGACAAAATTTCATCCTCTACTTCACTGAAAACTGTATGAAACTCTGCCATTGGCCTTGCCTTCATCACAGCCACTACTATGATGTGTTTCTTGATAAGGGTTTGTTAAAATCAGAAACCACTCAAGCACATTCAAGCAAAATCGAGTAAAGCAAAGAAAACAAAATGTCACTGCATGAATACTAATCATCATCCAGTTTTACCTTTCTGTAAATTCTTAAACCTTTTGACTTATCTCAAATGAAGAATTCTCAACATAACTCACATGTACCTCAATGTTTTCATCATACACCAACTGAAATTGTCTTACCTGAAGGAAGCTTCCGCTCCACAACTAGTTTCCTGAAAGGGAAAAATGAATACATCAAGTCATGCAAAGCGTAGAAGTTACCACATGGCATTCACACATCATTGCATGAACATCATCTGCATCAAACTTACCAACAATTAAAACAAAAACTAACCACAATATATTTCTTACAATAAATAGGTATGTGAACTTTTGTGCTTAATTACATGTGATGTGTATCCCATGAACTTACTCAAAAAAGGAAAGATGTTTTTAATCAAATCTTGTGGCAATAGGAATGTGTCTAGTTTGCTTCAAGTACACTATCCCACCATTTGCATTACCCTGTTGTTAGACGCCATCTCATCTTGCTGCCAAATAAAAAGCATCACATAATACAGAAACACAAATATGGCACCATAATCAGCATAATGCAGTTATTGCTGTAGTGAATCCGGGAGAACAGCAGGGTGCTACATAAGCACTTGCCCTATTGCCCGGGGCAAGTGAAAATCAAATTTGGGCAAGTGTTTTTGAACAATGAGAACAAATGCTTGCCCAAATTGGGCAAGCAAAAAGTTTTGAAGCCACCTTTTTTCCACTTATTCCCTCCAACAAACCCACAAAGTCAACCATACAGGCGCCCAAAGATAATGGCTGTTTAGTGATGCAACGTACTTAATCTCATTTCAGAAAAGTTCCAACGCTTACATAAAAAAGCCTCAATGCAATGCAACAGCAACACTTGATTGGACTGAGTTTGTCACTACATTGTGTTTAAGCGTGCAAATCAGTGTGTGCTATTTATTCATGTGATTGTGTTTAAGAAGCCCTTGACTTACACACAATTTTCTATATCATTTCCTTATATTTTGGACTTTCTTTTTGGGCATGTGAAATTAATACTTGGGCAAGTGTTTAGCAGCAAATTTGAAAATTTGCTTGCCCGACTGGGCAAGTGGTAAAATAAAGTTATGTAGCACCCTGAACAGTACACAATTATGGATCATATCTGCAAAAAAATATATACAGGGGGGAGGGGGGTAACTCAACCTGCATCAGTTGATTACATGGCAAAAGGTTCTTACCTGACACCTCTATATGCAGCTATGTGATTTGGATGGCTTGATATGCCGTCTTCATCAAACGTAATGATCTGTGAAGGAATAATTCAGAAAATTACAATACATGAAAACCGTAGTGCAGCAAATCCTAAGTGTAAAAAGGAGAGAAAGAAAGATGTTTGAGGCAAAATAAAAAATGAATTATTATCTAAATGGAAGAGTTAAGCGGGGTTCAAATTTCTTGTTGCACAGTCTGAGGGGAAAAATACTAAATAGGGAATGATACTGCCCCCCTCCCCCCCCCCCCCCAAAAAAAAAGAAGGAAAATGTTCTGCTGTGGTTGAGCATGGACCTACAATGTAGGTCCATGGGTTGAATAAGGCTCAACAGCTTTTGTGCTTTGCAATCACTCACTGCACACACACACACACACACGCACACACACACACACACACACACACACACACACACACACACACACACACACACACAAATCTTCAAATAGAAAATAAAAGATCTGTTTACAACATTCAGTTCTAGATCACTTTGTAACCCCCTGCTCTAATCCAATGTATGGACTATCAGAAAGGTCATCATCGGATAAAAGCTTGGCAAGGTAAAGACTCTTCTCACCCATTTTCATGGATTAGCCACATACTAGACCGTGAACATGGAAAATATACACTGTAGAAAGAGCACAAAATCATGCTCATTTGTAGCAGTACGAGTACAGTGGACTCCTATTATATAACAAAGTCCTCGGGACTGGCAATTTCCTTTCGTTATATCGAAATTTTGTATTAACCGAACAAATAAACAATAGAAATACATGTAGTGGATAATGTTGCGGCCTGAATTTTTACCTCGTTGTAACCGGAATTTCGTTATAACCATGTTCGTTATACCAGGAGTGCACTTTAGTGTGCTGAAAGACCTCCTGTACTCTGCTCTGTGTCCAGCTTTCTGCCTCTGATATGAGATAATAGAGCCAACATAACAATGAAAATCACAAGTCCCTAAACATTGTCATTATGTCATTACATGTCATTATGGGGCTAATAAGATTATTTTATCATACAAAAATTATAAGAAACTTCAAAATTTGGTATTTTGATATGGTAAATAAATGCCTTCACCCTAAAATAGTACAATAAAGCAAGCTGCCCATAATTTGACCATAAAGCCGTCCAAAATTTGACTGCCAGCTACATGTAGAAACGATTACTTTTGCACGCAGTCGAATTTTGGCACAGTTGAGAGGTCGAACCTTGTGCAGGTTAGCTGTTCCCTTCATTCATCACTTGTAAATTCTAAGAATATTTGGTGACTTACCATCTGGGCATCACATTTGACCACCTGGTGCAGTACATGTTTTCCCACAATGTCTTCATCCCACAGGACATTGGGATCATCTTGAAGTTCACTACAGAAAATGAAGTATGAAGGAAACAATCTTAACCCGTTGAGGACGGTTTGATTCTGCTACAACATGCATTTCCCATAGACGCTTTTCCGAGTATACTCGGGACTTGTTTTCAACGGGTTAATAACCTCTCCTATTAAACAGTGAAGAAAAGTGTTATGGTCACTGAGGGCCTCTTTCTAGCTGTAAGAAGGGCAAGAGTTGATTATTGAATGAATTAATGAATATAGTTCTGTCATCTACCTCTTACAAGTGATTTATACTGTACTTGTACATACAGAGCACAAACCCACAATGTCTTTTGTAAAAAAAAAAATTAACGAAAAAAAAGTCATTTGGTGTGGGTGACATGCTGACATCATACAAATACATCAGAGACATTAAATTTTTCCTCACCTTTTGTTGAGAATAGTGACATTGCATGCTGAAATACCCAATATTGCACAGCTCCCCTCCAGTTCTTTCTCCCTCTCACAGCCTTTCCCATCATAGTCTCCTGAGAAGAAAAGAAACAGTCACAATATTCGACATATTGTTTTGACTGTAACATTTATATTTTGCTACATGCTTCATTCACACACACATGGAAAAAAAATACTTCTCTATGCTTGACAAACCGCCTCCGAAGTCCCTGATATTCTAATCATTTAATCTGCCTAAGCCGAAAGTTCTTCTTCTTCTCCTTTTTCTTCTTCCAGGTGAAGTACTGACCTCTGGGAAGAGTATTTTCGTACTTTGTGCAGTGCTGAAACTAGTGATGCCACACTGCATTGTCTGATGCTGTTTTGTTGCAATTAATGTAATATACACTATAAAAAGTAAAAAGTGCTCTTTGTGCAAGTAAAATTAGCTCCTCTTCCAACTAGATTTGACGCAGTGTCACCCCAACCAGCTGCCTCCTAAACTGTTCGAGGGAAGAAGCAGCTGTCACACTGGTGGGGAGCTGGTTCCAGAAGAGTATGACACTTGGGAAGAAGGAGTTTTGAAAGCCAGAGGTCCTGCAGAATTGCTGTCGAAGTTTCAAGAGTTTCTTGAAGGTGCAACATACAGCTCCTATGTTTGTGTTGAAATCATGCACCAGATTACACCATTTATGATACCATGTAGTACTGATGGAGTTCCCACCTGTTGGAGTTCACACAAAAGGGGGACCCCCCCCCCCCCTTTCCACACAAGGAACCATCCCCGCCCCACCTCCTTTCTTTGATCCTAATATATGGCTTGGTCTCTCTGCTCCCTTGCCATGTCTAAATCAAAACTTTACAATCAAGGTTGGCAGCCCTGTCTGCTGACAAGACAAGAACCAGACCAATAGAGCTTGGGAAAACACTTTTCACCAATCAGAAAAAAACAGACCAATAGAGCTTGGGAAAACACTTTTCACCAAACAGAAAACAAAACAAAACAAAACAAAGGCAGGCAGAAAAGAGATGGGAAATTCATGTCAAACAAGTAGTAGACTACCAGTAGCTTGTTTGGAGGACCACACACACACACACACACACACACACACAAAGAGGAATATAAAGAAGAGAACAATTCAAATCTATTGTTATATGAACTTCTTCTTCTTCCACTATGTGGAAGAAGAAGTCCATCTGTCCATCTGTCCTGAGGAGTTATATCACAACACTTTTTAACTTGTAAGTTGTTTATGGTTCTCCTCCGGTTCTGTAAAGCAGTCTCCGAGGAACACATTCCCAACGAGAAATATAGACCGATCTTTTGAAGTTCGGTCTATATTTAGCTTAATTCATGCCTGATGATAATCGCAGGGCTGTTTTAGTTACTTTGCAACATAAAATAGCCGCAAACGATTCGTCAGCAGTGATTTCAGCATACGAGCATAGCTGTATACATTCTTCATGTATGCAAAGGCCATGTAGACTCTATAAAGACTATATGTTAAACACGCCATAACTTTGACCGACAAGTATGTCTAATTCCGCGAAAAACTTCTCATTTATAGTAATGACACTTGCTGGGTCAGTTTTTCGCGAAAAACTGACCCAGCAAATGTCATTACTATAAATGAGAAGTTTTTTTTTGCGGAATTAGACACACTTGTCGGTCAAGCCATAACTAACCTAAGAGTAAGCAAGCATAGATAGATGAATTTACTGGTTAGTTTATCCCACAATTCACAATCTAATTTATATGTTCTTCCTATCTTCCATGTTATCTGAATGGTTGAAAAAGACAGGCTGTTACAGTTGGAAATACCATTTGAAAGACACAAGATGTGAACAACCGTGTCCGGGTTCGAGTTCAGCGTCAGGATGGATGGAGCGAAAAACATACACTCATCGTCGGGATGGGCAATGACGAACAGGATTGTCCTGCACTTTCGGTCTCTCCCTGCTCTAGCGCGTCGAATCGCCCGCTCGACCTCATCTCGCCGGTGGGACTCGCGTCGATAGACGGCAATCAGATACACAACAAGCGCCAGGAAAACATACAAAGCCAGGAGAGAATACGCATTTATTTCGTCGAATGCTCCAGAGTCGCTTTGTAGACTTGACTCAGAGGAATCAACGGTACTTCCAGACGCATTCCCCATGCCGATCTACTAATTTGCAAGGGTTTATTTTGCAACCCACTACAAAGGACTGACCCAAGCTAAAATCACAGACACGCCCGACTCGACTCCCGGCTTTGACTTTGACTGAGTTGAGGCAGAGGCGCGCGGGCGGGCTCAAGCGGGGGCCCGCGGCCCGGAGCGGCAGCCGCGGTACGGATGGCCACGGGCATACTCGTGGATGGGATCAGGGATCGTCGGTGCTGCGTCTCGGGCTGTTGCGTTGCTCGGCTAGGCGGCTGTACCGTGTGTGTGTGTACTGTATTCTTGTGTGTGTTTTGGTGAAGATTCTATGGAAAGCCAAAAGGGCGCTATAAACATGAGCATGTCATAAAAAAAAAGAAAAAAAAAAGAAGAAGAAAAAAAAAGGAAAGTACAGTATGACAAACAAACAAACAAACCAACAACAAACAAACAATGAAGTACGTTCTGGTTTCACTTGAAAGGAAATTCTTTGCAACAAATTGTTGTGATCAGGGGCAATAATTAATTTTATTTTCTTTTTTTCTTGTGAGTTTAGTAGCCTATGTGAAGAGTGTGAAGGGTGTCAAGGGGAAACGCCCCATCCCCTCTGCTCTCGTAGAGTTTCAAAGGAGATTCCCTTGGAAAAGTCAATACAGTATGGTTTCTCGAGCTTGTCATACTTCGTTAGTTTATTGTTTTCTGTCGAAAACTGATACACCTCTGGTATGATACCTGCTGAAATTAACAGTAAATACACACATGATGTGCACCCTTAAAAATTCATGCTTCTGCAATTATAAATCAAAATATGAATGTGAGCAGGCCTATATTGTACACAACTATTGATCCAGATTTACAGATACTATGACCATAATTACTTTATCAAGGAGACACACAACATTAGGGAGACAATTTTTGTCTCCTTTGATGACGTCTCTTAACTAGTATCATATCCTATTCAATCGCATGCTTCACTGCTGACATTGCTTATCTACACAATGTCGATCCCTAAAGCATGGATTCATAGTTTTATATATCATTTATGTGTTTATATTACATAAATATATATATATATATATATATATATATATATATATATATATATATATATACATAAACTCACAGAGACTATGATCATAATTACTTTATTTATATATACATATATAAACATATCATATTGACTATCATAAATTGACACACACATACATAAACACACATAAAGACACCAAAGTACGACAAATGAAAACTCACATTCTCAGCACAAAGGGAATTCTGATAGCAGGCAGTAGCATCTGAAATTTAATACATATTTTGATATCATATTGCAACATTCAACACATACTACAGTATGTCCCCCCAAAAAATTACAATCAGATTTTTGCATTAGTAACACCCAATATGATTAAACTGTCTAAATGCTGCTTCAAGGTCTTAAAATATAACATCTTAGCTCTATTTTGCAGAAAACCCCATTCAATTTGGTTAAGCGGTTACAGAGAAATGTGGATTGTTGTAAAGCATGTCATGAGTCTGATTCATCCAAGTTTAGCACTTCGATGCTCTTGTGTGTGAATGCAATAGACAAAACTTGGAGGGAAGAGATTCCTGACATCCTCTACAAATTTCCTCATTTCTCCTTGACCACTGAAGCAAATCGAAAGGGGTTTTCTGTAAGATGTGGGCAATGAGTTAAAGTTTCATACCCTGAATTTGTATTTAGATTGATTTGCTATTTTTAAAGATGTCATTGCGGAGCTCCCGTTGTAATTTTTTTGGGGGGGACATACGGTATAATGGCAGTAATTATCATGAAAAAAAATTGCTTTACTTTTCCCACCACCAAAGCATTATTCAATAAAAGAATAATATATAGGCAGCATTAATCCTCTTCTCTTTGAAAATACTATTTTCTTGTCTATACACATACTATTTTTGACATGCATGGCTTTAGATCTGTGTGTTGTCACTATTCACCACATGTGTAAAAGCCCATGGTATTGCAGTCATGCCATAATAATAATTCATTTCATATTGTGGAAATACAATGTACTTTATAGGTGCATGTCATTACAATGAGTATGGTATCAGTAAGGTCTACTTACTACTCCCAGTCATACGACTACTGAACAAAGGTGTCAATCATGTTACATACATGTATTGATTCAACCATACTCCAAAGCTAATACACATACTCTAAGATGGTAACTCACTTAAAGTGACCATATCAAAATTTGTGGCATGTACAGAGTACTTTCAAACAAACATTTGTTTAACCTTAACTTTCATGAACCACTCTGACGTGTGAAAATTGTTCAGATATTGCTTGTGATAGAGATTTTACGATGGTGATAATCTGCCTCTTTATCATCAAAGACCACCCTCCCAGCACTAGATGCCATATTTGTCTGTGGTGATACAGTCACTCAACATGTAAGTAGCCTTGCAGACTTGTGGCTGAAAATTACAGTACGAGCTGTACGAGCTGCACACAAGATCATTTAACCCTAACTTACCTGGGGGGGGGGGGGGGCCATAATGGCCCCCCCCCCTCGACGAATTCCGCGACCATTCCGGCGCGCAAAATTTTTTGACCGCGCCGCTCGCTGACTTTTTACTTTCAAGTCTCGCGCAACTTTTGAGACCAAATTTGTCGCGCCCGGGCATACCGTTCCGAAGCCACGCCCCTTCAAAAAAATTTCGTCAACCCCAAACTTGCTCTAAAACGTGATTTTGTGTACAAAGTCAATACAAATTGTGTTTTTTCAATGAATTCATATAAAGATTCATATTTTTAATTTTAATGGCTGAAATCAATTTATTTTAGTATAATTATGCTTCAAAAAAACAAACGTTAGGAAAAACAAAGAAATACATAAAAAATTGATAAAACAATATAAAACATAAGAAATTAATTTTGATACTGATTTTTTTTGATGCATAAATGTTCGGAATGTCACTAGGAATATTTACACCAAAAATCAGCAATCCATAAGCTTTTATTAGCCAATTACAGACGAAAATGAGGTTTTTTGCATATATTTGAATAATTAATTCTAATGAATTCAAGCTCGCTAAATAGCCCAGGTAAGTTAGGGTTAAACATGCTGATCAAAGACACCATGCTAAACATAGATGATAAGCAGGCAAGGAAAATGAATGGACATCGAGACAGGGAGCTGAAAAGCAAGAAAAGTAGCCCGAAAGAAGCAGACACTGTCCTAGTAGGACAGCCCAAGAGGTCAAAAGCGAGCTCACGATTTGACCCCCACCCAGTCAAGCTAGTTGGCAGAATGGATGCCACCATTATAGCAAGGTGGAAACAAAGAAAAAACATGGAAAAGTCTGATTATTCATGAAGGTGAATGCTCCTGTCGATTGACAGGAAGAGTTTGATCAAAACTTTGATATTGCTGGTGCATTCAATCCACTCACTGACATCGCAAAAGTCAACAGATGACCTTTCCCAATTGTACTGGATCTTCCTGAAGACAAGGGCGCATGGCCCCTGGGGATCCAGGGTAATGATGTTTATTCGCATCAATATGGGAGGTATCCATTTGTGTTTGCGGTCGCCAATTTTTTCTCACGTTTATAAGTGTTACAGAAAAAGAATTAAAGTCTTCAAAATTTATGGATCTTCATCATTTTTGTTTTACTCTTCATGATCTGTCGCACAAAGGAAGGAAGATGTTGGAATTCCATAAAATTTTGTTTACACTGTATTGGAATGACACATAGAAGCAATGGAATTGAATGAATTTGGAGAAAGAATATTGGGATCACACATGAATGTGATGTAAAATTAGTGACTTATTTCTGTGGAGTGGTATTTAAGAAAAGAAAATGGAATACTAATATACCTTCATTGTTTTTATTCTTCAAATGAGAGAATGATTCAAGCAGTGATTCTAAGCTTTGGACAAACACTGTAAAAGCAGAAATTTTCGCGCATTTCGCGCAACCAGAAGCTAGCATGAAAATAAAAGCATGCAAATATATTTGCAAGCCACGTTCCAGTAATTAATGTCCTCATTCCGTAAAATATAAAAAACTATAAAAAATTATATTACCCTGGCCGAGCACAAGAAAATTACTCACGCGAAAATATTCACTTTTACAGTAATGCATTTGTTAGAGCAAAACACACTCACACACACAAGTAAACAAAATAATTTTTTTTTTCTTTTTACATTTGGTAGATGGTCTATGACTAAATAGTCTTAAAGAACTAACCTGGAATTAATTGAATCACTGCTTTGTCCTATGTATTAAATTTTCCAAACCCATTTTGATTCAAGTCCAATGCATCATAAGTTCATCTGATATCACCACACAACAATATTAATACCCTTGTAATGAGGAAGGCACAAACACATGCACACAAACACACAAAAAATACCCAACACACTGTTCAGTGCATGAACAAATCTTTCACTTTGATTACGTACACAAGAAATCTTGATGCTGCTGATTTTATGGCTACTTTACACAATACCCTACATCACCTGTCTTGAATATATAATATATACATAAATCTTCCTCATTATTAAACTTGACTAAAAACATATATATAATTTTATGGTAAACTTTCTTTGTAGGTGACCATAAGTATCTTAAGAGAGGGTCTATTCTAGGACTTTTGGATATTGCTGTTACAGTATCAATGATCGTCTCACTCGTCAGCTATTGGAAGCATTACTTTCAATTACTAATATTTTCTTATATACAGAGTTAAAGGCAAGATTCTTGTAAAAACACATTGTATCACTTATGTTTAGTACTCATGCATAGTTCATCATTTTCAGAAGATAAAAATGAGCACAAGTTGTAAATATTTGGCAAACAGACTAATTCACACATAATTTGTGAGATATAACGAGGCCATCCTACATAGATGTTTACCTGCAAAATTAGTTCACAGTAACTATCAAAGCAATGACCAGAAATTCCGAATAAGAATTGGTTGTAGTCATTGCTAGTAATGCAAGTAACTGCTATGGTGGGTCTTTCATACATGGAAGCTTGGGTCATTTATCACTGTACAGGTGATACAGAGAGTTTTCTTCTCCAACAGTAAGTTGAAGGGGTGAAAACAAAAACAATTATACAAACTTAATGGTTACATCTGACTATTTCAACCCATATCTTTGCTGGTTTGTGTAATTTGATTTTATACACTGTTATGCTATCCTTTACAGCAAACCCTCAAATAGATCCTTTATTCAATCTACAATCTAATATCTTGAGCGGGCAGTTCCTCAAAAATTGCATTGACCTATTGGCCTGTATTCACAAAGGTGGTTTGAATCTAAAACATGGTTTATGCAAATTTCTTCAGCACAAACGTGTGTGACAGACTGCATACACTGACAGATGTAAAAAAAAACATGCATTGATATGCAAAAGTCAAAGGTATGCACGCCTATTTCACACTTATTTTAGTAAATAGGCTAAATTTATACCACTTTGTGAATCTGAGCCATTAGGTTTCATTTGCTGCCTTAATTTATGATCACTGAAGTAAACCTGGCAGGCCTTGTTTAAGGATATCAGAACATTTCAAGGAATGAGTGCAATGACCTTTGATTTTGATTTTTTTTTTTTCTTGGGGGGGGGGGAGGGGACAGATTAAAAAATATATTTGATTCTACTTGCATCTCATGAAGAGTGTAAAAATCTGGACCAATTGTAATGAAAATTTTATGTAGCAAGAATTTGAGCACACTGACAGAAAGACAAATGGGCCATCATTCCCAGTCAATAAACACAAATCAAAACGGAAAGATGAAAGGAGGGAGACATAAAATGAGATGATTCATCCACAGATTTCCATTCTCTTCACAGCACTTTCCCAGGATTCATGATGTTGAGAGGATCTAAGGTACGCTTGATGTTCTTCATGACGTCGATACCGACTTCCCCGATCTCTTCCACCAAGAGCTGCTTCTTACCAAGACCAATGCCATGCTCACCGGTGCACGTGCCGCCCACTGAAATAGCTCTCCTAGAATAGTCAACAAATGTATCATTATTTTTTTTTTTAAACCATACTCACAAAATAGAGGCAGTGCAAACACAATGAAGCAAAGACACACATACACTTACACTTTCCAATCAGAATACCTCTTAAACAGTGCATTCCTTTTATAACGAACATGGTTATAACAAAATTCTGGTTACAACGAAGTAAAAATTCAGGCCACAACATTATCTGCTCTATGGTTTTTATTGTTCATTTGTTCAATAATAAGATTTCAATATAACAAAAGAAATTGCTGGTCCTGAGAACTTCATTGTAATGAAAGTCCATTGAACCATGTCATGATGAATTCAACAGGCTGCCATTTTACAGTAGACCACAGGCCCCATGCATTTATAGCTCATGCAGTACATTCAGAACATGGACATCCCCCCCCCCCCATTTTGCATGATCTACTCTTATATATTTGTATAAAAGCACATTATTTTTTCTAATTTCTTTAACTCTGCTCATATGTTGTTATCGGCATTATCATAGAATTATAAGACTGAAATACAATCCAGAAAACGGTGACATATCATCTTGTAATCATGAATGAAAATATCACCCCTGCACAACAATAATTAGACAGAAAGATCTTCAATAATGGATAACTTAAAGAACTTAGTAAATGGTGCCCTAAAAGCCAAACAGCGAGTCCCAGCTCACCTGCCGAGGATGACAGTAAATTCCTTTGCCTTTTGAATCTCAGTCTGATTGTTGGGATCCAGCAATAAAATAGAGTGGAAGTTGCCATCACCAACATGACCAACTATGGCATCTGTAAAGATCAAAATATGTATGGAAAGCATGACAATCACACGACATGTATTGAATTTTGAAAAATGCTTTTCACATTTCATCCATACTACAGGATATAATTATCAAAGACCATGAATGTGTCTTCCATACCATATGAGGACACTGGCTGCAATTTCCAACATCGGAAAAAAGAAATGGTGATGAACATGAAGTTCATGCTTTTACAGAAACAGTAGATGCCTAATGGCAAACTGAATTTACTTCTCAACAATTTTCTGGTATCATAAGGATCTAGTATTCTTTACCACACATTGCTCTGAATTCTGTGGTACAATTCCTAATTAGTGACGGAACTCAGTAGTCTTACTTGCACAGCCACCTGTGTCTTTAGATGATTACAAAACTGAGGGTGCAAAAAGAAAACAAGAAACAAAAGAAAAAACAAACTTACAACAGAATCCAAATCTCTTGAGGTCTGCAACTGTGTCATGGATCACCTGGGGCATGGCTGAGATGGGTACACAGACATCAGTGGACAAGCCCTAGATACAGTAAACACACAAGATTATTTTTTAGCAGCAATCCACTGCTCAACTCATGACATGACATTCACACATATTCTTCAGGCAGAGGAAATGCTCTTTTACTTTATTAAGGAGGACAAAACTACACTTTTTGGTCTTTTATTACAAAATATGCTAGGGAAGCACAGATGATTGACAAAGTAGCAAACAAACACACTTTCTGTACATTTGGGAAATGTGGCATGAAATATCTCAATCACTGGAAAGCTTAACCCGTTGAGGACGAGACTTACGTACACTCGGGCAAGTGTCTATGGGAAATGTGTGTTGTAGCAAAATCAGCCTGTCCTCAACGGATTAAAGTGGGAATACAGTGTTATACAAAACCATTTTTTTTTTCTATGTGCAGCCACTTTATGAGATCATTGTTGTGGTGAGTCATACATAAGAAACTACCGGTATAATAACAGCAACATCAAAATCATGCGACCAAGTGTAGCTCCTCTGAAATGGTAACAGGGTATCATTGCAGTGTCAAATCATTCAGAATATCACTAGCCTGTTCCCTCTGGAGTTATTTCTTTATAATTCATGGGTTGAATTTAAGCCAAATTTCTCTTCTTTGTAGACTTCCATTCAAAACGATGTCTGGACTGCATGCATCAGAGCTTGAGATAGTTTAGTCTTGTTACAAGGCATTCCGATATCCCAGCAGGGAAACCACATCACACATGCAATAATGGAAAACGACCACACAAGCCCTTCTCACCTTGCAACCTGGCCTGAGGGCGAGGCTAGCATACCAAATGTCATGTCTGGCTTTCCATAACTTGTTTCTGTCCTCCATCTTCTCGGCCCAGGCAAACTCTGAGCTGCCATTGTAGCTCATTATTTCCTCTGCAACAATGTCATAACATACAACTCCCATTGGGGTCAGAAATACTGCATCTCGTCAAGGTGTTATTATCAAACAAAAAAAAAAAAAAATAGTATTGGTCATAGCTGGCCTCCAACCTGAACTTGCATAATTGGTAGAATAATGTCTTCTCTAATATAAGATCATTTCCACATGTATAACAACAAATTTATACCTAAAATTTTTTCCTGGTATTTTTTCTATTCTGTATAAATCAAATACACCTAGTTATAGAACAAAGATAAAAACAATTTACAAAAAAACAGATGTAGTATCATGCTTTACAAATGTGTTTTACTGAAGTTATGCATGGGCAAAAATTCCCATATGCACTCGATAATGTGGAACAGTAAAGTAGAAACAATGTCATACTAACATGTTAAGGACAATGGATGGAGAAGCAGGCCTGTCTTGCATTATGATTTGAAGTTGGGAAAAAAATAAATTGAGTTTCGATCATAAAGCCTTTTCTTGTACGATTCTGACTGATTTGCACACATGTAATATGATGCACAGCTTTCAAAAACATTTCAGAATACATATGCCCCAGAGAATCTTCTGTGACTGATAACTTTGTTGTTTTTACAAACTTTGTTGTTGTTTTTTTAACACATGTTGCATGGTATCTTCTGTCAAACAATCAAACACAAACAAACAAACAAGCAAAATCTCAGTTCTGATGCAATTAGCTTCATCTTGTATTTCCCTACTAAAATGTACTTCAGTGTCATGTTTATGCCTGGGATTCACTTCCATCGAAACATTCCAGTAATACCATTTACGGGAACATACTTTCATGCCTGCATCTAACTCCTAAAGTATGTGTTTGCTTAATCAGACAGGCTTACCAACAGCCTCCACCTGTGCTTTGACACTAGCATCAGAACCATGGAACTCCAGAAAGAGGGTCGGTGCCACTCTGTTGTTGAGGTCACTGTATTTGTTGGTTGCAATTACCGAGTTTTCATCAAGGAATTCTGTATCAGAGGTGTATATTGGGTATATCTTGTCAGTTTAGGCCTTTGCCCTCATTTTCAGTTAAGAAATTCCAGCATGTGAATAATTATTCCAAATTTAGCTAGCTCTTGATAATTTCAGATTTCAAGGTTTTTAAATATGAATATCTCCATGACAGTCATTGAGAATTTATAAATGCAAAGAGAAAATGAAAACTCAGAGCTTAAAGTTCACAAGAGCTGCTCCTTTGTTTTATTTATTTTGTTGAACATATCTTTCTCTTCATGATTCAAACATCATGGTCAAACATCATCCAGAAATGTGGGAGGATTGGTAAGCCACATTTGCCACAGTAAATAAGATAGTTTTGCATACATACACACCACTCAAAACACAATGGAACACAAATAATTTGGCAAAAACTGTTTTCAATCCACATGTTAAGCATGTATTGAACTATACATGTATGATCTTACTTCAGAACAGAGCCTCATGACTGAATGCATACATTCAGGGAGAACACAGTAAGTGAATACATCGCTATACAATTTCATCTGAACTAATTTATAATTCTTGACCATAGCATGACTACCGGTAACTATGCTTGTCTCACAATTTCACAAGAGTATCAATCAATATATTCATTCATCAGCTCTGTATGATCATCTGAATTTGACCATTCCCAGTCCGTGTTTCAAAAGAGTTTCCTATTTTCTTGATAATTCTACTAACACTCTTATGAGAACTGCTCTTTCTGTTCTAATTTTGTGCCAAATCATCTTTTTTTTTTTTCAGCTTAAGAAAGGTTGGGAGGTCTGCTTAAACTCTCCTCCATGCAAGACCTAAGACCTAACAACAGCGATTTAAATATTCAAGGACATGAAGCACAGAGGATCAAGTACTGTATACACCATATATTTAGTGAGTCTAAATTTTTGCGAATCGAGACTTCCCGACGATTTCGTGAGTGGTTAAATTCGCGATCATGGAGTAAAGTACTGTACAGAGAAATGTATACGTGTGCGTCACATTCATATCGGGATCAGAGTCATTATTTTCGCGTGTCTTTAATTTTACAAATAGCACTTGACTCGCGAAATTCATAAAAAAATAAAAACTTGCGCAATATTTGGCGTATACGGTACTGAGAGGTTTCCTACCTATTCTGGCTATGGGCACACCACACTGTAAGACTTGTAACACAGAGTCCACTGCAGCTTCGACTGTATCAAATGAACACACAGCAGACATCATCTGTGTAGGAACAAAAACAGCCAAAAGATCAGTGTAGCAATGTATTCTAACATATTAGGCAATATGCATGCACCCCTAACAGAGGGCTAGAAAGGCACCCACTTTTTATTCACAGTTTGTCTGACAATAGCCAGCCATGAACATACTCGAATTTTATGCAAACCTTAGTATAAAACAAAGGTTGCTCCTGACACCCAGGAAGCTTCTTCAAATTTTGTATGTCACAGATGAATGATAAATGCAACATGGATTCTAGGTATTGAGAGATGTATACAGTAGGAAGAAGTAGTTAAATATTTTGTTACCTGATCTTCAGAGAGAAATAAACATTTAATATTTGAATATACAATGGTAAAGCAGCCTGTTGTACTACTTGGCAAGAGAAGAAATTACAGCTTTGTGAATAGCACTGACAGAAGTAGGTAATATAAATATTGCATAGGTAAGATACATCACATATGAATTTCAATATCACTTCAAACGTCTGTATGAATATAGGATGATGATTTTTATCAGATGGCTACACACATAATTGCTCCAACAGAATTTGTTGTATAAATATTGACTTCTCTCTTAATATTTGGTACAGAGTGGTGTCAGCTAAACAATTTGTGTGATATCCCACTGTTAAATCTAATGGACTTGCTGCTTAAAAGTGCAGATTATCAACCATGCTGTACAGATCAAATGTACCGACACACTGCTGAATTCTGATTGTGTGAAAGCCAAATCAAACTCAAGTTAGGTGGTAGATTACAATGCATCATTACAGGCAACTGGCCTCTATTTTGATAATTATTTGACCATTCATCTTGGTCCCCCAGGGTAGGTTTACCAGTGTCCTTTTGAATTTTTCCAGTCACTGGAGCAGGAGTTGCACTTAAGTCCACAGATTAATGACAAAATAAAAGCCAGCTGTGTGAATCTCAATGACTCACCACACACATAATTTTGAGGATAAACTCAGCTTACCCGTAATCATTCTACATTTACAGGTTGCATCAACCCAACACTTACCACCTCTGGCAAGCCATACACTCTAAGCGTTGCCTTGGTAATAATACCCAGAGTTCCCTCTGATCCAACTATGAGGTTTGTCAGATTGTAGCCAGCTGATGTTTTCCTATTATGAGATCATTAATGGAATGACATGTGAGGAACAAACATTTACATAAAACCATGCAACAGCAAGTATTGTAAGCTGTTAAGTACAAAGAAATTACACTTACTTGCAATGTCAAAGTTCTGAGAAGAACTACAAATATCTTTAGTAAGTTCAGGAGCATTCTCTTAGTAGTTACTTATTTTTACACCAGTGTTTTCCCTTTTCTTCTTTCAATGTAATGGATGTCAGTTTCCCAACATTCTATGAGAAGGGAGTTAAATGGCAGTTGAATAGAAAAACTGAAGATTAACTGTTAGACTTATTCACATTCTGGCATACCATGATTGACAACATAACATAGTCCTTACATTGACTCTACATCTTTTCAAATTAAAGTAAAAAATCATGACGTAACTCCTTCCAGGGACTTTTCTAGTTTCCCATCAACTCTACATAAGGGAGACCTATTTGGACTGGGAATAACCTACTTCAAGCAATGAATGACTTAATAAATGATGCGATGGTCTGATCTGGTCTGAAAATTCATATCAATTTAGAGCTGTGTACACCTGTATGTGACCTCTGCTGCTGCAGAGTGGGCTGTACATCAAAATCTGCCCGATAATGGTGAATCAAATTGAAAAGCCCAAAAGTTCTTTGGCAGACACATACAAAAAGTGTGAAACACTAAGAACTGAACTCCACTGCACAGAGATAAACATTACATTATGGCAAATGCTGGGAATTTACAGAAAGGAAGATTATTAACAGTTTGCACAATTTCACTAGAAATTTCTACGGCTGAGAGTGAACATAACATTACTTGTAGGCTTACCTAGGTCTCTTTCCTTGGCCAGCTGTGTGCATGATTGATCCATCGGGCATCACTACCTCCAGGTTGATGACATTTTCTCGCATGGTTCCGTACCTGACGGCATTGGTTCCTGAGGCACTGGTCGAAGCCATACCACACAGTGAGGCATCCGCACCAGGGTCTAGAAGTACGATAGGATAGGGGCAAAACAAGATTACGCTTAGGTATAAGTCATAGTCTTGTCATGATCTTGTGAAAATGTTAGTGCACAAGACTGCAGCTTCAAGCCTCACATGCAGACATATATTTTGTATACCGGTAACTCACAATACCACTCTGCACTCATGTCAAAATGGAAACCCAGTTCTTTTACCAGTCATCTTCCCTTTTTTTTTTCTTTGTCTGTATTTGTCTGTAACACACACACTCCCACAAACATACATACTACACATAGAGAAGAATGCAGAGCAACAATTAGACCACACATGGGGAAGGCAACTCTCCACACTTGTACTGAAGTGCATGACAGCAGTTGAGCACTTGATCTAACCACCAGGACAATGCTACTTTACTGCATAGGCTCACATACATTAGTCCTACTGCCCAGCAACAAATATGTAGACTGTGGATTTGGCGGCATCTATCTGGATGTGTTAAAAACAGCAATTCTAGTATGAAATAACTGTAATTATGTATATTTCTAGATTGATTCTGTTATCACTTTTAGACATTAATGACAAACAACAGAAGTGCTTTGACCTTTTTGAAGTGGTTGTGGTTTTTATTTAAGCAGTAAAAATAGCATAAACAAAGTTAACTAAATTGAATTCTGTTGCACTTAAGCAGTGTTCCTGCTAAAGCAATTCCTGATTATTGGGTAAGCATTGCACCACTTAGGCAAAAAATGCAGTCATTTTGAAATGTCATCCTGTGGCCTCACCAACTGGAAACCAGAGGCCATAATCTTTCAAGTGATGGTTGAGAGAAAGGCGAGTGACTCCTGGCTGCACTGTCACATCAAAGTCTTCAGCATGGAGGTCTGTGATTTCATCCATCTTGGACAAATCCACACACACTGCACCCTGGAATTAAAATAAAAGCTTCTGTTAGTTTGAGATGCTACATAAATTCATAAAGTAGAATTTTACTCAACTCTCTTCTCAAGCTGACAATAATAAAGTCACTCAGACAAGGAAGGGAGAAATTTCATTCAAACTCGACAGTCACTCTGAATGTTATATAATTTGAAAGATTCACATGTTTTCTCAAGACAGAGATATTTGTGGCAACCATAATTTATGTGCAAATACAGTGAGGTGATGCTGTCATGGCCTCAAAAGTCTCTAGCTCACCTGCTCACAAGTTTTAATTAAATTTCCTCTTCAAAAATCACATAAAACAGAACAATTTGTGTCCTTCACATCAAATCATGGCAGTGTCGAAGCAACATAATGATGAATTCTAAGGGGGACAGGGTTGTAGTTGTTCATTTATCCATCATAAAAAAGAGTTTTATGACAAGAAATCTGCTTCTTTTCATTCATGTTGTGGTAACATTGCATATTTCAAACAGACACTTGTGTGTATTTGCATCATACCAGCTAAAGCCTACAGGATGGTAGAGGTATGTTTTACTACAAATGTACAAATAAAGAAGAAGAAGAAAGAAAAAAAAAAGGAAGAAGACAAGAGATACCATGGAGGAGTTTCAAGAAGAATTTGAAAGTCAATCTTAAAAGATAATAGCAACCTAATATCATGATATGCTGAGTGTGTCTTTAATGATATTCTAGCTTCCTCATGAATATGACAATTTTAGAGACTTTCTGATGTAGCTATTCACATACAAAGCAGCATAAGTGACCAAGGAATTGGTCTCTAAATTTTCATAACAATTTAAAGTGGGTTCTGAAAACATTAAATGATGTTGAACAGGGTAACCAGTGTCATAACATAATTTTAAGTTGATCTTGTCCTTTAAGATAGCCTTTTCTTTGTAAAACACCCCCAGCTAACATGCATCCCACTAAAGTACTCACCTGCACGCCTGTAATGCCTCCTTCCAGGCCGGTCCCAGTGCCAAACGGGATCACTGGTGCTCTGTGCTTGCTGCAGATCTGGACGACCTGGCTGACCTGTTCTGTGCTCTGAGGCCACACTACCAGGTCAGGTGACACTGGACTGTCGTATGAAATGTAGAGGATCTTATCTACAATGACTGCATTCCTTGGCATTAAAATCAGTGCGATTCAATTTAGTTTGATATTCATTAGATTCAACTTTAACATGAACAGAGCTTGATGTTAACTTTAAATGCAGCTTCCTCGCTAAGTGGCTTACCCTGCTCTTAATTGATAAATTGATCTAATCCAGCTGATCAGCACTTTGCCATACGTGTTGAGTGTATGATTAACTTTAACCCAGTTTAAGGCTATCAATCCCTGGCAAAGGAATGTTCCCACACTTTACATAATGTCACTAGACTGCACAGCTTAGTTCGTTGGTGTGGTCTACAGATAAATGTACCTGTGATAGGACTCATCATGACTGTGCTGCTCCCGAACAGCTTCAGCGGCAGACACGTTCTGGTGGCCCACGACTGCCGCTATCCCCTCCTGGACACCAGCAGCGAGGGGCTGTGAGATGAGTTAAAGAGGAATTTTAGCTGACATATCTATAAGTCAAAATGAATCATCACTCTAAGTACAGCTGTAGAGGTTTGCATTGATAAAGTAAGAATCAACAGAATAGAAGAAGTCTCATTAATACAATACCTGGACATAGAGTAATGGAAGTTGTGGAATTTCAAAGTTTGACATGTTTTCATACACAAGATAATGGTCACAATCACATACAACTGTATATGCATTGTGTGTACATTAGATAAGATGATGATGTCATCATATCAAAATTCATAAATGGTTCAAGGCACAAACATTCCCTAAATTTCATGTTATGAAGAGAAACTAAGGAGGAAAATAACAAGAATGCAGAGGTAACCCATGATAATACTCATAACAATCTACTGTAGAGTGACCCCAGTGCAAGATCTCTTGCAAGGGATGGGTTATAATTGTTTAATACCCTTTATAGTTCCAAAATTATGAAAAACATGATTTTTTTGATAAAACTTTGTAAACTAAAATCAGTGCTACTGGCGTGAGATGATAGCATCATTGACTCATCTGATACACTTTTTGAATGCAAGTGTGCATGTGACTAATGTGTCTATTTAAAGGAAACCAAAACCCAAAGAGAATTGTGAATTGAGTGAAAGCAGCAACATCAGTAGAACACATATCAGTAAAAGTTTGAGGAAAATCAGACAATCGATGCAAAAGTTATGAATTTTTAAAGTTTTGGTGTTGGAACTGCTGGAGGAGGAGACTACTGCAGGTATAGGCGTCACACTTGCTGAATTTCAAACAATTATTTTATAACATTTTCAGCAACAAAGAAATGGATATCGAGACTTGGGAGGGGACATCAGTGCCCATAACTTTTGAACAAAGTATGATATTAGACTGATGACACTATTCCAGACTATCCATGTACATCAAAGTTATGCTTGAATGATCTGGTGTTCCCCCCTCATTCAAGCCTCCAGGTCTGGCGTTGTGTCAGGGATTGATTGTGTAGTATATTGTTACCACTTCTTTCCACATGTACACATGTACTTGATTTTGAATTGAAGCTTACTCTGTGCACAGAGGATGATGTCCATATATTATTGGTTGGCTGAAAGCGCCCATGTTGACAGAGACGCTGACTAAAAACTCCAGCTAGTCTGGCAAAGGCCATGGTGGTCAGCTGCATATCATGATAAGAGACAGAGACAGGGGATCAACACTCCAGTTGAGACAGAAGAGATGCTTAAAATGGCTAGATATTTCCTCGAATAATTCAGTTGATCTTTAAACAACAAATTAAGTTTAGTCCATAGTTATGTGCCTATGTGATCTCTTCACCTTGTGGAATACTCTTTTCAGGCCCATACAAACCTCTCCCTTGATCTTTAAAGGACAAGTGCACCTTCGTATGTACATAAGGACTGAGAGAATGCAGCAATATAGAACACATCAGTGAAAGTTTGAGGAAAACCGGACGATCTGTTCGAAAGTTATGAATTTTTGACGTGTCAATTGATGCCACCATCAGTACTGGATGAGAAGACTACTACAACTTGTGATGTTAAATGCGTAGAATGGTAAAGAAAACATAAAGAAAAATTCAACATATTTTCACTTTTCTCACATAAAATAAGAGCACTTGCCTCTTTCAGAAGGTGGGGGGATAATATTTAAAACCCTTAAGTTAACATTATGTCATTAGCAAGTTGAGGGAATGTGCACTTTTTTCTAAATATGAAATTTTGTGGAATTCTCTTTACATTTTCTTTATATGGTTCTACGCATGTGACAATCTACACTGCAGTTAGTCTTCTCATCCAGCAGGGTGTACGGTGCAGAAACTTTAAAAATTCATAACTTTTGAATGCACTGTCGGATTCTCCTCAAACTTTCACTGGTGTGTTCTACTATTGAAATATTGCTACAGTCTCTCAATCCACATGTATGAGGTGAACTTGTCCTTTCACACATTTATTGTGTGTGATGTCATTCATAAGATATGGTAAATTTTATTTCAATTCATGCACATGCAGTCTCATTGCACTTCTTTTGACGTTCCAAACAAAGTCTACAATGCTGTGGCAGAGCTGGTGACAATCTAATGTGCTCAAAAGGAAATGAGAAACAGCACCTCACACACTGCTATAATGATATATACAGCTCTAGTGTGGTAATAACTATACACAGCCCAGTTGCTGTAAAAAGCGACATTTTACAGCGACTGGGCTGTGTATAGTTAGTGAGGTAACAGCTTCAACTTCATTTTTAGTTCAATCAGTAACCTTGACACTAATAAACTATACATGTATAAACATTGAATAATTTAATATACTACTAAATTGTCAGTTATTTTCTCAATGACTACAGATATCTACTAGCTATAGACCCTAGAGCCCGGCTATAAAGTAAACTTGACAACCCTGTTTGCGACAGGCTTTGTACAGGGTGCCTATACAATTTGCGGCAGGGGCCCTTTAATTCATTCATTGATGAAAGGACCTAATCAGCTGTCACTTCCCATAGCTTAATATCAAGACATAACATTTGCAAGTAACTCCTGCTTGTATTCTAAAGTGGAACTATTAAAGTCTATTAGCACAAATGACATTCATTAGCTGTTAATACTGATGAACGGAACTGCCCCTGCTACAAATAACGGTAAGCACCCTGACGCAAACTGGAGAATTTGCTCTAGTAGTAGGTGACTGCCTATTTAAACCGTTAACTGTTATCATGCAGACAGGGATGCCAAGTTCAAAAAAAATTTATGAGTGAGATTTTCATGACTCGGCATCTTGGCATGCGAATGTGTGTGCGAGAGAGGGTGTGGGAGGGGTTTTTCCCCCCTGTGGCCTCCCAAGGCAGGGAGCTTTTTCGATTTTTAGCTCTTAGTCTTACTGGTGCGATCAGGTGCATACTTAAGTGATTATTTTTTACTTATTTTGAAAGACAAAAGGAAAATATACCTTCAATTGCAACTATCACTTTAATCTTTTGAGCTATAGACTATGCTCATTACCGGGTACTATTAGGCCCAAGTTGCAGACTTCGCCCGATGCGTGAGAAAAACGATGCCATGCGTGAGATCACGAGATGGCCCCTAAATGCTTGAGTCTCACGCAGAATGCGTAAGACTTGGTAGCTCTGTGCAGATAAATGAATTTTCACTGTGCTGTTGATCTATTTTCAACTTGATCTCTTATTGCATTATTTTTATTTTAGCACGATAAGATTATAGATTTACTATAGAGAGTATTATGTCTACGACAACCTCATCCCCTCTCACCCTCACAAAGCAAAAAAAAAAAGGAAAAAGATAAGCAGTGATCTTATATTACTTGACAGTTTAGTTATAAGAATTGAAGGAGCCGAAGATTATAATAATCAGAAATAACTTTTTTGTAGATCTGGATAAAGATTATCAAAACCAAGGGAAATGTATGAATATAGAACGCTCTTTGAGTCTTAGTCTTACCTCATTATCCAAGTGTCAACACAGAGTATAGACAGCGTACCAATAAGTGAACAGATGGGATCTCTAGCCTGCGTAACTGCCCGAGGCTCTAACCACGCTAACGTTAGTCGAATTGTGACCGGTCAGCCGGTGGCTGTGCAGAGCAGCGCGTAGCCCGAGACTAGACGACCTGCTTGGGCTGGTGACCGCGGCCGGCGCGGCTGGGGAGAAAATGTGGACGTTCCCGATGGAAAGGAGATGTTATTGCGACAACCCGTCTCGTTTGTCAGGCAAAAGGTTGAACTGGTGATCCAAGGACAAGGCCAACGGAATGGAAAGTTATCTATCTCCGTGGTCAGGAAATTGATCGCTATCCCGGCCGCCAAGCTACGGTCACAGGGCAAAGATTATAATTCAGTATCACTATCAACTTTGTGATCGAGGGGCGGACACCGCAGCTCTGCTCACGGCTATCCTAGCTGCGCTGCTGTGTTGATCGTGGATATTGTTGTTGTTGTTGTTGTTCTGGTTTAAATGGTGTGTGTACAAAGATGTTGTTGTTGTTGTTGTTCGCTAGAGGACAGCTAACCTTTTGCCAAGGCCCTCTCGCTATATGGTGGTGAGCAAAAAAAAGAGGTACATGGAGAGGGCCTGTCAAAAGGCTATATAAAACAGCTAGCTCCTGAGGCTACTGAAGTTAGTTTAGTGGAAAATCCTCTAAACACAAACACACAACAACAACAACAAGAGTAACAGCAACAGAAGCTTGTGTAGTCGGATACAGTTACTGATACAGCTGCAGCTGTAACGCATCACGGATCATGTAGTGGGGGATTTGAATGCGTGACCTTGTAGGCCTATCATTCATGAGTAGGCCCATCTATCCATGTGCTGTAACTGTAGGCCCTATTTGGTGTATACATGGATAATGTTACAGTTGTATTCGGCTTTTATTGAGCATTGATACCCATGTCTGTCTGCCTTTCAGCTACTAGGTGTTTCAAAAAACATTTCCCACTTTTGATCATTAATAGTGCAAAACATATTCATCCGATAAAACTGTCATTAATATGAGTAATAGCTGAATAGTGTACAATTTTGTTGAAGGTAATTTGAATGTGAAAGCATAAATCAGTTTCATTAGATCTAAGATTGATTTTGAAGTAAGGTTTCAGATTTTGGTCAAATTTTAACCCTCTGTACAAAAATTGAACTTTGCACAAGAACCAATGATGTGTATGTGAGTGTGTGCTGACAATGGCCATGAACAATGGACATGCCTGAACCACCTGTTGACTAGGCGTCAGTCTCGCGCTCCCTGGCACATGAATGCTTAATCAATAAATCATGTGGATTGCCCTGGGCACTGCTAGTCTGAATTCATGCACGGTAAAGGGTAAAATGTATGCACATGGAAAAAGTAAGCACATGTTTCCATGTGCTTGCAAACACCACATTTCATTCCAGCTGGCAATCATTTTCAAATTTTGCTTCACATATCACTAAATTTGGGATATAAATAAGCATAAATGATCTAAAGTTCCTCATTTTAATACAATTGTCTACTAATTAGATAGTTGACAAATTTTTCGCTTTTTTTGATAAAAAGATATTATTTTTGGTAAAGAGTTCAGCAGCATTTATCATTGGGGCGATTTGTTTCACAGTAGATTTATTTAAGGCTCCATATACACAAGTGTATAGTCCAATTGATTTCTTTGCTTCGTGTCACCATGTTTACGATAGAACAGAAGGTATTCATTGTAATTTCGTTTTTCAGAAGTAAGGAGAGCACTGTCGCGACTCAACGACAGTATTGGCAGGCGTTTGACTTTACACAGATACTGCTAGAGGCTGAATAAAGACTAGTTGTGATAGTGGAATTTCTCATGAATAAATAATGAAGCATTCAAAGCCTGGCCATTGTTCAGGACCATTGTCAGGGTGTTAACCACACACTCCCATAAACACCCATTGACCCCTGTGCAAAGTGAAATTTTGTACAGAGGGTTGAAAATAGAGCAAAATCTGGAACCTAAACTGTGAAATTAATCATGAATTTCATGAAACTGATTCATGCTTTCATATTTAAACCACCTCCAACCAAACTGTACACTATTCAGCTATCACTCATATCAATGACAGTGTTATCTGATAAATAGTTTTTGAATTATTAAGAATCAAAAGTGGGAAATGTTTTTTGAAACACCTAGTACTTAGTCAGAGACTCCAACTCTCCCGTTTTCGACGGGAGATCTCCCGCCGAAATCCCATTTTTGCAAAATCTCCCGTTCTCCCGCTTGAGATTTAATTTCTCCCGCCCTGGCTCTGTGTCTCCCGCTTGAAATGATTTCTTACTTAATATCATTGTATGTTGAAAAAATTAGCCTTAGATAGCACAAGAGAGCATCTAGAACCCTAGAGCAAGGAACTTCGCACATATCAAATTGGAGTCTCCCGCCATTTGCTAGGGGTTTCAGGCGGGAGAATCTCCCGATCAGAAGGTGCTTAGGGTTGGAGTCTCTGCTTAGTTCTTAGACTTTTGTTTTCCCAAATCACAAATAGGGGGGGGGGGGGGGTTATACGATACTGGTATACTGAGTAGTTGGTATGCAACTTTATTTACTACTTACTATTCATATAAATGATAATAACAATCGTAAGAATGGAATAGATAAGTAGGCCTACTACGTTGTACTAGGCCCTGTATTATGATAATTATAAGTGTTTCAAATAAAATTGCGATAGTAATGAAATGATTGAAGCCAAAAGTACTCTATAAATTGGCAAAACTCTACTGAAACTCAGCAATTCATTGATGCAAGCCTGACAACATATTGAAAACATATAATTCGGCCATATCTTAATTCTTATTCTCTCTTAAAGCATATGTATTGTATAATGTGACTCTCCTCTCTCAGAAAGCAGGATGGATTGTTCAGTAATCATAAGTAACAATAAAGTCGAAAGAATGTCTTATTACACTTAGGCCTAAATGAAATTGAATTTTGTACAATTATCTCTACTTTGGAATGGAACTCTCTTCATATCATTGTCCTATCCACTGTGATAAACAAATTTCTTATCACCGGATTTATTAAACCACAACATTAATAATTCATAACTTTTAAACACAGTGAGATCTAACATGCAATTCCTTATGCCACTTCTGAGTTTTAAGCAAAAAGAAAAAAAAAAGGCTTCAGAGCAATTTTCTTGTACCACCACAATCGAAAATTAAAGGTATGCACTCCTTTCATTTTCTTTTCTTTTCTTTTGTTTTGAGAAAAATTAAAGGGCCGGGCGCCCCTCAGCCCCCGCGATCCGCCACTGACATTCACAATTGTACGTTTTTTTTAAATACTCAATTTTGATTTGCTTTTTGTCCAGTGTAGTGTGTTCATCTATCTAGATATCTTGACACAAAAGATGATAGGCCGCACATCCAAACAGCGGCGCCTGCGCGGCGCTACATCTTCTTTGCTTGACACCACCGGCCCAGGCCCACCATATCGTATGATTGTAGCTGGAACTGAAACGTAGACTACTACAGCAGGTGTATTGCCAATTTAACTTTATAAGAAAGATCACAAAGAGTCAGATATAGGAGTACAAATATTCTGACCGCACTTATGCATGAGTATAATAGCTTTTTATTCCTTTTCGGGATTTTTTTTTTTTTTTTGGTTTTTATTTCAGTCTACTTAGGTAATTCTTCTTAGACCCCGCAAAAATCTCACATCCAAATTGGCAACACTGTCGCGGGTTCGTTTGTTTATCGCAAAGGATTCTTCGCTAGCTATACAGAAGTACGAGCTTTCGTCCAAATCTCTAAATATCTACGTAATCAAACGCATTTTTCTTGTTAATACTTCAGAATAGATATTCAGTATGTCTATCGGGGTTCCTATCAAGGTTTTGCATGAAGCAGAAGGCCATATTATCACTTGTGAGACAAACACCGGAGAGGTGTACCGTGGAAAGCTGATAGAGGCTGAGGACAATATGAACTGCCAAATGATGCACATAACGGTGACATACAGAGACGGTCGTGTTGCCCAATTGGAGCATGTTTATATCAGAGGAAGCAAAATAAGATTCTTTATTCTTCCAGATATGCTGAAGAATGCTCCTATGTTCAAAAAAGCTGGGTCAAAAGGCTCTGCAGGCCGTGGAAAATCTGCTATACTGCGAGCACAGGGTAAGAGTTTGTTGAAGTGTTAGTGTGTAAAACCTATGACTGTTTTCAGGGAAGTTGAACTCGGTCACTAGCAAGCAGAATCTATTTTGGTGTTGGTACGACTGCATTTTCGTTCTCCCTGAAGGATATATCATAAATCGACCTTATGTATTGCTTATACATCATTACTCAATCTTTTTCAATCTTTTTGGCTTGCTTTTGGGGTTCCCTGTGACCTAACAAAAGAAAAATGGCAGTGTATAGAACAACCCAGTTCGGGAAACCCACTCACAAGGGGGGCCCCTCCTTATAAGTAACCCGTCCCCCTTATAAGTAACCCCGTCCCCCTTATAAGTAACCCCCGGGGCACCCCTTATAAGGAGTCTCCACGCTTTTTTGCAATGCAACGCGAAAATGAAAGGACTGCGGCAATTCGCTTGATTATGTCCATAAAGCTTCACAAGTTTCCTAGTTACTCACGAAATTTGAGCAAAATCGGTTTGAGGCATCATATCTAAAATCATGGATTTAAATGCGATGTCAAACGACCCATGCGAATGCTGTAATGCGAGCGATTACTGGCGCGAGTGTCGCCAGGCGCGGCGGCGTGGCAATGCTTGAGTGCAGACGTGGCGTTCGCCACGTGCAGACGTGCAGAGTGCAGACGTGGCGTTCGCCACGTCTGCACTCAAGCATTGCCGCGCCGCCGCGCCTGGCGACACTCGCGCCAGTAATCGCTCGCATTACAGCATTCGCATGGGTCGTTTGACATCGCATTTAAATCCATGATTTTAGATATGATGCCCCAAACCGATTTTGCTCAAATTTCGTGAGTAACTAGGAAACTTGTGAAGCTTTATGGACATAATCAAGCGAATTGCCGCAGTCCTTTCATTTTCGCGTTGCATTGCAAAAAAGCGTGGAGACTCCTTACAAGGGGTGCCCCGGGGGTTACTTATAAGGGGGACGGGGTTACTTATAAGGGGGACGGGTTACTTATAAGGAGGGGCCCCCCTTGTGAGTGGGTTTCCCGAACTGAACCACACGCGTGTGTCTTTACCATCCAGCCACACCAGTGTGGATGTACAAACTGTAGCCATGGCCCGAGTCGCTGGATACAGTCACACTCGTGTGTAATGTAGGGTTGGACCTACTACTCATCGACCGCTTAATGTTAAATTGCTTGATAAGAATATTTAACACTGAAATTCACGTAAAAAACTTGACCTACGTGATTGAGAAAATCCAGCTCTATCAAATGCCGTTCCCTTTTCGATTCGAAGTTTCAGTGCAAAAATATCGCCGACGAACTTGCGTGGCCTCGTTTCAGCTCCGTGCGGTAAATCGCATTATTAGGATCAACTGCTGTTTTTGCATTGACAATGCACGCAAACCGAGTTGTATTGAACACCGTGTTGTACGAAGCTTTTTAGAAGCCTTTGAGAAACTTCCATAGACGTTACATTGACAATGTGCTGTCATTACGATTCGGTGAAAATATTCATTCGAAATTTTGTCCTTGATTAAAATCATTAATGAACAGTGAATTATCGCGTTTTCCCACACCATCCTCATCTACATTCAAAGCCAATCCATTTTTATGTGCTTTGCGCGCAGAGAAGTGAGTACTAAGTGTTCAGTGCGCGAATTATACGCGGTCGGTTTAAAAGAAGGTGGTCGATATGTAGTAGGGGCATAGGGCTACCATACAAACTGGTATCCACCACTCACACAGAGAAGCTTTATTGCATAGCGGGGAACACGCTGTGTTTGGCCACATCAACACGCGATGTACACTTGTACCACCGCAAAGAGATGAACCTATGTATCTCCTTAATTTCATTTCTCTCACCATCTAACTAAGTTAGACAAATTTACTTTTTCATTTTAAACTTTATTCTCATTTTCTTCATTTGATAAGATGAATTTAAAATCAAAAGCAAAGTTACAATTGATTTTGCACTGCCTTTGATTTACGATTGATCATGCATCGCATTGTACTGAGACTTCGCCTTCGTTCGTTCGGGACAGTAACTCGCAAATCACGCACCTAGCGTACACAGGCAGCTGGCGCCCCGGGTCCCTGCTGGGGCAGGTGGGGCGGGCAGCAGCACGACTGCGCTGGCTAGGCTGCTGCTGCAGCTGCGCTGAGCGACCGCTAGCACCAGAAGTCACGATGTAGGGCCTACCACCTGCAGTCGAGCAATGTCAATCCGAAGTCCCCCAATTTAGCGGCAGTTGTAACTTGCTATTAATTCTAAACCCACTGTATCAAGCAAACACAATAAGAAATTTGGGTTGAATGATCAGATCAGTGTGGTCAGTGACGACGACAGGATACAAATAGAATATATTTGCAATGTCATGATATGCAAAATTGGTTGTTGGTTGAAGTTTGTGATTGCAGTGCTGGGTATTCAAAGCAAGGGTGCTTTTGATGGCGTACGACTGTAACCGTAGAGTGTACGTAAACTTTACATGTACTATAAGTGCGTGTGAATTATAATGAGACCGAGAGCTGCTCAGACATTGAAGTAAAAAACCCGCACCAAGGTTCAACCACCTCCTTTGCCAAAATTCAAACATGCACAAAAATAAAGGTTTGTACATGTACTGTAGTAGCCTGCAGTTGTATTTTGGACGGCATTGGGGTTGAATTTATGGTTGGCTTGCTTTACGAGGCGAGGCCGTCTTTATTTTTCAAGTTCATTCCCTCATTCTCATTCTTCAATTAATGATGTATCTCTATTATATTAGATTCTATTGTATATGTATATTTTTTTTTAGAGTAATATGAACTAGTTTACGAGTGTCGAGTTCTACAATAAGTTTGTAAATGTTGCTGTGAGTTTCAGGAATGATATTAATTCACACAGTGCCCAGTTCTCTTTCCTCTGATTCGTCATTGCTCACCATTGTGTTCCCCGTTGTGTTTACAGTGGCAGCAGGAGGCAGGGGCGGACGGGGGCGTGGTGGTGGCCGAGGAGAAGGACGAGGAAGGGGCAATGTCTTCCAGAGGAGAAGATGATCTGGTACAGCTTGAAGTCTTTGTGGTTTACTTCATGGGCTTACATCCCCAAGTTCAGGATGGGTCCTCTCAGCTGCCGCCAAGTGGTGACTGCATCTCATAATTCCCCACATACTGGGAACGGCACAAGTTTATCTGTCCTGTGTGATTTCATGTAGATACAACAGAACTTTTTGGCTCACTCAGGCATATTGTGACACCTTGCATTCAGTGGGATTACACTTGGCTTTTCCAGTGTATTGTAGAGAAGTGATGCTTGAAGGAATGGAAAGAAAAGTATATTCTGTTTTCTTTATTCTTTCTTTTCTTTTTCTAAACTTGAATTTTTGTTGAACATTGGTCAATTAAAAGGGAAAATCCTGTAGTTGATTCAAGGCAGTAACTGCAGTATCCTCATACTCTGAAAATCCCATTTAGCACTGTTACCACTGTCTGTGAATAAAGTATTTACAATGCAATTTCCTGCGTTAAAACGGCTTTTGCTTAATTATCCCCTATTATTTTCTAAACAGATTCCAAGAAAGTAAACTTTATTTCAGATATTCAGACCAGAATTTCATAAATTTACATTTTGTTGTTGATGTGCTTGAAGTTGAAGCTATGGGAAAGTGATTAAAAAGTATGTTCCCATTTTTAAGATGAATTCCTGCTTAACCTCCATCCCATTACAATATTTTTTTCCCCAAATATGTTCACATATACAGAAAGGCACTTGTTTGGATATATCAAACTTGCCTAGAAAACTTGTTTACTTGTAACTACATTAGGTTGTAATGTAATCAGAGTAGTTGTGATTTTGTTACACAATGAAAAGTTTGTCTTTTGTAATATGTGTAGGGGATGTTTGCTGGTTTTACCCTGCAGTGCCTAGTAAATCAGTGTTCATGCATTATTCTTTTGTTTTGGTCCACATGCAATCATGACTTGGCTGTTTTCAGTGTTCTGCAGAAATATGAGGATTATTAGCCCTTGGTTCAGAATGCACGTTAGCATAATTTACAAACTGTAAGAGATAAGCTTTCCCAAGTTTAGTGGTGGAGAGGTGTGCCATGTATTTAATTGTACATAGGATTGGATAACTCATGATCAGTAAAGAACAGTATTGAATTGCTCCACTGTGTGTACTGGTACCCATTACACGAGGCATGAAGAAAAAATTACATGTGCCATTCAATGTATGTGCACTGTCACTTTAGGCTGTGATGAATCTTTTTCTTTAGTTATTTTTTAGTACTTCTTAGTCAAGTAAGAGTGTACAGTTTTAATTTCAAGAGTGAAATCACAGGTCTGAAAGAATTGCCACCATGAAAGAAAATGTTGTTTCTTACTGCTCATGTGTTATTTTTTCAACTAAATTTTGTATCATTCCAAGTCTTGTGTATTGTATGCATCACATACTGACCGTCCCCAGCGTGAATAATAACCCTTGTCAACAAATTCTCTCTTTAGTCCAAGGGCTTTTGCTTTGTACTTGCTTTTTTTTCCCCTATCTTCATTACACCTTCCTTTATGGATTCTGAAAATGTATGTAATTTTTCTTAACATTGGTTTGCATTTACAGTTAATATGGTGAAAAGAAGTGTAGAACTCATTTGCCCTTGTTTTCATCCTTTATTTTTCCCTATCTTCATTACACCTTCCTTTATGGATTCTGAAAATGTATGTAATTTTTCTTAACCCGTTGAGGACGGACTGATTTTGCTACAACACGCATTTCCCATAGACACCTGCCCGAGTATTACATTACTCGGGACTCATCCTCAACGGGTTAACATTGGTTTGCATTTACAGTTAATATGGTGAAAAGAAGTGTAGAACTCATTTGCCCTTGTTTTCATCCTTTATTTTTAACAGGGATGTATCATATTTTCTGGCTTTTTTTTTAAAATTACCTACAAATGTGTAACCAGATAACTATAACACAAGCAACAAATCTGACTCACTGTAAAATGCAGCAATCCAACAGTAATTGTGCCAATCAAATTAAGGATGGTGGTCCTTTGACCTCTGAAATGTGTTTAATGTGAATGGCTTTTTCTCAAGACTTTGAATATTACATGTACAGTGTACTTGTAGGAAACACAAGAATGCTGGTTAAGAGATACACTTATTCCATCTTGTTCTCATTACTTTGAGATCATTTTCAACACATTTGTACTTTTTATGTAAATGTCATGATGCATGTAAGATAATAAAAAAGAAGACATTTTTCACAAAGGTTGTCCAGTTAAATATGTACATTTGCATTGTCTATATTTTATTTGTTTTTTGTAGTTTAACTATTCTAAGATTTTTTTTTTTTAAATTATGGTGTCCCAAAGAAATTATAAGAATTTGGACAAAAAAAACCCCCACACAAACAAAATAAACCGTATGAAAATGTATGTGTATAATTCACACATACATGTAGTGTATGTGTGAATGTATTTTGTGTGTTATGCAAACGCCTCATGATCAGTGAAGACGGTGTATATGTGTTAGTACAAAAGAATGGTCATCAGTGCCTGCACTGAAATACACACACACACACACACACACACACACACACACACACACACACACACATTTTATATGTTTCTTTTTTTTTCATTATTCATCTTCAGATTTTGAAATAGTTCTGTACATCTATCAAATTTTCACCTTTGTTCTTTCTGTTAGAGTTTTGGCAAAGTGATTCACTGTGGAGGTTTGACAGGTGTCTTGAACATTTTACTTTGATGGGAGAAGAGAATGTCTGCAAAATGGATATTTTGGGTTTAAAATGTGTGTGTGTGTGTGGACCATGCTTTTCTACATGTAGCTACATTGATGTGTGTCATTTGGGTATAAAGGACTGCAGATATGTACAAACATTACGGATTATGTACTGAAAAAAAAAATGTAAAAAAAAGATGGAAGGTTTCAGTTTCTGTGGAAGAAACCAGCAGATTACGAGGCACAAATAACATGTTCTATGAATATCGTTTCTTTCATGAATGGTAGTGTATTTATGCACCGAATACAGAAACATTTACTAGATTAGCAGCATTCACAGCAAATACAAGTACATAAAATGTGCTCAGTCTCCACATCTGTCTATACAGTTTTTGAGTCCTTTGACCCTCTTGACGAAACATGCTTCTATTTCAGTCATTATGCAAAAAGGACCTTATACGAAGCTGCTTGGGGTCACCTTGTTATACACGCACTTTGTATCAGGTGTCTTGTTTATAAGGAATAAATATAAAAGAATATTAAAGGAATGGGACCTGCAAAAATACCTACATGTTGTAGTTACATGTATATCAGGTACATATTATTGTACCTCATAAATAACAGGGTTCAACTAATTATTTCAGTGTACTTGCTTGTAAAGTACATGCTCCAGCTGCTGTTAATAAAGCATCACATGGAGACAGAATTTTATGGCAGATGTAGTACATCTGTAACTAAATCTCAATTTGACCAGGAGCCTTTACTACATCATACATGCATTTGCTTGAAAATACATTGTACATTGTACATGTATTTCCAAAAGAAATTCAGATTAAATCTATAGTCAATCACAGGTTTCATGATATTACCCAAGCAAACATATATGAATCAAAGCATGTTTGAAGTTAAGGTCAAGATCACACTGCCAAAACCCAGAGCCAGTAAGCAAAACATTCTCAACCAGGCAACAATCATATGAATTGAAGCTGCTATGTGAGATGTGGGGTTACAAAATACCTGTAGGTTGATGTATTGGCACTTAATCCATGATGGATTAAAACTTGCTGATAAATCAATCTATGGGTATTTTGTAGATTATTAATTCATTCTAAAGTGTCCTTAAGGTAATTCTTAAAAGAAAACAAAATATGTTACAATAATGTGAATAACATTGAAGGGCTATTCTTGAAGTAGGTCAGTAAAATGTCAAACATGCAAATCACAATTACTATCATGCAGTCTTTGAAAATCAAACTAAATTTTTGTTAGGTACATTGAAATTTCTTCAAAATATTGATTATTTCACGCGGTCTGGTATCATGCGAGAGGTACATTGTACATGATGATTATAACGAAATGCTAATAGTCAATATTAATCTTGTGCTCTTTGTTTTTCTCCTTCCCAATCTGTTTTCAGGGCATACACTGGGTAAACTCATCAAAGTAGACATAAATATACAAAGTGAAACACAATGCCTCTGTATTCTGATTGTACTTCAACTTACACCTATCTTCTAAAGTCACAATGAAATCTCACAAACTGCACCATGCTTCAATCCACTCTGATCTGATCACTGCCTGTAATACCTGAATGTTAATAAAAACACCAAAATTTTACACCAATCAATCATGGCAATCCTACAGGGCTGCTAGGGACTGCTTGTTACTGTACAAAGCTCCTGGTGTTCAAGGCTAATATAGGTATACTATTTCCAGCTAATTGAAACTGGCACTCATCTGATGCTCAGTCTTGATTGTTAGAGAAATACACTGATGAACAAACAACAGCAAAACATATCAACCAGACAGGATGCTAACCAGTTCTGACTTGACAACAGTCAGTACCTCATACTGGATAGTAATTATCTGTTTAAGTGTCTATCATCTGGTGTGGAATGGGTAAAAGAACACATACACACACACACACACATACACCTATTTCAAATATTGCACCACACTTAGCTGGCCTGTTCATAATTTCCAGGCAGATAAATTGACACTGCCATCAAAATGTAGATGTCAACATTGCTGGTTCTCTGTCTTCCAGGGAAGCAACTGCAGAATATTATACTAGGGCCATACATATGCACAACAAAACCAAATTGCATTACATGTACACTCTGATTGCATGTGAAACATATTTCCAAAATATAATTTTATACCATCTCTGGCATTCAATTCTGAAGCTGGGCAAATGTGGCTACAATGCAAATGATCACTTCCATGTACTGAAGTTTCCTAGTGCACCTGGGCACTAAAGTTTGTAATCTGGGCTGAAACCCATATAAACAGTAAACCTCGGATAAGTCGACGTCGAGTGAGTCGAAAATCACTTAACTCGAAGCAAAATAAAAAGTCCCGATTTTTCCCTATGTATTTTCTCGAAGAAATATTTGGATAAGCCGAAGTACGAGAGTCGAATTTCGGATGTGTCGAAGTAAAACATTCAGTCCCTTTTGTACAAAATACACGTAGTTTACATCACTTGAGCCGAAGAGGATTTGTCTGGCATTCTCATTACATTTAGAGGAGAACAAAAAAAAAAAAAAAAAAAAAAAATCGGCATGTCGCAGAACGTTGAACCCCGTCCCTGACTTGCTGCAGGTAAGCATGCACATCACCGCACCGCTCCGCACGCATGTCGAATACATGCACATGTATGCATGTATGCACACAGCACATCGATCCATACTTTATCCATACACACAGCACATCCATACTTTATCCATGTCAAGCCAGAAATCCTTGGTCAACCAATCGCTGCTATATTAGTAACAGGCCAAGTGGACGGAGCTTGTTTGTGCGTGCCCGGCTGGCTGTATAGTTTTGTTCAATGGAGGTGGGATGGGCCTGGGAGAGTGTTTGTCTCAGGGTAGGTTGACAGAGATGGCTACCTATGTTGCACCATAGACATAGCACATGCACATTAGCGCAGACATTCTCAGAACTACGTTTAACTACTAGTATTGATACAAATTCCATATTCAATTTAGAACAAAATAATAACATTATCTTCAAGAACAGACAAATTTGAATGCAAACACACACACGCACACACACACACACATGCATGCAAATGTACTATAACACATGTACATATTAAACTGTGAGTCGAAAAAAAATCGACTCTCACGAGAGTCGAAGTTCACTTAAGTCGACGCATTTTTGTCAGTCCCGAGAACTTCGACTCATGCGAGGTTTACTGTATAAACATATGTTATAATGAGACATATTGCATCTACACCATGCACCCTGTAGATTTCATCTACTATCCCTTGCAATAATCTCTATTAAGGTATTTATGGATTGAAACATTCTTTGAAATGTATAGTATTCTCTCCACCTCTTGGCTAAGACAGAATCATTTCATCACAGGTTTTGTTTATTTCAGACATGATGCCAGCTGAATGAAAGAGTTTAACATATTTGGGTTAAATTTATCCATGTGCACAAAATACACATGTCTAGATTCCTCGTGATTTCATCCATCTTGACAGCAGGAAATGAGATGCCAACAAACGTTCATAAAATGAAACCAGAGTAATTTCTATGTCCTTGGAACTGTATCATCGCATGTGTTTTACACAGATTCAATCCACTGGCGCAGCTGTGAGACTTGGTTCAGCACACTCTGTCGGCTAGTTCCCCCAGAGCTCTGGTACTGCTCCACACTGCTCTCATAGTTCCACACACTAGCAACGTCCGACTCAAATGAGGGGCTTTGGAAAACAGAGAGGAACAAATGAAAACATTTAGATGATTACAATCCACACATATTTAACAAAATAACAGGTAAAGTTTGACATTTGGCACTCATGCTCTTCCCCGAAACTTACAGCATTTATCACATAGACAAGTACCAGTCTACAACATGTACTACATGCTGTATACTGGTACTTGTCTATTTGACAAATGTAAACTTATTTTTATACTAATCATAAAGACATGTGCACAGTCTCTCAGTCAATGTGAGCACACATACACACACACTTAAACCTGACATAAACCCAAAGGATATTTCAACTTGGGGATAAAATGCGAGGGGTCACCAAAATGTATTTAGTATTACAATACCTAAAACATCTTTATCACTTTACATAATATCCAGAGATACTGTAGCACAGATCTTTCTCAACCTAAAAATTCAGTCATTAAAAACTGAATAAAAATTGTGATTTCAAAGTGAACAAGAGACCCGCGGGTCACGTGCTCACCTGAGTATCGCAAGTTCATCTTCCATGCACTCTTGCAGACTCTTACCTGAGAACATTGGAAACTTATGGTGGAGGTAGCTTTGAGAATGGGGGCATGGTGTCCATTTACATATTCCATCATGCTGGTAAAAATACCTGCCAAGTACATTGTACTTTATAGAATGTTGGATTATGCAGCTTGGGAAAAAAGACTTAAAGCCCTATCACTTTTGATTAAAACTAGAGAAAAATATTATTTAATATTCATTAATTTAGGAGGTTTGGGCCCCATGGGGCCCCCAAGGAAAGCATGGTGCCCATTCAAACACTTTGAGATCTTATCCCTATGGGAATGCTGCTTGACAAGTTTAGTGAAAATCCATTATGTCGTTCTCAGCAAAAAGATGAAAATTTAGGCTCGCATTTGGACACCCCCCCCCCCCCCCCATCCCATCCCGCTTCCTTGGGTTCCAAGGGGATTGGGGGGGGGGGTAGGGAGGGCACCCCTGATACTCCCATGAACAAACTTGAAACAACAGTCATCAATATACTGACTCATTGTATCAACTATGACCCCGTTTACAGTGCGGGGCTGGGCCGAACCACGGCCGAGCCCAGCCTCAATAGCGAGGCCGGGCCCCGCAATTTTGTCCGTTTACACTGCCGGGTTCGGCCACGCTTTTGATTCAAACCTTTCAATATTTTGTCGTGAGTGGCACTCTGCTTGTAAACAAACGTAATTTGGTATTGTCTGGTTTTCAGACCCTTTGCCAAATGAATTCCGTGGTGATGAAGTCGCCGTTCGGGCAAAGGCTTTTGCCGAAGGTAAAAATCCTTTGCAGGACAAAACCACCTTAAACTATACTAGTTTTCGACGTTGAGGGGGTTAATATCCTGAATAGCGAAATAGTACAGGCAGAGGGTTTGGAAGCCAGACTAAAATTGATTGCGCATTTGGCCCAGTTTGCGTTCACACCGAGAAAAGGCCGGGCTCAGCCGCGGCTTGGCCGCGGCCGAGCCGAGACCACCTCCAGAGCATGGCCAAATGCGAGGCCAATTTTGGCCAATTTTGGCCTCGCATTTGGCCTTTTGCGCGTTTACACTGAAATGAAGGTGGGCTCGGCTCGCACTGTAAACGGGGTCCTAGCTCAATCACTTCCAGTTCCAGAGAAAATCTGTAAAGATTCCTTACAGGAGGGGGGGGGGGACCCCTGCCCCCCCCCCCCCCCCCCCCCCTCCCCCCCGATGGGGCATGGTGCCTAATTGATGAAATTGAGATTCTATCCCCCTAGGGATGCTACCTGCCAAGTTTGGTGAAAATTAGTGATAGGGTTTTCAAGAAAAAGATGACAATTTACAATTTCGGTCCAAATATAGGCCCCCTGGGGCGCCCCAGGTGGGGCATGGTGCCCATTTGATGGGAATGAGATTCTTTCCCCCTATGGATGCTACCTGCCAACTTTGGTGGAAATTCATAATGGCATTTTCAAGAAAAAGATGAAAATGTACAATTTGGGCCCCATTAGGACCCCCTCCCCTCCCCTGGGTCCCAAGGGGGGCATCCCTGATTCCACCATGAACAAACTTGAAACTACAGTCATCAATGTACTAATTCATAGTATCAACTTAGCTCTATCACTTCTGGTTCTAGAGAAGAAGATTTTTTAAGATTCCTTAATTTTGGGGGGTTTGGGCCCCTCTGGGGGCCCCCCAGGTAGGGAATGGTGCCCACTTGAACAAATTGAGATCCTATCCCCCTAGGGATGCTACCTGCCAAGTTTGGTGAAAATCGGTCAAAGGGGTTCTCAAGAAGAAGATGAAAATGTAAAAGTTTACGCACGACGGACGACGCACGACGCACGCCGGACGCCGGACGAAGAGCGATTGCAATAGCTCACTTGAGCCTTCGGCTCAGGTGAGCTAAAAAGCTAAGCTTTGGAAAAGTGATGTGCAAGTTACAAGAATGTTAACCTTTTGCCAAAAGAAAGCTGAGCATATGATTTCAGTAAAAATCTTCAGCAGTAGCAATATGACACTAACCTATTGGGGACAGGCTGATTTTGCTGCAACACGCATTTCCAATAGACACTCGCCCATGTATACTCCACAGTACTCGAGATTCGTCCTAAACAGGTTAACAAAGCCCTTTCACTCTACATATTACACTGAAAATTCCCATGTTATTATAACTGCTTGTCTCCTCATGAAGAAGGAATGGCTAACACAAATTTCTGCAACTTGAAAACTGATGAACTAAGTTGAAAGTCCAAGAAGGGTTAAAAAAAAAATCACAGACAACAGAGTGCATTGAGAAATTAATTATCTAGGATGAGAAATCTGCAGAGGGTTTTGATATATCTGTTTTTACTAGGGTCATAGCATATATCACAGCAACACAGTGTGGAAAATGGATTTAAAAATGACAACAACAATTATGATTGCAACTGATTGACAAATTGCCCTACATATTGTCAATCAGTTGCAATGAAAACACCTCAATGGAAGAATTTCATGAATTGAATGATTATGATGATGATCACAACTCGTGTCCTTCCCAATTTTTCAATCAAAGTGTGTCTGCTTATGAGAGCTGGTAAAAGAATGACCACTGTCAAGTTAAATGTTCACTTTTCTCCATTCTATCTTTGTTCTTTTTCTTTTCTTCTCATTTTTTTTTTAAATTTCCATTCTCCCTCCCTTCCTTCCAGTATGAAGGAATCCTTGAGTAGAGACCGGTGGGTGGCTAGTCACATGACAAGGGTTACCCACCTGACTGTCTTGAGATCATCCAGGGTGAGGTCAGTCAGTGGACACTGCTTCTTCTCAGCCAGGGCAACGCACTCTCCCGACAGACCATGGGCTTGCCGAAATGGAACCTGAAAGATTTAGAAGCACAACTGCATGTTGTCACTACTCCATTTCTTGCTTTCAAATGCCTATACTTCATCTAATCCATATCAGGGCAATTACCCTCAGAGGACAATCCCCCCCCCCCCCCCAAATACTGACTAGTGATAAAGTTGAAGCACAATTTAGGACTAAGGTTAGGTTTAGGTTTAGGGTTAGAGTTTTGTTTAAGGTTAGGATTAGGTTCAGGATTAGGATTAGGGTCAGGATAAGGGTCTGGGATAATTGTCCCAGAGGTTATTGCCCTAGGACCCATCTAATCATCGAATGAGGACATACTAAAATTCTGGAGCATACTGAAGGAGAGAAATGCATATATTTTCCAGTTGGAATGAAAAAAAAAAAGATAAAAGAAAATAATGTCCTACTGTGCTGTCTCTCATGAAAAAATACAGTCAGATTATTTTTCCACAACATCCCAGCTTATTTGAATGTTATTTGCTCAAGATGAAATAAGTAACAAATTATAATTTGTTGTGTCACTGCAATAAGCAAATTTGGTCTACAGGATTTTCAACAAAGCTAAGACTATCTATTTCCACACTTCAATCATACCTCAACAGTTAAACATTTCAGTGGCCTTACCCCTTTCCTGACGAGATAGTATGCCAGGTCAGTGGCCAGCATGTCTGGACTGAGTGCAGCGGTCATCACCTCTGGGTTCACGGTCAAGGTGGAGATCACACCGGTGGCTACCTGTAGTACACCTGGATGGGGTGACATGGATGCCATGGTATTATGGATACTTTAAGCAATCTGTTGTAATATTTCTAGCATTCAGGCCCAGTCATAACAGTACATTTAAAGTACTCACAATTTTCTGTGATGCTATCAATGGTTTTCTAACCAACTTGTGACACAATCATATATATTCTGCACCTCAGATGGTGTCCTTAGTAGAAAAAGCAACATTATAGCATCAGGGATGCTATAACCCAACTGTGATGTCATTGTATTTATCATTACCTACATATGATGCTATCAAAGGTAATCACAGTCACCTGTAAAAGTATGTACGATATTGAAACATGCCCTCTGATTGTGCACTGCATGATAGTTAGGTATAAACCAGACTGTGATATCAGTGATACCAATGATAGAATGGCATGTGGTATTCAAACCAACCTGTGATCGTATTATAAACACTCAAACCCACCAGTGATGGTATCATACGTTCTCAAACTCACCTCTGGTTCTATTCATGGGTACTCAAACCAACCTGTGATGGTATCACTGGTCCTCATTAACTCACCTGTGATGGTATCATAGGCACTCAACCCACCAGTGACGGTGGCATAGGCACTCAAACCAACCATAGGTACTCAAATCAACCTGTGATGGTACCACTGATCCTCACCTGTGATGGTATCATAGGTTTGAAACATCCCCTCTTTATCCTCCTGGAGGTCTTTGTTGTAAGTACTTGGTAGACCCTTCATGGTCATCAGAAATCCACAGCACTGATAAAGAAATAAGATTACATAGGTGATTCACTATGACTCTTGCCAAAAGCTCCAGAGACATCTTCAATATGCTTAAACTGTCAAAGATGCTTTTCTTTAAAAAAGAAGAAGAAGATGAAGTGAATATGCATTCCTCAATGTACACCGATGTCACTCTCAATGACCATACCACTTTATTCATGTCAACATAAGGCACTCCTGAAAACCATTGATAGCATCACAGAAAATTGTGAGTACATTTAAATGTACTGTCCAAACAATTGGCATATTGCACATGACTGTTAGTACTGAAAAAATATGGCACTCATTATGTCTTTGCAGTCTTTAGTAATTCTTTTTCACACTATTGTGCAATATCTTTGAAATAAATGACATGAAAGCCAACAAGGCTGTACTCACCCGTCCAAAGATGGTTCCAGTCTTCCCTCTAATCAGCTCCAGACTGTCTGCATTCTTCTTCTGTGGCATCAGACTGCTACCAGTGCTGCCCTCATTTGCATAGATGACACAAAAAGTACAATGAACTTGGGTAGGGCTATTGTTACGCTTGTTCCTCTTGACGAGTTGACTCTTGGCCAATAAGGGGCTGCATGTCATGTTTCTCATTCCTATGAATGCACATGTTTTCTGATGGCTTCCAGAGATATGTTGAGAAATTTCTGATCACTAAAATACGTTTGCCATTCACAGAAGCCCAAAGACCATTCTCTATTCTTTCCTCCCAATACACACTCCTTTGTACATGGATGAGCAAATCATAACACATCACTGTCTTTCAGCTTAATAAAATTAGCTCTTATGATATACAGTTACAATACGAATCTAGCTTGAAAAGCTTCCAAAATAATTCTTGAAGTGATGATTTCAGAATATTTCAGAATTTCAATGGAGCTAGAGTCACACAGTAAAGCCATAAACTTTCCAAACAGATTGGAATGGAGTCAAAAGGGGCCTGAGCTTTTGATCCTAGCAGAATCTTCGTCAGAGGCAAAATGACAAACAGGTAGGGAAAGCAATCACATAAGGACTACACACAGCATGAACAGTCAGGGGAGGGCTATTGGGACACAGAACAAAGAAAACAAAAGGGGAGGATTGGAGGTCACGGGCAAGGAGCCCAACAGGTTAAGGGAGGGGGATTAAAGGAGGGTGGACAGACAAAAGGCAGAGGAGGGTCAGTGATGATCCTGAGGACCATGAGGGCAACCTGTGAAGGATAAGGATGAATAGGGAGGCAACATCAAACAAGATAAGGAACAACACAGGGATGAATTAAGGAAAAGAGTGAAATAGCAACAACATGGGGGGGGGGGGGGCGGAGCAAGCAGCGAGCCCTAAAGTGGTGTACCAAGAAGAGGCAACAATATGAAAGCGAGAGTCAACCAAGTTATCGAACATATCAAAGTATATATATATATATATATATATATATATTTCTTTTTCTTTGTTGTTGCTACAAAGAAATAGGAACATGGCATCATCGGGAATACAACGTTGACGTCGTAAGCTCATCTTATGTTCTTTGTATCCGGTAGAAAAGGAGCTAGATAAATATCAACCATCATTATCTCATTTCTAAGGAAACAAAGTGAATGTGACATGAAGATCTGCCCATTTGCCACCAAGATGAACTAACCTATATGCATCAGCCAGCTGGACAAAGCCAAACTCCTTGGAGCAGTAGAGGATGAGGTCTTCGGCCACCTTGCTCAGATGGACCATGGTCATGGACGCCCAGAAGAGGAACTCGGCCACAAAGTCACGGCCAGCCGTTCCGTCCAGGCTGTTGGGGGCGGGGCGCGAGAATTCCAGCTCTGAGAGATACCACAGGTCATGAAACAGGAGAGATCTTTAAACACCATGCCAAGATATTAAGATGTATGCGGCTTTCAACAGGAGCGATCATATGCATTCAAATGAATGTGTGAATGAAATCTGGCTTACATGAATTAGTTCATTGTTCAACGATGCCAACATTTCATTCCATATTACCTTTTGCCAAAGATTCTCTGTCTATATTGAAAGGGTTCCCGGCCAGGGCTCCTCTGGAAGAGAGAGGAAAAAAAGAAAGAAAAAATACAAATTTGAATAATAGCGACATTATGTTACCTTTTCTGGCTACATGCATCTGGGTAATGCTGTGATTTGGCAATATCTGTTACATTCAAATTCTAGGATTCCTAAGCTTTGCTGAGTACAAACAAGATGCAAGTTGTAAATCCATGGTGGAGTACGATGAAGAAAAAAAACCCAACTAAATCAGCAATGGGGCTTGTTTTTGCATTAATTTCAAAATTGGTCAAAGATTAAGATAGCATTTGAACTTTCACTTGAAATAAATCAGCTCGTTTGTTAATACTTGTACACAAATATCAACAACAAACATTACAAGAGTCAATTCAAGACCATTTGCATCATCAGCTTAAAGTATTTGTTTCCATCAACACGAACAAACCATTGCACATGGCAGACAATATTTAGGGCACTGAGATTATTTCACATGATTTCATATACTAAACTTTGCACGCACATCATCTGCTGGACATGGAATTTTGTTGGAAAATGGAAGTCTCATAAACAGAGATATTACCATCAAAATAAAATCCTAAAAATGAAAATAGTGCAGATGACAAGAACTCACCCTCCCAGCGGCATGATGTTGACTCTGGCTTTAAGCTCTCTTAGTCGCTGTACATCCCTCTGAAGGGCCCATGCATGGCTGCCATATAACACACAGACAAACATAGAATTGTTAGGAACTCAGTAAAATCAAGCAAGATTAGGAAATAAGCATCTCATTTCTAACAATTTAATCGTATTTCAGGTCTTCCCCGCACACTGAATTTGCTTATGCAGTAGGTGAAAGAAGCCCAACAGGATATAGATGAAGAGTTCTCTAGACACATCCAAAAGTTGTACTTAAATGTGACAATTTCGACGACAGGCTGTCACAGGTAAATACAACTTTTGGATATGTCTAGAGAACTCTACATCTATATTAATCAACCATCCTTATGAACTTGCTTCGCAAACCAACAGGATGCTTAAAGTAGTCACTTGTTAGATGATCTCAGTATTAACTACCCTCTCAAACCCTCTTCTTACTGTCCTCTATTTGAAGTCGTATGACAATCTGTATACAATGTGTAAAACAGACAGTCTGGGGTTCAAATTATGGCCAGCATATTCACCTTTCAACAAAACATTTAGCCCACAATGTCCCAGGCATATAATAAATGAGCACCTGGTAATGCTCACATAACAATAAACACTAGCCCTCTGGGAAAGTGAAGTTAGCACTGCAGAGGTTAACCCGGAGACAAAAGACCACATTATTATTATCATTATGATATTGCTTTCTGGCTTAAGTCACTTTAGGTTTGTTTGTTGTAATTTTCATTCCTCTTTCTATGTGTGAATGGTCTTTTTGATATGCTACATGTATATAATGATATGATCACTTATTAGCAGCACTGGCAATGAGATCTATTAAAGTTGCACTTGTGATACCATATATATAAAATCAATGAAGATCTACTTTAAGATCAGATCCCTAAATGCTAAATAAAGATCTGTGGCCAGCAGAGAGGACACAAGATGATCACATTTATACTGTTTTGTCCATCTGTTGTAAAAACTTAGAAAAAATCAAATAAATTTCTTCTTCCTCTGTTTCAGATGAATGTGCCTAATGTAACCAACCTTTCTTGCTAGCAGACATGTATGACTAGGTAAATTCAAGGTTGAAAAGTAATCAAACAGTAATGGTAATTTTACCTCAATAACCAGTGGCTCCATCTGATTGGCTGAGCTCTCTGTGAAGAGAAATTATATAAAATATAAATTTAGTCAGCTTCAAAGGAAAAATGAACTAGGTCTGTACACAGATGGGCAATTACACAGTAAAAAACTTCAAACTTCATCATTACTTACAGCTGATCAACACTTCTAGATTCAAAGTCAACTTTGAATTGTTATCTTACGCATGTTCTTATGGAAGAGCATTTAAAAGAAAGAGAGCGCAAAGAATTACAAAGTTACTGCAAGCTAAACGGACATCCATTTCCAGTTTTATGAAGACTGTTGACTTTTGTAATTTTTTTTAAAGTCCTTGAGACAGGCAGGTTCTTTTGTTGCATCAAAATTTCATACCTGAACTATAAGATACTATACAATATTATGAAGGTAATGATTTTGGGACTTGAATTCTGAATTTGTTGTAACAAAATTTCATTATTGATGTGTTCATGGTGACAGGAGCACCCTACATTATTTTTCTGCAATCAACCCCCCCCCCCCCAAAAAAAAAAAAAAAAAAAAAAAAAAAAAAAAATGAATGAAAAATGACAAAATTTTGTGGTGTTTTCTGCTTCCTAATCAAAAACTCCTGATGGGAAAGGAATCAAGAATGCATACCAAGGTGATTTACCTGCATGTGAGTGTATCCCGGCATAAGATAGTCCACTTCACTGAAACAAGGAAATTAACAGTGCAAAAGACAAATTGAACCTGTTGCTTTTCAAAAGTACTGTCCATGCCATGCATTTTTTTGCGACGGTCTGATTTTCACAAAAGTTGTGAGTCAACTGGTATAATACATTTGCATGCCAAATTGTTGCTTCCAATGACACATACAAAATACAATATTTTCTCTGAGGTGGGATACTGCTGTCTGATTTGTACAACACATGATTTATGTTTTCTGATGTCCAATCCTAACAACACATGCTCTCTGCATGAAATTAAACGGATTCATACATAAAAAGTTGTAACTGCATTGTAAATTCATTTTTTTTTTCAAATTCAAATCAAATTTTATAACCAATATCCCAATTTTTTGATAAAACTAAAAAAAAGTAATACAAAAAGATATACATACACATAATTTTTTTTTCTTCAAAATCATTGTATTATTGGAAAAGAGATGCCCACATAAAAGACAAGCTTGCAGATATGTGGACCACTGTAAAGATCACCCCCCCCCCCCCCCCCCCCCCCCCGCCCCCAAAAGAGAGAGAGAGATATATAATATCGTCGCTGGGGTGAAAAGACCTTGTAGCTGAAATTTTAGTAAAAATGCCTTTTTTGAATTAATGGTCAAATAATGGGTTAAGTGATGTCCTGTCCAAATCCCAACCATCTTACTCCAAAAATGAAGCCACCACAGCATGTCAAAGGAAAGGCTTTGCTCTGGCCGCCATGTTTTTTGGCTTTCCTGAACATTTGACATTTTGTAGATACGAGGTCTTGTTGCCCCAGCGACGATATAATAATACACCTGGGGCCCGTTGCATAAAAGTTACAATTATGGTAACTTTGCCATCCAATGGTAACTTCCATGGAATTCTTGATTTTGATTGGCTGTTGAGTATTGTTACCATGGTAGTTACCATTGGATGGCAAAGTTACCATAATTGTAACTTTTATGCAATGGGCCCCAGGTATCTCTTGTGTATGTTTAAAACTCACTTGTTGGCTCTTTCAACAATGACAGCAATGAGGTTGACCATGAGTGGAGAGAGAACATCAAGACTCCCTCTCAGCCATAGTCTGGTGTCAGTAGCACACTTCAAGGGGGGAAAACAAGTGAATATGAGTTCTATCAATGTGATCTAGACACACACATTCATATCAAACATTACTGACAAAATCAGACACTTGGGCCAGGGGGAATTCCATATAGGTATCTTAAATCTAGACCCTGGGTTTAAATGCAAATTGCAACTGCCATTAAATGTATTATTCATGGTTTACATTGTTGCAGAGTGTTATGAATATGACACAACTGCTGCAGTAAAGAGCAATTGATTACGATTAATTTTCAAGTTGTACTTAATCATAGGCTTGAGCATTAAAATGTATATTGATACGCTTTTGAGAAGACGACACCTGGCATGTCAGTAAGTTGAGTAATGTCTGCATCCAATCAGTTCTAAACTGTACTGTAATAGCGGAAATTTATGTGTACTTTTTCGTGCTTGGCCAAGTAAGATAATTTCTGCATGTTTTCAATTTTGCTAGATCAACATGTGAAATAGTATTACGTAATCACATAACATGCAAAATATTCATATGCTTTTAATTTTGTCCTAGTTTATAAAATGCAAAATGCATGAAAATTTCCACTGTTAAAATGTCCACTTTTGCAGTATGTCTCAGCAAAATGGCAGAAAATCAATGCCTCTACTTTCTGTTAAACAAAATTAGATGAAATTAAGTAATTTGTGCGACAACGTTGTTTTTGTTTGTTTTGTTTCGGGGTTTTGTTTTGTTTTTGTTTGTTTGTTTGTTTCGAGGTTTTGGGTTTTTTTTTTTTTTTTTTTTTTGTTTCTACTGCAGTTAGTGGTTGGGCTAAACACAAAATCACAATGACAGGGTCAATGCGAACAAAAAAAAAATCACCACATCATTACAATGGTCAAGCACACCTGGTCATTTCTGCTCCTGCCTGTGTGGAGCTTCCCTGCCACAGGACCGATGTGTTCCTTAAGTCTCCTCTCATTGGCTGTGTGGATGTCCTCATCTCCTGGCTGGATCACGAACTCACCCTTCCCCCATTCCTCAGCAACCTGAGTAGAACGAGACCCAGTCAGTGTTATCTGTAATCTGGCCTCCTCCAACCAATCTCAATGATGATGCTACATAGGCATCTCCCCTTACCTACATCTCAACTCAGCATACAAATAGAAGGTGCAATCATCAATGTGACATGCTATTGGGTCTCCACTCTCTGGTTCTCTGTAGCTTACACAAGACAGAAAGGGGCACATACAAAACCTCATGTTACATCTCAAAATAATACCAGCAGCATGTGAACTCCACATAATTCCACATACTTTGCACACATGAAACTGCAGCATCTTTCTCACTCTAAACTATTGAATATTCAGTCATTTCTTACACACTACAGGGATATTAAGGGAGTCCATATTGCCAAAATCTTTGCACGAGCAGGATAAGTTAAATGATGGGAAAGCCAAAACACTACATATCTACTGTATAAGCCATATATTTCGAAAGGTTTTTATTCTTATGAATTTCGTGAATAAGTCGGGTGCTATTCGCGAATTTAACAAAACATGAAAATATAATCTCTGATCCCGACATAACTGTGATGTGTACACATATTTCTCCATTCATTAACTGTACTCTGAGACTGCGAATTTAACCACTTGTTAAATTGCCGGAAGTCCTGAGAGATATGTTCGAGAAAAAGAAAATAATCATTTAAATAGTAGAAGGAAGAAAAAAGATAGGGGTGGGACTGAAGAAGGAATACAGACACACACACACACACATATTTCAGGGACCACAGAGCAAGAGAGAGAGAGACACACACACACACTTCAGTCTGCGAGTGCATTAGGAAATGTATGGGGGGGGGGTGGTTTAAAGTACAGTGACACTGGAAACGAGAAAGCAAGAGATGGTGTGAGGAGAATGAGAACTAAGGAGATGGTAAAGAAAGGAGAGAAGAGAGCAAGGACATAGAGAGATGTAGAGATCGGAAGTGGCACAGGAGAGAGAAGGAGAGAGAGGGTAGTAAAGTGGTCATGGGAACGTGCTGCGACTGCTCAAATTAGGCACGATAAAACAACTGTCAGCCATGCAGTCGCCCAAGGACTGCAATCAGCTGATTAAAAGGGATGGGGGAGGGAGAGAGAGAGAGAAAAAAAAAAATCTGTTTGCCATGTACTCAAGACGGGTGCAGCATTGCCAATTGTCTCAGCTTCCACCATCTGTCAGGCATTTCTGAGCATGATTAAACCATGGAGCTGCTATAGTAGCTCCATGATCAAAGACATCCAAGTCTCTTTATACCAACCATATTTAACCCACACTGCAATGCCATTTCAGCATTTGTATGTATGTTTGATGCAATAATTTTGCATAGACACAAACTAGTACACTTTGCTGTAAGAAATTTTACATAAATTTTTTTTTTGGTTCATACAGAGAAAAAAACAACATGCAAACATCATCTACAAGCCTGTTGCAGTCATATCAAAAGGAATACGACTTCACAATGATAATAATTACTGCGAATTTGCTTCTTTTGTTTTGTTTTGTTTTTTGCTCTAATTGTGACTGCATCCACACACATCAAATAGGAATGTTCCCCCTTATTATGCATGGCTTTTCTGGGTTGTAACCAGTATGAGATTATTTTCTTTCTTTAGTCTTGTGTTGAGGGTATAATATAACTTCTAGGCAAGAAATTAGTTCTTCATGGTGAGGAACCTTTTCATTTTTGTTACTCCTCACATCAGAAATCTGCCTACAGTGCATCTGAAAATGACACCAAATACTAAAATTGCTCACAACTCATACTTCTCTTTTGACTGACTAACCCCTTAAACTCACACTTGTGCAGTGCTCAGGAATGTGCACACAATGAGAAGCTGGCAGTGTACTCAGACAATGGCCTCAAGAATTATGACTTACTTTAAACAAACAATCATTTTGAATGACTGAATTATAACCTGATATAACAAAACTTATTGTCCATCAGTATGCAAAGTTCTGCATAGAAAAGCCAAATTGATGTTTTTGAGTGCATTTTGAGTACAAAAAGGAAATAACGATAAGACAGTCAAAATATGTGCTACATATTGAACAGTGCAATCATATGTTGTGTTTAACAGTAAGTTGCAGAATTGAGCTTTACGATGATGATTTTTGGTCAATAGTCAATAGACAAACTTTCACCTATATTGGAAAGGCATAGAAAAAGATGATAAAACACATATCAATGATAATCTAGCAAGGCATTCCACAGAGGCCTTAACACAGCTGTGTTCACCTACTGGCTGTAGAGTTATTTACATAGAATTGCTCATTAATCAGTCCAGGGAGGTGTTAGAAAAGGAGAGACAACTCTTCGTAATTCATGCAAACACATGCTTTGGTTCAAAGCGCTACAATGGGATGTTTAGCATTCCACTATATGCTTTGAAGTCATGCTCTGCACCGCTCTAGTTGCAAGGCGAAGTTCGGTGACGAAAAATGCATTTCACCTTTCGTTGAATTACAAGCTTTATTTCCCCGTAAAATTTTAAATGAAATACTCGAAATGATTAAGAGTAGTTTAGGAAAGAATTCAATATTATAAACATGTATTTTTAGTTTCTTCGTAATGCACAAATTGAAATGAAATGAAAATTAGGCCATCTTAAAAACCTAATAAAAACCTAATATTTTCCTATAATGCGCGCATTTCCGCATGTTAGTTTTCTATCCTTTAATCTGGGATATTTTGATCTTTCAAATAAAGTACTCTGCTAAAGCGTGCACCAGCGCGCTCTTAAACTATTTGCTGTTAAAATTGTCAGCTTTACACTGCAGTTTGATTCGCTGCTCCAATTCAAGGTACACAAATTCATTGTTGCCATCACATTGAAAGAGAGAGCGCGAAATGCAGTAGGGGCAAGTATTTCTAGATGTGAGAGCGCTAGTCCCGATTAGTGATGCTCTCTTTCCACCTGTAGTTAAGCACATAACTTCTCGGCGGTGCCACGCATGTCTTCAAAGGGGAGCAGAAATTGTCTCTCCTTTTCTAACACCTCCCTGATCAGTCTGAGGTACACAAACAGCACAGCAAAATTTTTTTCCCCCAATTAAGTACCATGGAATCAGCTGGCATGGTTAAATTGGACATTTAATAACATCGATACATGGTATCCTAGAAACCAGATATTGTCCATGGATCCATGCATGATCAGAGACATTTCTAGTCTGAAACTACAAAAAAAAAACAAAAATCATACAAGTACCAGATTGCAGACAATGTGGGATTATATAATTATACTGTTATTAAAATTGCATTCCACATTCCAGAACACATTTTTATTCTTCAAGATCAGTCACTGTCTTGTACAGATTTTCAGATTTCTCAAGATAAGCTGCTTCAGTCCATGAGATAAAGTGCAACTTTAATATCCTCATCAAATCACTGTTCAGTGTTCCACACACTACTGTATAAGCTGTTATTTTCGCATGCAGATATTTTCGCGAATGAGGTCAAAGACATTTTCGCGAGATGTTACTTTCGTAAATTGACACCAACAGTATATGGTAAATGCACTATTGCCCTAGCGCAATGCAACATTCGTGTGTTGTTAAATTCACGATCAGACTGTGATTTGCAAAATTTGCGAAAATTAAACTCTCGCGAAAGTAACAGCTTATACAGTATTATTATCAATATAAAGAAGTAGTGATAGAATATCAATAAAAGTAAATCATAACAATATAAAATCAATAAAACAGATAAACAGTCAAGGCATTATATGAAAAGACAATCATGCAACTATTTAATTCCCAATCGTAAAGTTCTTCTTAAAAATTACCTTTTCAAGGCCACCATAGATGGAATCACGCTCCTCCTCTGTAACCAGGCCAGCCGTGCAAATGGCCTTCACATAGGCTTTGCTGCCCTCAATGTCTGCCTTCCACATTCTCTGGTCGAACCCTATGGATGCATTAAACTGCTCCATGACAGGATCTGTGGCTCCGGTGAAGCGCCCTCCCCATAGCTTTTGAGTCTGATGAGACATGATAATCAAAATGAGAGCAGAAATTGTGCTTATGACAGTTTAATACTGTAACACTTGTCAAGGCAGACAACTCCTAACCTAGGGAAAGGCCATACATGCTGCAGCTCAAACATTTCATTGTAGAAACTTTTGCATACAAAAGTCCATTGTTATGTACCTTCTGTGACAAGTTGAATTCATATGATACCAACCATAGTATTACACTACAACTGTGTCATATAAACAGCTAATGAAGATGCAATACGGTGTATCACATTATTATTATCATTCTATTCAGCATTTCAGATGTGTGTACATATAAAAACAAGAAACAAATTTGATTCAGCATGACAAAGAATTAAATCATAACACAGCAACAAAGCAGAAATGGAAGAACAGGAATAGATCATATAAGGAACAGGGCTGCCAGAGGCAAGAAAAGGTAAACTTAATTCCCATGGCCTGCCGATCTTCTACCCCACACCCCGTCAACTATGGCAAAATCTGCACAAGAAATAGCACATGACAGTTACAGTGTATTTCAAATTATTATACACTGTATAGCATAACTGTCATTACATTACACCCTCTTCAAAATTGCACTTTTAAGAATTTGCAAAGTATCTCCAAATACAATATCGATTCTCTCCTCTGGAGAGAGGCTCTCCCAGAGACTAGCGTTGTAACTTGCAGACAAGATGATAATCTTTGGGTTTTGTTTTTTCTTCTGTATTTCAGGTGCCTGGATTTCCAGAATGGTACCACACAAAGTATGAGGAAGATCCTGCTATCTACACATACAAATTGCTGGAGGACTACAGGGATGGAGACCTGGAGATTGTAGTCTAATGGTGTGTATTTACATGCAGTGTTGGTCATAATAGCACACACCCACACACCTACACACACCTACACAAACACACACATACAAGCACACACACTATCATAAAGGAACTGAAAATAAGCATTTCATTTTCTCCAATCCACCTTTACTTTTACCAAAATTTTCATTTCAGCTGCCCGGATTTCAGGTCATCACCAAGTTGGATCAGGATCCTGTCGTCATCGATCAGTTGCTGCTTGGACACCAAAACTAAAAAAAACAAGAGACCCACAGGTCTAGCGCTCACCTGAGTATCGCAAGTTCACCTTTCACGCAGTCACTTATCTAAATTATTCACAGCTCTACCAAAATTTGACCAGGCATTCTTATAGAAGATGAAAATGTACAATAAGGGCCAAAATTTTTTAAGATTCCTGAACTTTGAGGGGATTGGGGGCCCCCTTGGGACCTCTGGGTGGGGCATGGTGCCCATGTTGATAAATTGAGATCCTAACCCCCTAGGAATACTACCTGCCAAGTTTGATTAAAATCCATCATGAGGTTTTCAGGAAGAAGATGAAAATGTACAATTTAGGCCCCCATTTGGACCTCCCCATCACTCCCCTCTGAACCCAAGAGGGGCACCCTTGGATCTGCTATGAACAAACAAGGTTTGGGCCCCTTGGGGCCCTCCAGGTGGGATACCGTGCCCACTTGAACAGATGGATATCCTGTGCCCGTAAGGATACTACCTGCCAAGTTTGGTGAACATCGGTCATAGGGTTCTCAAGAAGAAGATGAAAATGTACAATTTAGGTCCCATTAGGACCCCTCCCCACCCCCCTCCCCTGGGTCCCAAGGGGGGCACCCCTGATTCCGCCATGAACAAACTTGAAACTACAGTCATCAATGTAATAACTCATAGTATTAACTTAGCTCTATCATTTCTGGTTCTAAAGAAGAAGATTTTTAAAGATTGCTTCATTTTGGGAGGTTTGGGCCCCCTGGGGCCCCCCTGGGTGGGGCATGGTGCCCATTTTGTCCAACTGAGTTCCTAACCCCCTAGGGATGCTACCTGCCAAGTCTGGTGAAAATCGGTCATGGGGTTCTCAAGGAGAAGATAAAAATGTACAATTTAGGCCCCATTAGGACCCCTCCCCACCACCCTCCCCTGGGTCCCAAGGGGGACACCCCTGATTCCGCCATGAACAAACTTGAAACTACAATCATCAATGTACTAGCTCATAGTATTAACTAGGTTCTATCACTTCTGGTTCTGGTTCTAGAGAAGAAGATTTTTAAAGATTCCTTCATTTTGGGAGGTTTGGGCCCCTCTGGGGGCCCCCTGGGTGGGGCATGGTGCCCATTTTAACAAATTGAGTTCCTAACCCCCTAGGGATGCTACCTGCCAAGTCTGGCAAAAATCGTTCGTGGGGTTTTTGAGAAGAAGATGAAAAAATAAAAAGTTTACGCACGGACGCCGGACGACGGACGACGGACGACGCACGCCGGACGAAGGGCGATCGCAATAGGTCACTTGAGCCTTCGGCTCAGGTGAGCTAAAAAGAGGACTGCAAAAGAATTGTCATCTGACATTGTTTTGAGGGCAAAACTTATCATTCCTTGTCTGTTGTTGTCTCCTGATAGTTTAGAATGTTTTACTTTGTAATGAATTCAAGTTTGTTTGGTTTTGGGTTTGTTTTGTTTTGTTTTGTTTTGTTTTGTTTTGTTTTGTTTTGTTTTTTGCATTATAGTATCGAACTTTAATTCTCTGATAATGTTTCCCATGTCAGAATGCAAGGCGACAGACAGGAAATGGTGATTTGGGAAGCTAAAACTGCCTGTAACTTCGCCAATATTCAAAGGTTTGAGCTGATTTTACCACCATTGTTTATCTCCTTGCGTGCTCTTTCCAATGATACCAAATTTATGGGGATGCTGTAAAAAAATCCAAATCTCACCGAACTCCCTAACTAGATTAACCAAGGCGGTACAGTATGAGCAGGTAAAAATAAGTAATTCCCTGTCGTCAGAAATTGTTTCAGCGCCATCTGTGGGATCATTTCGAAACCGTCTAACGGTTGATCACAGTGGCTAGTATTTTCGTCAAATTTTCTATGTGCTTGTAAATATCTGTAAATAAATTGTATTATAATGTAAATAGCACCAGTCTGCAAGAATCTTCAGTCTATTGAAGGAGGCAGACTTAATCAGAAGAAGAAGAAGAAGATTGTAGATAGATATAGACTGTTTTGTGACTAAATATATATATATTTTTAGATTTTAGCGGGGGGGGGGGTAGATTTCTACAAAAGGAACTCTTAACTGGTGCTTGAAGTCCCCAACATTGCCTCCCCTACCCCCCCCCCCCCGAAAAAAAACCCAAACAACAAAACACAACACAACAAAACACACACATACACACGCCAACATCAACACCATACATTACACGCGCGCACACACAAAAGAACACAAAATTAGGTTGTGAGAGTGACTTCTAAACTAACGGGTGGGACTACAGTGTTTGAAGAGGGACTGTCGCGCCCGAATTTTACAAACGGAAAATCAGTCATAATTCTCACAAAACTTCGCAATATACATACCTTTTCCGGCCCCTTTTCCATAGTCATTCCTGTAGCTGCTCAATGTTTCTATTTTTACTGACTGTTCACAGGTTGCATCCGTCGCCGTATTTCTTGTTTCAGATAATCTGTCTGACCAGCCGACAACGCACCGCACGATTCACATAGGTCAAACTCCACATCTGCTTGTTATGCATGAGAGAGGTTGCAGGCCTTGCAGCAGCAGCAGCAGCAGGCACGCACTAAGGAGGTTCTCTCATACCAGATTGCAGAGAGGTCTCACCTCCCTGCTCATACTGTACCGCCTTGGTACTACCAGTCTGCACGCTTGCAGCTTGCAGATAACAGCATTAGCATATAAATGAGGCACACGTGGTCGTAGTTGACAGACTTTGACCATGACAGTTCAAACATTTGGCACAGTTTGACAGTTCATTTTGATTCTATTAATACCAGTTATAGGGTATCGGGATTAAAACAATTTGTAACATTAATTCTATACAATTCATACTTATTCACAAGAATATTTACAATACACACAAGGTATTATCATCAATATTGATAATCTAATTAGAATAAGTAATCCGGTAACGTAATAATACACAATAATGGAAAAAGAAAAAATAAAATCAAAAGGATCCAGCAAAGTTAAATTTATCTCTAATTAGAACAAATTTCTAAAAAATAATAACCTCCAAAACACTCTTTTAAACTATAAAAAAATGATACCGCTGTGAATGAACAAATCAATGTTGAGACATCATTTTACAAAATTTAAACAAGTTAGTAAGTGTCTGTTCATGAGTTTGTTGTATTAGGCCTGTGGCGGATCCAGAGGGGCGCAACCGGCGCACGCTCCCCCCCCCCCTTTATTTTTCGTTAAAAACAAGAGAAATAAAAAGAACAAATGAAATGAAATCCGGAAGTGGCACCAGAAATATTAGTTGCGCCCCCTCTACAGAATTCCTGGATCCGTCCCTGTAAGTTTAGTCTGACTTTTTTTGCGAGTTTAGTATTTCTTTGTGTATAATCCCCTTTCCTGATTGGCTAATGGGAAAAAACGAATACATAATGAAGCTCATCACCTATATGCAGTAGGCCTACGCACGTTAAACAATGAGTACACAAATTATTCTCTAAATGTTTATAAATCTTCCTTTCACAATAGGCAATTTGTGATTCCCAGAACGGAATCTAAACAACTTTTTGCGGCAGGTCTGACTAGGACGGATCATGACAGTGAATAGGCCTATTGATTGATATTCCATTTCCCATGTTCTCTTAAATATCCTGTAATTTATACATAATCAATGAGCATTGTTATATACACTGCTTTGGCCTAACATATTTTTTCAACCTACTATCTACGGAGCATTTAATCCAAATTGAAATCATCTCACAAGATTGTGTATAGGCCTATAAATCTGTCAAATCGTATAGATCGTGGTATCGAGAGTTCCTTGGAATTTTTTTTTCGTCCAAAAAGATTTATATACACTTCGTTCAAATAAAAATTTTCAATATTTGTGTGTACGAGTCCCGAGTTCTTATTATGCTATCGCTGTGTTCAAACCTTCACCAACTATTTTTCATTCTATTACTGACATTATATAGCTCTCTAAATGATGTAAGGTCCCAGGTCGCCGAGGGCAATGCAAATAGCCGTCGATTTATTCAGTTTCAATATTCGTTTACAAAACTGCACATAAAATATATTCAAGCTTTTGCAAGCTTTGAGCTCCAGATTTCAGACCCATACAACAATAGGCCTATACTGGCTTAACATTATTAGTCAAGTAACTTCATTAAGATTGGCAGATCTTTGAATTGATATGATTTAGATGATAAATCACACGTAGCCCTCCCGGCTTCTGAATGAGTTATAATTGTAATCAAATGTCACTCCAAGATAAAATCATCCACAACTTAAACTTCTCTCTCAGTGAAATGAAATTTTGCATTGGGATGTTCTTGGTTTTCACCACGCAAAAATACAATAATGGTCTTAGAGACCACCAGTCCAGTCTGTTGGAATGATTGCACTTTTGAATGCACATTCTAATGGTGATACATGACTATAATCAGAAGGAAGCTTAATAATTCAATCAATAATTACCATCTTCTCGATCCACGGGCTTTCTCATTATTCAAACGCTTCATTTTATTTTGATTCAATACCTCATCATTTTCTCTAGGACTTTTTAAAACACTCAATAGAAAAGATTGTGAATTATCATAATGAAAGTTTCTTGTATAGCACTATACTCTATTTTTCCAGTTTCTTGATCTTCTGAAATGATCGTTGATCGTGTAGTCTGAATATCAATTACTGTATTTATTTTACTTTGATCCACTTGAATTTGATATTTTCCAGTTTTCGCGGAAAACATCATCTTTTGAATCATATACAAATTCTTATATCTTTGGGTTATCTGATCTTGGACATGGTAACTTTCAGTGTCTCTTATACCGACTTTCCCGTTGTACCAATTCAATCTCATCACTTGCTGTCTTGGTTTAACTTAAGTATATTCTTCAACCGCAAATACTTCGATCTGAGTTCCTTGCACTGGTCATCAAACCATAGCCTTCATGTATCTACTACAGGCCTAGATTATATTCATCTGAATATTTTGTATAGAATTACGTAACATTATGCCAACGCAGTGCTGTCGTTGCACATTAGTATGGCACTTACCCTTATAATAATCTATGTAAAGCCTTTCATGTACTCCTGTGCATATCTCCTGTTTTCTTGCATACCCAAGGTATACCGAAATGATTGATTCTTCCTGGACAAAACACAAATATATCGAGAATAGTTACTTCATTACTTTCATGCATGCATGGTGAACTCCCGTGGTACAGAAATAATAAAGAGACTAATACATTCTTCCTTATGGACAAGAATTTGCTCTAACTTATTGATATGAGTAGGTTGACGTGAATGTGGGAGATATGGGGAATATTGTAAGGTATTATAGTTAAAATAAGATATTCTCAACAAATTGTTCTTCATTATACGAGATGCAAAATAATCGAGAAGCTTTGTCGTTTAGCTTCTTGGATTTCGTTTGGATTCAGAGAATACAAATGCCATGAATTAATTACTTCTAAATGACAATGAACAACATGGTATTTCGCTTGAAGTATTCCCTAAAAACAATTTTGCTTAGGTCACTCATCCAATCTAAATCACACTGGGGGGATGGGGGGGGGGGGTCAAATTTTTTGACAATTAGATTTGGTCGAATTGTCAAATATCGCAAATATTAATCCTGTCCTGGTCAAGTAGAACCTATGATATACTCGACCAGATCGGCAGATTGCTGTTATTGCCGTAATCATTTTCTACAGAATGTAGCAATCTGACCTCCGAATATGGGATGATGAATTATATTTTTCCGTAGAGCATGCATTACTACCCGGAGATAAGCCTATGTGAAGGACTTGGACAGCCAGAGTCAAGGAATGCATACACCGGGCTCTGCGCTGCTCTCGTCTGAAAATGAAAATGAAAAATACAAACAAGCAAACAAACAAAAAACAAAAAAACAAAAAAACATTACGAAGACCTTACATTTAGGCTTTAGAAAAGCAAAAAAATCGCCAACTGATTTTCTCAGTCATCGTTCGATGTCTTAATGAACTCCGTGTCTGCGGGACTCCCGCTCGAGCTTCTTCTTCGTCATACACAGGACTGATCGAGGTTCAAACCAATATACACTGTAAAAACATCGGTGTTAGATTTAACACCACGGGTGTTAAATCTAACACCGATCAAACTTCAATAAAGGACCACACCCACAGGTGTTAAAAATGCACTGTGATGGTGTTGAAAAGTGTTCACCTGACACTTCGTGGTGTTAATTTGACACTGTACCTGGTGTTATTTTGACACTGTACTGGTGTTAATTAAAAAATGACACCACATGGTGTTGATTTGATATTTGTTGGTGTTAATATCAATGGTTTAACACCCGTCCAGCTTCAATAAGAGACCACACCAGCTGGTGTTACTTTGGTGTAAATTTATTTTCACATTTTTTCAAAAATCTAGTATTTTAATGTAAAATTCTTGATTGTCTTGTTTAAATTAAAAATCAACAAGAAGTGCAGTTACTAAGAAACTCTTCAAAAAACAGTTTAAAATTTGGAAATGACACCCGGAGGTTTAATTTAACACCATAAATGAGCACCGAAAATTTAACACCAGCTCGGTGTTCACTATTTAACACCGGACTTTTTGCAGTGTAGCGCTGTATCAACGTGTTCCTTGTTTTGAAACTCGTTCCCGAGACTACATCATGGGATATTTCATTTTGGTAGAAATTCTGGGTCGTTTCCAGAGTCTCCACTTTTGTTCCTCTGTATCTTATTTCCTGGCTCAAAATTGCCAGAAATAAGTTCAAAAATCGAAATCAGCGGAGGAAAAAAATATCTAGAGTGATGTCTGTTGGAAGAAATACGTGAGATTATGTTTTCGATTTGTTATTGTTGTAATCGAGGGGACCAATCTGTTTGGAATACATGATGGGCAAAATATTTTTATATTGAACTTGACCGATCAAAAATCGCGAGGGCCATTGAGATCAAAAAGGCAGGATTAGAAGCCAAATTCCAATGCTTGCACTTGTATCCACAGAACTCTACACACTGTGTGTAGAGTTCTGTGCTTGTACAATGTATCTGGCGAAGTCAATCTCTTTTGCTGGACCACAGAGGGCGTTCAAACTGCTGTGATTTTTGACTGATTGGCTGTTTCATTGTGGAGCTACAGAACGTTCTATGGTTTCCTGCTTTCTTAATACATTCACATACCCGTAAAATCGGTGCCTCCATAACAACCTTTCTCACACATTATTCCCTGAATGCCTTTCTCCCCACCATAAGTTGTCAACCTCGTGACCAAAATGTTTGCTACCTAAAAATACTCTGTATGCCATTTTTTTTTGATTGCCAATTACACATAATAATCATCTTATGTGTTGTTTGAAGGTTCACATGGTGAAGTAAATGAGGAAGAAAGATTTGCGGTGACACCATGTGTCAAACAATAATCATCTTGTTTGTTTGTTTGTTAATTTGTTCTCCATTTCAAATTTGAAATACACGGAATAACATAATGAATCATACACTAATAAAAAAAAATGATGAAAGGGATAGTGTAGATTGCCCATTTCAGACATTAAAAAAAATCATCTTAACCTTGAAATAAATCTTCCCTCTCAGTATAACAATATGCTGCAGGCAAACTATATTTCAAGCATTGTTCTAAATACCCATATAAGCAAACTCTTCATTGCAGACATTCAAGAAACGTATAATTATGACAATACCAATCTCTATTTTGACACAATATTACACCCATTGCAAAAGCTTTCTAGTTAGATATGTCATTACTTTATCTCATGTTCGTTTGTTTATTATCTCTACCAACAAGGAGGTTATGATTTTGCCCGATTTGGTTTATTTGTCTGTTTGCAAAATAACTCAAAAAGTTGTGAAGGGATTTGAAATAAATTGTCAGGAAAAGTTGACAATGACCAAGGAACAGACGTATGGGCCTGCATTTTGGGAGTGATCCAGATCACTGTCTGGATCTCGGACTTTTATGTTGTTTGGGTGGAAACAAGCTTCTTGGCGGAGGTCTGCACTCCCCGCAGGATTTTCTGTTTGTTTTGTGGGTTTTTTTATGCTTTCACAAATTGATTGCTCATTAACTGTTTGATATTCATTTCCGTTTTTTTTTAAATCTTACATACTTTGTAATTTACATGATATAATCATATTTGACGCAGGGATCCCTTTATCATGCTGTAAAGCCAGACCTTTGTGTGGTTCTAATGGGGTGGGGCGAGGCGTTTGATGAAAGGACACGAAAATGGTGAAATGGGGAAATGGAGGAAGGCGGACGGTGACGTCAAACAAAATTGTTTGACTGCATGGTAAACGCCCAAAATAATTGTTTCGAATACTAGACAAAACAAACACTATAATTTCTTATTCCACAACGTATAATCAGAAGAAAAGTATAGGTAATTATTGACAAATGGGACAATAATGGCATTGGTGCTATATTGGTGTGGAATAAAACAAAAATGTCAGCCAACATTTTCTTGAAATTGAAAGAGATGTAGAGATAAAGCAACAAAACTTCAAATTTTGATCAACGGAAAAGGAATACAGTATACAAAAAAAAAGTATAACTGCTTTATTCACCTACACATTTTACAAATTTTAATGGATGCATCAAAATGTAACGATTCGTCGTTAGCACTTTTTATTAAAAGCGACTTTGCAAGAAGAAAAAATAAGAAGGAAGATATTATTTGAAAACAAACTTACAAAGAGCAAAACCGTTTAAATGATTCGAGAATTCAAATTCATGAAATTTGAGTCGAGTTTCTTTTTTTTTGCGATGTAGGGCGATTTGAGAGTGCTACAATCATCTAATCGAATTAACAGAGTTTGCTGAGCCCGTCTTGAGCACAGCACCTTGCTCATGATGACCACGATGTCATTTCTGATGAATCCCTTGTTTTGCACGTCCGATGAAATTTATTTACTGTTTTCTCGACGTCTTTTTATGGCTCCTGTCAAGGGCAGGGCTCCGAATATCCCTCTTTTTTTTTGTTTTAAATCAAAATTGATCCCTTCAAACGAAATACGCCAAAATTTGGGTTTGCATTCAAATTGGTGTGTCCACAACCTTCAATGAATTTCCATTCATGGAATGAAAGAGAAAAACCCAAACTTATATTCTTGTGTTGAAATGATGTGGCAATGATTATTTTAAAAATTCTGTCATAGTATTTGAAGTTTGAAAAAAAATAATGTCTTGTTGGTGCAAAGTACCTGCACGAGGGGATGGGGGCATTGAGCCAAAGGGCCCATCTTACTGTCCATATAGGGATACCAAACCACCCCACCCCATCAGGCATTGCAGGGCAGGAAAGTTGTGGAAATTCTGTCTCATGAATACCACTGTATGTTTTAGTGATTACTTTACCGCTAGTGCTATTGCTCACTTACAATTACATAGCGAAACATTTACTGTTCAAACACCCACGCATAATGTAACTCACAAACCGGATACTAAAAATGTATGCTCTCTTTCAGTTTATTCATATGATCACACCATTCAGCAATTCATGATCGAGTATCATAAACTTCATATTCTTTCATTAAATTTCCTCCGTGATTTAAACATTCAAACGACTAGAAACAGAGTTCATCCCCTACTATACTCCTTCCTACAATTTTGATGTTCTAGTATAGCTTCTAATCCTCCTTTCCTCACTTTTCCCAAAATCGCACCCGACCACCATCAGCCTCCAATTCACACCAGGGGTGTTTCATAAAGCTGTCCTTAAAGTTACGAACTACCCACGAGCGACTGGTGATCAGTTCTTGTGTTGTATTATTGAAATTCTGATAAGTATAGCACATCAGAACTGATCACCAGTCGCTCAGAAGTTGTTCGTAACTTTAAGAACAGCTTTATGAACCCCTCCCCCGCGCGGTTAGCATTCTATTCACACCACCAAACCATTCACACCTAATCCTAGTAGTATTTCTGTCTTTCTACTTTTGTTTCTTCTGCCTTTTGCAATTTCCCTTTCTTTCAATTTTGTTCTCTTTTTCTCCCGCATTCTTTGTAGTTATGCTTTTCAACATTTCTTTTTCTTTCTCTCCAAGGGACCCACACATTACAAGCATGTGGTCTTTTAGGCCCCTCCATTTTTTTCACAGAATATGTAAGTGTGTGTGTCTGTTTCCAGTTGATTATAAATGTGAACATACCGGGGTACTGTTATTCTTGCTTTTTGTGTATTACTGTATTCAAATAAAATACATGTCTGCTTTCAATAATTGCAGTGTATATTCTATTCATAATATTAATATAATGTTTGAATTGAATAGAATCAAAACATATGGATAAATATTCCAAAATGTCAATGATAGATGTGTGATAATAAACAACAAAACAAATAATGGACATCTAAAATAAGTTGATGACACAAACTATCAATCTTTCAAAGATGTGGATAATAATGCAATATTCCTTGGTGCTACCACTGCAGAAACAAAGCTACATCATTATTATCTTATGATTGATTATTGTCCTCTCATCCTCCATGTTGCCTACTTCTTTACTAAGCTCCTAAACTAACTTGTCATATTGCCCTTCAAAGACAGATTTCGTGCAAGAACATACCCATTATAATTATATATGTGAAACTAAAGACAGCAAAAACTTTTAGTGCTTATCCATAGCAAAATAAACTACAACTACACTACATTTACATACATGATTATTCATCGTCGGTTACAACAACATAAGGTGAGACACGCCAATCAGTTCTTGTTCTCTTGCACCATTTATTACAAGAAAGTTGTTCAGTTTTAAAAACAAAGAAAGAAAAATGCATTGTAAACAATATAATATATATTACAAAAAAAAAAATTGCAGTCAAGACATCCTCTCACTATTCAAGACATGTAGTTCAAAAAACTATACAATATCCAACAGCTACAGTACAGTGATGATAATAAATAGTCAATCCACATGAGAGTATTAACATGAAGTGAAATCTACCACAGAACTTGACTCATGAGACATAATTGCAAAAACCAAACAGAACATCGCTAAGGGAATGAGGATACCAATCACTGCCAGTCAGTCCAGCTCATCGAAATGGTCTGGTAATAGTCAGACTGCCAGTTTCCTCTCATTCAATTGCCCAAAGTAAAGAATTTGGCTTCTTGCGCTGAAATGGCTCGTTCAAAGTGCTCATGAGCTGTGATGTGAGATTCTCGATAGAAACTTCCACTAAAGGAATTAGGCTCTTCCATTAAAGATGATGTGAGATGGATATTGTAAATAAACTACTGCAGTTAACAATGTGTTCACATAAATAAAAAAATAACAACAAACCAAACAAGATTATGGGACTTGATTGCAAAGAAAAAAAAATAATACAGCACATTTTAGAAGAGCCAACTTAAAATCATTTGGTAAGGTCAAGGTTGAATCATTTTTCATTTGATTGTTTTTATACAAAATGTAATTTACTACATAAATAATCCCACATATTATATATAGTTTACTCTGCAACTTCGAACTAGTTAGCACTTCATAGTCATTTGAAATTTTGTGGGTAGGTTTTCTTCCTGTTTTTTTTTTTCACATGATTTGCATTTCAACAGAACTATGTCATTGACACTTGTGAACTTTACGTGTCATGTTCATCATAACATCATGGAATGTTTGAGCATTTTTGTTCCTACAGTTATTACAATTGCATCTTGTATCACAAGCAATTCTCTTCTTTATATGTCATAAATTATGCTGTCGTTTATTCATCAAAGGTACTGTATGTTTTCAAACTTGCTGGAATACCTCAATTAATACTATGTAAACAGTAGTCCAACATATACCTTTTGATAACCAGGTAATGTGGCTGTCTTTGATAGAGAGATAATCCCATATTTTGAAACTATACAGTACCTTTTAACTAGATGGCAACTGTGATAAAAATCACGATGAAACACACAAATGTTCATGGCAAATAGAACTGGGGTAAAAAGGGAATTGCTTGCTGTATTGTTGACAAATATTTGAAGCACAGACACAAAATGTGTTCTAAAGCAATGATCAGTTCTGCAACAAATACTTCTGAAGACAAGACTAATCTACCTAGGCAACGAGCTCTGGCACCCTCTCAGTTACAAAGGCAATAAGGAGGGCTGGCCTGGTGGTGGAGATAGATAGCGTCACTCTGACTCATCGCCATGGATACCCATTTCAAACTACTGTCTGCCTGTGGGGCATCTGGTGTTCATGATACGTGTAGAGGCTGTCTGGGAGAAAGCACCATAACCAGAACTGTCACTGAAGGAAAGCCAGGCACACTCAACACCACCGACCTAGCAGTTTGGAACCAGTAACCATGGTACCAAGTTTCTGATGACATCATCTTGGCACTCTATATCGCCTTCTCCCATTTCAAAACATGGCATTGGTTTTATAGTACATAGTGTAATGTCTTGGTCAGTCATAAGTTATTACATGTACACCACCATTGGATTATCCCTTGAACAGAAATACAATCACAATAAATCCCACCCCCCCCCCCCAATCCTGTTGTTGGTTATATCACACACAAAAGGCACCTGAAATGAGTTTTCTTCGAGGACAATTAATGAGTCATAGGGATAAATCATGGCAAACAATGATGAGATCTGGAAAACAAGAAAGATGGACAGCAGCATTATCCAGTTGCATTCAACAATCTCTGAAAAGACTGCTGTGTGCAAGAAAGCCGTTTGGAAAGAAGAGAATTCTTTAGAGAGGGAGGAAGGAGGAGTGGTATTTATTTCACCGCCACAGACACAAATGGTTGTGATGGAGGTAATTTTCAATCTTTTTTTGTTTTGTTTTGTTTTGTTTGTTCATATCACCAGTATGCTCCTTTTGGCATACATCTTCAGCAAAACCAAAGAAAACAGAACAGTGCATGCCCAGTTTCTTCTGCCTCCAATTTTGCTGTCAGCAGACTTTTGCCCAGACTCCGGGGGTTTACCGGAAAGTTTGTTATTTGCGATGAAAGAGAGGGCTCTGGAGAAGAACCGCCTCAATTTATCTTGTCTGCATTTTTTTTTTTTAATTCCCCCTCCTCCTCTTTGCCTATGTCTTTTCATGAATGCATCTATACTGTGATGTACTTGTAATGCTGAGGGCATATGCCTTATTTGGTTTGTTCTTTCGTCTTTTGTACAAAACATAACAAAATTTCCTGATCATACTCATTCCCAAGCCTCAGGCAAGCCCAATCACAAAGTGCATGCTTTCCCAGTATAGTAATATCATATCTTGTAATATTTTCGTAATAATATCATAACAGTATTCTGATCTGCACTCCTTTTATATGAGAAGAATTCTACACACTCTTCTGATTGACATTGTTGATGACGTTAAAAATGGCAGCGGCACCTCACGAGTGAGCGCCAACCATGTTTCCAAAGTTACAAACAGTTTGTGAAAGTCGGTGGAGTATCAACTGCAGTTTCCAGTGACAAATGCAACTGGTGAGGAGTAAGTTCTTTGGATCTGCAGGTAGGGATATCTACACAATCGATGCTCATTCTGTAAGTACATACACTTTCATAAATACATGTGTTCCAATAATACAGTACCTAGGTGCATTTATTTTCTGGCAAAAAAGACAAATCACAAACGTACTCTATATAGTGATTTTAGCACCATATTCATCACAAATTAATGGTGGCAATGAGAAATAGCCAAGAATAATTGCAAAATGACAGCTTGTCATGGGACCGTCATTCTCATAGCACAATCTCATTGCAAGTGTGACATCTGAGCTAATACATTTTTTTTTCCACCCGAAGTCTTTCAGCTCAAAGTAACTATGTCTATATTTGCAATGGTGACCTATGACATAACAGGTGACAGCATCAATGCAAAAAAAAAATCTGCACACTTAATTCAGCTTGGAGTAGTCCAATGTTTACCGTCTGTTCAATACATTTACATACATAAAAAAAGAAAAAGAAAGGTAGTCCGACAGCATAAACAATCGATATTCATTGTCAGAATTCTACAAAATGCAATGAAGATTTAAAGACCACACACACCAAATATTACCATGCCTACTATACCCTAATTAAACTAAACTTTATCTAGCAGCAGACACTGTAGAAAATCTCCATTTTTTTTTCCTGACTTTTATCAACTTTTTCCCTCTCAATCACACTCACACACACACTCTCTCTCTCTTTTCCTTACTCTCTATTTCATGACTCAAAAAAGAAAAGAAAAAGAAAAAGGAAAAGCTGAAAACATTTTACACAGATACAAATATCCTCGACAACCAAGTCACAAGTGGCCCACTGAATACAATACATACGAGGCTAGACACCATACAAATATTACACACAGGTATAAATTGGCATGAGTAAAAAGGAAAATAATATTTAAAAAAAACAAAAGGAATAATGAAATGATGGAACTTGAACACACATTTTCATTATTACTATTCTCTGTAATGTACTCCCACTTGCTTCCGTAAATATTCAATTGCTATGATGTGTCTGACTCGCATACAACGTCAGCAGATCTATTTTCTTTAACTGATATCACAGGTTGTACATTTCTCATCGTTAACTCTTATTTTTGCAATGGGGTTCAAGACTTGTGCAGCATCTCTGACATTGTCCGTTTCCTACGACGACAACGAAAAACGAAAAATGTACAATGTGGCTAATGGCTACTTCCATATAAAACAATTCAAGAGATAATGTACACGTATAAGTCCAGTCACGTGACAGGAAAAAGAGGAGAATGGTTCGATGAAAACCAATTAACATTTTTTCCTCAGCAACACCACGATGCTTCTTCATCCGTCATTCAACAGTGATTCAAAGGTTGCTATGGTTACCCCTTCTACACAGTCTGATTCCACACAGTAATTTTACAAGTGTCCTCTCTGTGAGGTGTAAACAATTGTGTACTACACACCACAGACACACTCTATGCCAAATTACTCTGCATATAGTTATTTTGTATACAGCTTCTACTATCGTGACATTGAAGACAGAACCATGAGCAACCAAAAAAAAAAGACAAACCACTGCTCCTCTAAGGCATAATTCACTCACTATTCCACGTGTACAATTGGTATGCTACGAAGAATGCAGACAAACTTTGAAATATATAAATAAGTTAATCCACAAGACTGCATTTCCCGCACTGCATTGCCTTCTCCACACGTCTGGCATCCTCACTCTCCTATCACATCATTACTTCATCAATAATTTACATACAAATGTTCTTTTCTTCTTTCTCGAGGTATATATATATATACGACAATTTTCAAATATCTTCGGTGACCTTTTCCCCCACCCTCCTTCAATTGTACTCAGACAAGCAGTGACAACTGAAATTGACACATACAGAAGAGACAGGAGCAACATCCTGAATATCTCTTGTAATGTCAAATCAGAAAAAAAAAAGAGAAAAAAAAACCAAGATTCCATCATACTGAGATAGTTGTTAAATAAAAAATTGCACGATTAGTCTACATAATTGTGGCAAAACTTAAAGGAGTTCATAAACACCATTCAGACACATCCTCCAACTTTGCATAATAACATTAAATACAAATGCACAGGCCATTCAGTTATTCAATAGAAAATTGCATTTCATTTCATGACAAAAAAGCAGTTTGCTCCAAAAATACAATACTGAGGGGGCAAAAATTGAAAGCAATATTGAAAGATGGGCGGGGCAATTTTGTCTCTTAATAAATAGTCAGACCATGGACAATCAAATTCCTCAAATTGGCAATGTGCTTGGACAGGGCAACAAGACTTGATTGTAGGTAGTACTGGTCAGAGTTTTCCCTGTTTTCATGTAGATATTACTGACATTTCTGCTCTCTACCTTCCTGATATTGCTTGTTGGCTTATTGTTGCTGATTGCTGATCTGCCCAGACAATAAGGGATTCGTAGTTTGGTTGGCAAGGATTGTTCTGAGCTTTCACTGAAAAGATTACGGGGGGTGACTACGCAGTTTTGACATCAAGTCAAGCACTGGCTTCGCTCTGATTAGACTGGCTATTCTCATGGTCGGTTACATGTCACTTCCGATAAGGCTGGAGTGAAAACAATCAGCTTGCCTGTACAGTCAGTACATGTGCGGAGCTTGTGCCATGAATGCATGCAGCACAAAACACTACACAACAGTATGGTGTGGTGTTGTCATTCAGAATCCTCGATTAACCATTCTTTACCGTAATTTGTCAATAACATTTTTGTGTCTTCATAACAAATGTTAAGATGGCCAATATCTAACAGTCTCATGGGACTTCAAAGCCAATTATGGAAGAAAAGAAGAATAATGTGCCGATCGTAAATGTTTGTTTTCACTACAGCCGCCGCTAAATACTCGGATGTCCAACCATGAGAATCGGTCTATAAGTTTCCCCCCTGCATGTATGGTCTACTGAAAAATATTTATTTACTTCTTCTTGCCACACCCTGTCCTGCTATGCAAGCACACTTCAATGTATACTTACTTTGGTCTGCCACATCCACACACTCACACATCCACATACATACACCTACACAGAGTAGCAGCCTGGGGTCTAGACTACTCTATTAAACTGCACATTAGACTGCAGTCGTGTGTTGCAGTAGCTCTACACAAAGTAAAGATGTTACAAAAACAGTTTCACTCGCACAGTGTGTCACAGTCTTTGGCTGACCATGTCAGAGTTATGTCGGGTGTACGATTTTGACTTGTTTTGGCCCCGATTCTGCCAATTGCACTTCTGCCGTTTAACATTGCTGGTAATGTCTGTCACAACACATGAATCATCACCTCCAGCTATTTCTACAATCTGACATAAAATGAATTACACACGAATGCAGTTATCCATCATGTAGTGAAGGACTGTGCAGCAAGTCGAAGACATGGTGCTTTCAAAGATTCGAACTCTCGGCGTTCGAGGCAAAACGAAAGGTTAGCAATGCAGTGGTGATGCTCAATTTTTCCATTTTGAGTACGAGTAAATTGCAGCAAAACAAAGGTGCAAAACTTGGATACATTCATCGGTGACATTCAACATCAATAAGTCATTTTTTTTAAAAGAAAGATAATCTGATGATGCCATTTCCATATCGGTCAAAAATGACCAGAAAAAGTTACAAACTTGTGTGGCAGAACTGCTGGTAGTTACAGATAAAGAATGACTTATATACAGCGGACTGACTCCATGGAAAAGAGCATTGCTGTATACTCCTCTACACTGCCATCAGAAATTCCTTTGTTCAGCGGGCAAGATGTATACATAACACGTCTCAATCTTGCTCCACTTTACTGAGCATCACCAAAATTTACCCTCAGCCCAAGGGTTTTAGGCTGTTTCCATTGTTGAGCTACCAGTATCTCATCTACGATGGTGGATGCAGACACCATGTGTTGTGGGGTCGTCCACATGTAGTATACGCAGCATCTTTGACAAGCAGCAACTGACTATCGAATGCAGAGAAAAACAAATCTTCCTGTTAGCCTCATCCCGCGGTCCACACTCGTCTCATCAGGGATTGCAGCATGTATCGAGCCAAGAGAGCCCGACAGGAGTGGGGTGGACGTTGGATGTGGGATGAGTGAATACAGCTGGCTTTTCGTGGTGTCATCTACACAGACCACGGCTCTGCTATTGGACCGGCTTCTGAGATGCTTCTACTCTCTCACGGCAAACGCGTCTATTCTGTGCCGTCTATCACTTTTGGTTGTGACATCAGTCCACTATTCCTACAATGTCTATCTGCAAGATTGTCTCTCTGAGATTTAAAAAAAAAAAAAAAAGAGGAAAAAAAAAAAGATGGCACTGCTATTTCTCGGGGGTGGCTACCACTGCCTTCGTCAGTTCCCAGGTGATTCCCTGCAGAGCGCCTCATGGAGAAAAACCACCCACAGGGGAAAGGGGGAGTGGTCATATTGCTTGAACATCCTCCACGGGCTTGGACGTAAACGATGGGCAAAAGTACGAGGCACTAGCTATCGTGAAACTCTCTGATCTTTCCTGTTTCGTCTTTCACGTGTGTGTGTGTGTGTGTGCTTTCTTTGTTTAAAATCTACAATTTGGCAAATCTTCTCTCCCCCGAATGAATTGCTGGCTCCATTCTCTCTCACTCACACTCTCTCTCTGTCCCACGTAAGGCTTGGAATAAATATATATGTGTATGTGTTTGTATATATGTACATATATACTTCTGGACAGGATGAGTGGTGAATGTGGGGCTTGTTGGCCGGATTGCTGGGTCTTTCTCGTCCCTTCCAACTCAGTCCCATGGCTGGGGGGATGGCGGTAATTCAGATGCGCTGGCTACTGACGAACTGCAAACGTAAGACAAAATGCACAGAGAGGGAGAGGGAAAAGGAAAGGAAAGAGAGGTATATTACTGCGACTGAAACGAGAGACTCTTTGGCAATATTCACAATACCATGTTCATCAGGACTGCACGTTGTGTCCGCATTAGACCACACAACAAGATTCATTCAGCACACATGCAGTGATGGACGGGCAACTCTGCACAGGTCAAAGTTGATCATGTTTCATTTCTGCCCCATTTGAAGTAAAAAAAAAATAAAAAATCCTCAGACGAAAGATATGATGAGTGTGTGCTGATTGCATCATGTGACATAAGGGAAATTGAAACCCAACTATAAATGTGGATTGAGTAAAAGCAGCAATACTAGTAGAGCACATGAGTGAAAGTTTGAGTAAAATTAGACAAGCTATTCAAAAGTTATGATTTTTTTAAAGATTCAGTGCTGTCATTGGAAAAGGAGTCTACTACAGTTCATGATGTCATTAGGGACAACAATATGTAGAAATATAAAGGAATCTCAACATATTTTCACTTTTCCAGCATAATGATAGAGAACTTGAATTACTTCTTTCAGAAAGTAGGGGGAATAATATTACCCTTTAACATATGTCCGTAACAAGCTGATGGAATAAGTACTTTTCATGAAATATGACATTTCTTTGTATTATTATTATCTTTTCTTCATATTTCTGTCCAATCACATCATGAACTGTAGTAGTCTCCTTATCCAACGATGACAGTACAAATATGTTGTCTGATTTTTCTCAAAGTATCACTGATGTGGTTTACTTATATTGATGCATTCCCTCAATCCACATGTACAGTGTTATATTCGGATTTCATTCCCCTGTATCAAAGTCGTGGTTACAGTTTACTCTCAAGTACCAGTATATTTAAAGGGATGGTATAGTTTTGGTTGTGGTCTGAATAAAAGGTGGAACCCATCTTTTATTAGGACTATTTAATTTTGGGATATCTCAACCATTTCAAAACAAATATTCATCACATCACTTGTAAGATGTAAAAGATCATACAACTCTAGGAGAAATTCAAAGTTTATTTGATGAATAAGTCATTAGAAATGACCGAGATATCCCAAAACAAAGTGGTCCATAACCAAAACTATACCATCCCTTAAACTCAAGGAGCATTGACTCTGGATGTTAATTCACACAATTTTTGTGCAATTACCTTGAAAGCAGTGACAAGTTTTTTTTTGTGTGTTTTTTTTTTTTCCAATGAAAGATGCACATTTGAGAAGCCGAGTCTGACCTAACAACTCCCAATTCCTCTATTTTTGAAATATTCTGATCACAGCAAGAAGGACAGCAAATGAGGAATAATGTATGCCTGGAATTTTGTGATATTTTGCATCTTTCTTATATCCTCTCCAAACAAGGATTTTGCATCATGTTGCCATGCAAATGTTCACATGAGTGTACGTTTGACGTCAAACTTGGAATGCAATACTGTATACGCTATATATTTCGCGTGGGTTTTATTTTCGCGAATTTCGCGAGTCGGGAGCTATTCGCGAAATTAACAACACGCGAAAATATTACCTTCCAAAATGAATCCCTTGCCTTGATGATACGAACATTTCAGTACTAGTATACCGTGTCACGGCTTACCGAACAGACCATACTGGCTAAGCTTGTTTACGCACGTCCACGTCTACTTACGAATACTGTAGAGAGCCAATCCATTATCGCAAGGGGACCACTCGTCAGAAATCTAGCGCGATGGACCGAACCACTTCAAAAATGTTGAATTCTAACTTACTAGTTCGCAGAGTTTGGTAAGTTTTTTTCATGCGGTGTATAACTAGTATCATTCTTATTTGCTCGTAAGTTGAAAATTCACACTTTCTTTGCCACTTCATATTTTCTCTGGTTCCCTAATCGCGAATTTAACCACTCGCGAAAATGTGTGACAGCGGCAATTCGCGAAAATTTATGTACGCGAAAATTATAGCGTATACAGTATGTTACATACTGTGTAAAGAGAAAAGACATCAGAAATCTTTACTCACGAAAAAAAAAAAAGCAGAAAAAGTGGAAAGATGGGGTAAAAATAGATGTATAATGATCATTTCAAATCGACATTTGTCCATTCATATGGCTTAATAACCAAATTGTACATGAGATCAACATACTATAGTCTGAATGATGTGCAATCAAATGATATGTAATACTGGTTAGTGATATGTGGTGGGAATTACTCCGACATTATCTTAACATATTACTCTCACACTCAGCTTTATCTACCAAGGAAAAAAGATGCATTATCATTACAATGAATCAAAATTACATTGGGTAGGTGATAGAGGTTACTCATGCATGTAACATTGATCACAGTGAGTGGTACAGGCAAGTATGAGGAATAATTGCACACGCACGCACAAAAATTAATATGACCTTGATAGAGAGATGAAAAAGTATGAACGATGAAGAAGTAAGACAAAAAGATATGAAAAATAAATCACAATTTTGTTTTGGACAAACCTGGAATCAGTAAATTAGCAGCTTCTGTCGGAACATCAAATACCTTTTTGCCAGTCCTACATGTAGCAGGCAGGGGGGTAGCATAGAAGAGTGGAGTGGCAGAGGGGGGTGTCGATTTGAGAGAAGAATTAGTCTTGTTAATGATCGTACAAAGATGGATTCAGGTTACTCACATGAATTGCAATGACAGAATTTGGTTTCTTTAGTTTGCATTTTTGATGTCACCCTCTCCTCTGTCATTTCTTCATCATCTCCAAAAATCATTTCTTTTATTCCCTAGAACTTGGGAAGATTATGATGGGACAGTCTTCTCTGGATACTTGGCAGACATCAATCTGACTTTTTTTGTCTGTTCTGTTGTCACTTTTGTTTTTGGTTTTGTTTTCAGAGGGAAAGGCTTTGACAGTCATCATTAAAAGGGGAAAATAAAGAACAAAATCATAAAACGTAGAGGTATGCAACAAGAGAATGGAAAGCAAACATGAAGGAGTAAGTATGCACCACACATAAACCAACTCAAATTATTGAGAAAGAATGGTGAATATATCCCTCAAAAGCAGGTGTTAAACACAGTTGTGCTTAGACTGCAAGTGATATCATGATTTTCACATCAGTAAACTCCTCGAGACACTGTTACCACTTTCCTCATATAGTACAACACTTTTATAAATTGCACTATTTCAAGCAATATCAGAGCAAAGCAGATCGACAAGATTTAGCATTGATGGGACTATAAGAAAGTGCAAGTAGTGCCTAGCACAAAACAAATCAATAGATGCAGTGGTTTGAAAAGAAGCTGCAGTGCATGAAAGTAAGCGTGTTTAATGCCCTGACCACAATCCCTGTATATATAATCATGTCTTTGACCAAAAGCACCGGCAACCCATCCAGGCTTGAATTTCAGCAGTTGTTTCACACACAAAAAAAACCTCCCATCGTATATATGCATCCTCACGCTAGTTGATAACAGCGTAAAGACATCATGCACACAGTTTGAATTTTACATCATGGAAAAACATAAAAGAGTGTTGTGAGTCTACTGCATATTGATTTTCACTGGTAAACTGGCATTTGGTTGAGTCTTATTCATCACAACATAGAAATCTAACTTGCATATTCAATATGTTAACACATATTCGCTATGAGCAGAAAAAAAAATTTGTGAGTCTTGGCTGTGGACCAAGGCACATTTCGGACAGTTGCTTCCATTGTGCTTTTATACAATACACTTTAAATAGAACTGCAATCTCATTACACAATCAAGCTCACGTAGGGAAGCACACAATTTTAAAAAAAAAATGCACAGAAATCTTAGGTTTTCTTGATGTCTGCCTCAGTCACATCATTTTTTATGCTGTCTCAGTGTGTGCTTGAAGCAATGATTAACATTCAAGAGGGCCAGAAGTGCTTGGGTACATCATCAGGCAGTAAGCATGCGCAACGTCCTAGCTGGTAGACCAATATCGATTATGTCTGTGATTCTGGTCATCTATACCAAGATGTTATTAAGCTCTTTGTCGGAATGTTGCAAAAATGCTTATGAAAGTTTAGGACATTGAAACTGATGACTTTGATGATGTTGATGATAATGATGATAATGATGATAATGACAATGAGAATAGTGGGGATGATGACGCTGATGAGAATAATGGCAATGATGGGATCAATGGTAATGATGAGGATGACAATGATGATGATGATAATGATGATGATGATGGTGATGATGACAATGATGGGAATAATGGCAATGATGATGATGAAAACAATGGTAATGATGGTAATGATGATGATGATGATTACAATATTGGTAATGATGATGACGATGATGATGAAAATATTGGTAATGATGGTGATGGTGATGATGATGATGATGATGATGATGACAATGATGACAATATTGGTAATGATGATGATGATGACTAGCATGATGGGGAAGAGGAGGCAAAAAGATTGAAGAGGATATGATATTGATGACTAAGATGTAAAAATGTTGATGATGATTATGAGAACTAAACTTTTGAACAATCTGCCTACAATAAAATGATAAGAAGAATAACGACGATCGTGATGATGATGATGATGACGTCGATGAAGATGGCATGATGACAGGAAAAGCAGAGACTATGCAAAGACTTTTTAATAACTTAGAGTACGATGTGTTCAAGTGATACAAATCTCTGTCTCATTATAAGAGGTAAGCCCTTCATCATAGAGAAAAATGTGGTTAGCTCAGTTGGAGGTAAAACAAAAGCTCTCTGTGGCTTTCTTGCATTCTCATTATCTGCGCTTTGAGATTTACGTACAGGAAACCACAACAAGTGAAGGGAATGATTACAGACCCTAGCAACGGAGAAAAAAAAATGTTACAATAACAACCCAGCTACTTCACTTTGATTAAAGCACAGCACACATGATTGGAGTGGATAACAATTATCAGCTGCTAACATAACAATTTTCAACAAATCAATCTACTTCTTCACATTTTCCATTCACTGGCAATGTTCAATGAAGACTTTCTTTTTTATACAACATCACCACAGATTTCAAGAATGTAACTGAAAAACAAAATGCTCTAAAAATCGACAACATCCAGATGAATTGGCTACTTATCATCAGATTTTGTCTCAATTCCATTCTAAAGGAAATATCAACCAGTTACAGTTAGAAACAAAATATAATAAGCAACTTGATTTTGGTTCATTTATTTCTCTTAGGAAAGTGGAGAGCTTTGCACCAAAGAGCTCTGTTGAAAGATAAACAATAAAATTTGCAACTAAAACCTGCTCTGCTTCATGTTTTATGATGTGGACTTTTAAAGAAAAACATGCAGATTTTCTAGTTATTGTGACAATGCAAAATGACAGCTGAAAAAAAAAAGCTTGGCACTCATATCACATACATTGCTGTAAAATATAATCAAATAAACACAGGGAACAAATCTGCATGGAAAATGCTGCCTATGGTTGATATCAGTAAAAAAAAAACCAAACAAACAAAATGGTGTTTGTGCTGTAGTACTTCTATGGCATAATATACTCTACTGGTTTTGACCAGACATAATCTCAAATGTGCTTTGTTTTTGTTCTTTGTTTGTTTTATCCTGAGGAAACTAGGCTGGTGTTTAAGTGTTTTTCTGACAAGAGACATATTTCCTGTACACATGTTTCTAATAAGCCAGACATTTCAGAACAGGTAGAATTAAGTGCAGTCACCTTTGTTTTGCCTAGAGCACAACAACTTAAAATGTTATCTAGAGTCAATAACCAGACACCAAGCTGTAGTTTTATGCTACAATGACACACTTTAGGTGAGGACTGAATTAATCCAATGTATTAAACAACATCAAAATTGACTGGTTTTAATAAGCAGACACCCAAGGGGGGAAAAATCTCTGTTTACAACCATTAATTCACCCCAAACCATTCCAGTGAATTATGAATGAGCTCTGTAAGATGGACGGACAGAAGGAAGCAAAGAGGTGAAGAAAGGGAAGAAGGCCAGGCAGATACAAACATGACAGATAATGTTACATAGATGGATAGATGGATAGTTAGATAAATATGTTATACATACAAGCAAACATAATACATACATACACACACAAAGATACATACATAAATACACATCAGGATTGTAAACACATACGTGCACACAATGCACAAGATATTTGGAGAAACAGAAAGAAACTGAGACAGACAGTTAGAAGGATAAACAGTTTTGTTTTAGAGTGAGTGATTGATAGATAGAATGATACATGAATAAGATACATAGATAAGATAGATAGATAGATAGATAGATAGATAGATAGACAGACAGATAGATAGATAGACAGACAGATAGATAGAAAGATAGACAGATAGATAGATAGATAGACAGACAGATAGATAGATAGACAGATAGATAGATAGATAGATAGACAGACAGATAGATAGATAGATAGATAGACAGATAGAAAGATAGATAGACAGATAGATAGATAGACAGATAGATAGATAGATAGACAGACAGACAGACAGATAGATAGATAGATAGATAGACAGATAGATAGATAGATAGACAGACAGATAGATAGACAGACAGACAGATATATAGACAGGGAAAGAATATGAAGAGAAATGAAGACAGTAACGGAAGGGCTCGCGGGGTGAGTATAGAGTCACACACATAGCCTGACATGCCCCTAAAAACTATCCACGCCCACACCACGTCACGGCTTACCTTGCAAAGCTCTTGAAGGCGGCTGATTGCGGGTTGATGCATAGAGGAACTGTACTACCCTGGTGTCTGTCCGTGATGAATTTATGGAGCGCTTCTGTTGTTTGCACACATCGGCCACACACAAGATTGCAAGAGAGAGACACACACAGATGTGAGAAAATTGTATCCATATGACTGAAGAAACGTTGCCATTAATTAACAAACTTTTCCCCAACCTGCATGCATCAAACTGGTTGAAAAGTTATTAACCTGTTGAAGACGAGTCCGATCATACTTGGGCAGGTGTCTATGGGGAAATGCATGTTGTAGCAAAATCAGCCCATCCTCAATGGGTTAAGGCCTTGTACAATCAATCACCCTTCAATGCTCTGACCCATACTTAATCTTTAGCTCTGAGCTGATGGTGTTTTCAACTTGACAAAACTGTTGCAAAATATCAGTCATATGTAATCATCTGTAAACCAAGGTACCGCTTGATTCTTGATAATGCAATCATATAACAACATGAGATTGAAAGGGAAAGCGTATCATAACAACAAGCAGTGGGAAAGAGGGAAAAGGAAGGGGATCTTTGTAGGAAATGAAAATTACCATGTCCACTTCCCACTAAAACATTTTTTGCCAATCTTTGTCAGAGAGTATCAGCCACGGCACGAAGTCCACCCATGAAGCAGAATTTCCTTCCTAGTTCCTTCTTGCGAGACTTCCTCATATCTAGCAGCTCTTTACCAGAAACATTTCTATTTGTTACATCTGCACTCAATTCTTGGCACAGTCTTTCATGGCGGGGGGTTTGTCAGCACTCTTCCCTTCTTGAGTAGGTCCATGTTGAGCAATAGTAGCATTTATGAGCAAGGAATAACAGGACAAGGCATCCTGCCTGTCAGCCTTTCAGATATATTATGTCACAAACCGTTTTAGTTCATGGTTGTATTACAAAATTTGCCTGACAAATTCAAAACTATCTCCCATAATCATTATCATTATCATCAAGCAGTCAAAGTTATAACTCCGTCACCTGCTGAACTTAACTCATGAAACAGTATGTTGACTTAATATTCCACTGCTTTGCTGTGTCATTCATGTATTGTATGCCTGTAAAATGACTAAATTGTAGGTATTGCTTACAGGCTTATCGCGTCAATCCAGCAATCCCCGAACATTTTACCACTTTTTTGAATTTCTACGATGCAGTATACACCCCATTACCTTTGACCTGCAGCACAGTGTGGAGGTCGTCTTCGTACAGGCAGTCGAACCTCTGCGGCGCCACGGGCTCAAACTCTGCCGTGTACTGCCGACCCGCCGCCGTGTTGTGACAGCAGTTGCACATGCACGTGTGATAGCGTAACCTGCCCTCGTCCAGGTACGGGTGTGCCAGTGCGTCGATGCACGAAATCCTCTTGTCCTGTTGAGAGATTTGAACCAAGAATACCCTTGAGTCAAACATTCGAAAGGGAATAACATTACCAAACATAGCCCTGCTTCGATATTGCTCTCCTCTCTCTTTTTTTTTTCCTCCCCCTTTTGCTGGGGGGGGGGGGGATGCCTTTCTACAGATTTCACATTCAATAATTCATGCATTGATTCCACAATGAAAGTACCCTGTAATACAATACAGCTGCAATATACCAGATAGCTCTGAAAAACCTCCTTAAACTTCCTCAAGTTCTCATAAATGTTAGAATTATTATCATCAAAAAATTTTGATCAGAAAAATAAATCAAGGAGAAACATTTAAGTATGACTTCCCCAATATGCCGTATATTTGCTCTATGATTTATCTTTAAGAACAGTAATTTTCATAGGCATAAGACACTCTCAAACACAATGTGTAGACTCATGTGAACACGCTCATGTTAGTGGACTCTCAGAGTATTAATTGCACAGTAAGTTTTGTTTTTGCCTTTCCCTGCAGTTTGAGCACTTCAATCTTGCTGAACAAATCCACGCTCAGCAGGAATTCACACGAGCACAGCTCAAGATTTCCAAAGCTCCCCAAGACAATTTCCTCTCAATGTAAATTTCTTGTCGTGAAAAATATCATGCAGTTTGAAATCAGTGTCAATCATAACGTCACCGTCCACACGACAATAATAGGTAATGGCTAAGTTCACGTCAATTCAACAATCATTCCGTCATAAGAGTAGAGCATATGACTTCATGCTGTACGGTATTGAGGACATCCTGATATGATTGCTATTATAAACATGTCATGAATGATGCATTATGGGAAGCCTGCAGCTAAACGGCATGACAATTTATCTGATCCATTCACGGGAAAAGTATGCATCATTCATCAGCTGCATGATTTACCGAAGTGTCATTCATTTGAACAATACTACAACAACAATCCTATCCATGGGCATAAGTTTTGATTATGTTTTTTTAACATCATTCACTTTAAGGTGTATTATTGATTCATCTTGCAGTCTGAGAAATTTTGTCAAAGGCAAATTCTTCTCTGGTGTTGAAAATTATCAAATACACTATAACAAGCTTTCAAATTTTAGCGTCACCTCAAGCACTCATATTCATGTTGCAACAGTTTACTTATGTTCAGTTTGATGGGCAAGTATATTAGCAAAACCCTACTCTGGTGTATCTAATTATTTAGCCCACAATACAGGAAATGATGGAAATTTAATGGCAGAAGGAGAAAACTTGAGGATAATAAACTCCAAGACTCTCAGAATACTGTAAAACAAGGAATTTTCGCGTGCATTTCAATTTCGCGAATTTCGCGAGCGCCAAAATTCGCGAAATTAAAATGCACGCGAAAGCTTTTGTCTACACTATATGCATTGAATGCCAGTAGCAATTCGCGAAAATTTCATGCCACGAAAAAGGCTGTCGGCTCCAATTCGCGAAAATTTCATGCCGCGAATATATCATGTTTTACAGTATGTGACAAAAAGTAGTTACTGCAACCACTGATTGCACGTTACAGCCAAAATCTTTATTTTGTTTCCAAATTTCATCTTCTCCTTGCAAGCCAAATGCTTTTTGACCTTTTGAGAATGCACCTGACATACAGATATATCTGACTATACAGCTAGAACTAAAAAAAAAAAAAAAGATTGTCACACTAGGCGGAGTTGGATGAATCTGATACACGATAGATAAATGCATTGTGTTTATGGAGTTGGGAGGGAAATCTCATTTTGGCAGTGGGTTAAAAGGAAGTGAACTAAAACTCTTGTCTCCTCTCTTTAACTCTGACAAACAATATCTTCATTAATCTTAGTTGTGGATGCCCACAAATGAACCGTGACCTGCATTTCAGACCTGTATTTCTGCAGTTACTATCATTTCAGGGTTTTGTTTTGTTTTTTTTTCACTTCTACCAGGTGCATGTTCAGATTCACTAGCATTAAAAGGGCAACAGTAACTCCGTCATAGATTGTTTGATTTCTGTGAGCCACAATCAACACATGTTATACTTCTATGACACTTAAAGACACATTTGTCATGATGCTTCATTTATCATTCTCCTGCATTGTGTTATGATTTTCAATGTCATGATTGGACAGTACTCTAGGTCATGCCTAACATTACAGTCTTCATGAGCGGATCCAGGAATTCCGTAAAGGGGAGGCGCCTCTACAAAATTAAAGGGGGCGCACGCATCCCCCCCCCCATTTTTTTCTTTTTATATCTTTTGTTTTAACATAACATAAAGAGGGGAACACACGCCCGGTGCGCCCCCCTCTGGATCCGCCACTGACTGTCCTTGTTCAGTCCAACTACCTGCTTACATCCCACAGGGACACCCGCTGGTTCTCCTGAGTTAAGAGCCCTGATGGGGATGACTTCTCGTGCTGGACAGCAACACCGGTGAAAGGCATTCAGGGGATCAGAACCACCAACCCCCTGATTGGAACATGAGTGCCCCCACCCAACCAACCAACCAATATATTGCAGCAGCACCAAAACTCATTTTGGATTGCAGACTTTATAAACTTGGCAGATACTGCAAGGAATCATTAATGATTCATCATGTATTAAAGAGACTTTCTCTCTGGCTGATCATCTTACGGCAAAACCTAGAACCCAGATTGGGTGAGAGATAATTCACCACAGCTTAAAGACTGTGCAATGTCAATGACCCTGTTTGGGTTGCTATATATCACTGCCATCATCACCACCATCATTATGACATCATTACCGAGGTTCATAGCACTATTTCTCTTCCACACTAAATCTATGCATTTGAATTAATAGGAGCAATGCAGTGACAGCAAAACTGTTTCAGGTGTTAAAGTTGCACCTTTAACAGAATCAGAATTTTATGGCTTCCAAAGACTGCTCTCATTTTGGGAGGAGAGAAAAGAGAGAGAGAGAGAGGGAAAGAGAGAAAATAAAATCATGGCCATGAATTTCATTGTTGGTACAGATTTGTATGTGAGATACACAAAATACACCACCTTGGCAATTATAGTACAATCATGTTTTACATGACTGTGTGTGTGGTTGTGTGTGTACATGCATCTGTGTATGATACATGTGTGTTAGACTGAATAAAAGACAGACAAACAGACAGACAAACAGAGGCACAGACAGACAGAGAGAAATAGATATATGGGCTGTGTTTATAATATTTCCCATTTCTGACACACGTTTCAATATCTGTAATCAAAACGTGTTTGCAAAGGCCTTTTGGATCACACTTCTTGAGTTGTTGGGCTCATCAAACTCTGTCGCGAGTTGAGAGGAAGGCAGCTCCATTGCGATGTTTGGAGGACAGAGGAAGACACCGAAAAGTTTGAGAATGACGAGATACTTACTGGATTGAAGACTAGCATTCTACTGAGGAGGTGGACAGCTTCATGTGTAGCATGACTTGAGAGACCATAGAGAGCTGAGAGGCAAGGCTGTATGGAGGAGGAATCAAGGGGGGAGGCAATATAATCTCAGTGATCTACTTAGAAGGCAATAAATAAAGAAAAATATGGCCCCCAACCCCTCAGGCATCACTTTTGTCCCTGTGTCAGAACAAAGTTTACTCATCCACAGCAATACACTGTATCTAGAACTACTGCAGTGAGCCATGGCATACCATATGCAACCCTACAACAAGCATCCTACCACAAGCGTCCTATATGATTGATGTCTTGCCTTTCAAAATATACCTATAATTACATTACTTAGTATGACTGTGGGTATTGTATGAATATAATATACTGACTTCATAGACATTTTGTGAAGCAAACCTGTATGGCTGGGTACTGACATATTGGCAGTCACTGGGTTTAAAACAAATTCTACATTGAACTGGGCTTTGAATCTGGGACCTTCAGATTGTCGGGCAACCACACCACCGACTGATAAAGCTAACTGCCTCATGACACAGACTGTTGCTCCATAGTTCAGCTGGAATTTTATGACCAAAACATGATATGTGCCAGCATACAGGAAAGCTGCACTCCATAGCATGTAACTATGTTTGAATTTGGCACATACAGTCAGATGTAAATACTCATAACAAACAGGGCATGTAAAAGCTAAATGAGTTTTTGCAAGGTCTGTGGCACACTACTACTATGCGGTTCCCTAGCAACACTTCACCCATACCCACCGGTTTGTGTGGCATGCGGAGTAGATGTGCCCGCGCTCCATCGCAGGCGTACCTCATGTCATCCATAGAGGGCGTCCCAAGAAGATCTGTGATTAAATTGAGCTGAGGTGACAGGAGGGATAAAACATGAAGAGAGAGTGAGTGAGAGTATTCAGCACAAACATATTTAGATATACTGGGTATATGTTCCTTTATCAAAGCCCATATGAGATAATATCCACTGTAATGTTTTCTCTATGCTAGGATGTGTAGAACTGTAACATCCCTGATATATATTTCTGCCAATGTCACTAAAATTGATTCTTTATGACATATCTGGCAATGTCATTAAAAATAATCTTTTAATCTCTTGTTGGTCTTTCAAGGATCATTGCTTTGTTTTTTGTTTCGTTAGACATCCAACGAATAGCACCGGTACAAACCAAGAGTCATATATTTCAGTTAACAATTTTAGAGGTTAAAATTCATGCCCATTTTTGTTTTATTTTAGATATTCTTAGAAAGTTTTGATTTCTTCATAAGTCAAAGTTCCTGCAATATCATGTTCAGTCATGTTCCTACTTCAGTATAATGCTGACCACCATCATGTTCAGCAATTCACAAAAGTTTCAAGCCAAAAATGCTTCAGGTTTTACAGTAATTTACACACATCACCTTCGCAATCCGAGCCAACAAGGCCTACTTCCACATGTTTCTGTTAGAAATGTGAGCTGAACTTTCAGGACTATGTAGCATGCTGAGTGGGAAGGCTGGTCTGATTCAGAGTACAGTCAAGAATCCCTGTAACAAATAGTGTACAGCCTTATCACTGATCTCTATGTAAGTACACACACAGCCACAGAATCTCGACTAGAGTTGACCATTACCAATGAGCGTACGCTTCAATGCATGTATTTACTGACCGATGCTATTCGTGGCTTTCGTATGTATCCCGGTGGGCAGCGAATGAATTGGACAACCCACGAATCCCTATGCTATCACCTCTTTACGTTTTAGAAGCAGGAAGGCTCTGTAAAGCCTGCTGCACACTATATGATCAGACCAGTTGTGCGACCTTAAGACCAGAAGTGTGACGTCACAGTCTTGCCAGTTTCCAGTCGTGCGACTGAGTCTTAGTGCCAGTCATAGAGATTTGACATGTCAAATTTCCATGACTGGTCGTGGGCTTTTAGCCATTTACAATACAGCAAATTGCAAGCGCACACAGTGCGCAATGCATGTGCTTCTCTTTTGGATGCAGTGAAGCCAAAGCGGTCATAAGCCTAGTTGTGTAGTGTGATCGTATAGTGTGCAGTGTCGAGTCGTGCGACTATTCGTACGACGTAGGGTCGTGCGACCGGTCTGATCGTATAGTGTGCGGTGGGCTTACGACTCACCTGTGTGATGGGACTCTGGGCCTGAAAGAGGATGCGCCGGCCGAGCAGCTCGGCAAAGATGCAGCCCACCGACCACATGTCCACCGCCGAGGTGTAGTGCTTGCTGCCCACCAGGATCTCTGGTGCTCGGTAGTACTGGGTCACAACCTCCTGGGTCATGTGTTTGCTTGTGTCCGGTTCCTCCACTCGGGCCAGCCCAAAGTCACACACCTGACATATACAGGAATTGGGGGGGGGGGGAAGAAGAGAATGGTCGAAGGATAAAGAAAAGGGGAAGAAATACCAAGAAGCTTTTAGTTAGGTGGTAGTAACAAGACATCCACTGGCATTTACACGTTCAGAAATTATCATTTCAGTCTCGAAAGCATTTTAAAAAAACCAAAAATGAATCTCACATTCTGTGTAGGAAGACTCTCCTTGGTTGAGGAATAACTCCAAAGGCATCACCTTCATGCAAACTCCTGAGAATGTAAATATTTTCTTCCTTAAAAGGTCACCCTACAAGTAGAGTGACAAAACATTACCACTGACTTTGTGTACAGCTCTCATCTGTATCAGTCCCCATGGGGCTGTATCGGGTTACCACAGCTTGTCAATACCTTTGCTCTTTCAAAGTCGTACAATTTAATCTGCAAAAAGTATCATTGTCCTTTAAAAGAATGAATGCACACAGGCACACAGAAGAAAAACACAAACAAAAGAACACATGCATGCACACATACACACACCTGCTTGTAGAAATACATTTCATACCTCCTGTATAGATACAAGCGAGAAAAAAAAGAAAAGAAGAAAAACATTTGTATTTTTTTAATGTCCATGTACTGTAGCTGGAAATTGCACACTTGTAAACACAGATCAAACTGTCAAAAATCGATAACAGTGAAACGTGATGTTGAAATCATTCCTACGGAGTTAGAAAGGCCAGCCATAATGAGGATGCAAGCCCAGAGACAGCTGATGTAGACACCAGCAAAGGAATGGATAGCAGAAGAAATGAGTGGGACAATTAAGAACCGTTACTATGGCAACAAGGATGACAATGGGCCATGCCTTCGGGTCCTGGGTTCCTCATCAATCACTGAAAAACAGACAAACAAATTGATGTAATCTCCTTTCCCACTCAATGCACAACCCCGCCATCTCTTGAAGGTCAAGTTCTAATCAATAACCTATGGTTTAGTCCTTGCTATTCTCCTATGTTTGTCTGTTTGTTTGCCTTGTTTGGCTGTTTGTTTGTTCTTTCTGGTGAGGATGGAGAGGAAATGGAAGGCCATGATGTTTTTAAGATGCATCATAATGACAGCACGCTGTTGTCTGTCTGTGAATGTGGTACAACAGATATGACAACGAAGGCGGCCTATGTTCACTGAAATCCATGGAAGATTTAAAATACTGTAAAACGAGGAATGTTTGCGTGCATTTTAATTTTGCGAGCGCCAAGATTTGCGAAATTAAAATGCACGTGAAAGTTCTTGTCTACACTATGTGCACTGAATGCCAGTGGCAGTTTGCGAAAATATCATGCCGCAAAAAAGGCCGTCGGCTCCAATTCGTGAAAAATTCGTGCCGTGAATATATCATGTTTTACAGTAGTACACTGGCAGTGGAAAGGAAGTGGAATGCCGTGTGCTATGTGTGTCTGTGAGTGGTGTGCATGTGTATGTGGGTGTGGTATGTTTGTCTATTTGTCCATCTATCAGTCTGTCAGTCTGTCTGTTTGTGTATGCATGTGCAAACACACTCAGACACACACACACATACACATACACACCTACATGACTGATCATGCAACATGACCATTCTCCAGTTACGTGTTCTCCTTCCTTCAACCGTGTCCTGCCCTACAATCTCCATACAGGTGTTGTACAGGTCACCACCAGGAGGGCCGCATGCCCCGGGGGACACTCCAATACTTCCCCTTAACATTTGTCTTTTTCTCTCGTGGTAGAGAACGATCGAAAACGGGCAAACAGTGAGGGCAAACCCACTCCTTGTGGTCGTATAATTGCATTTGACAATGCTCGCAGTAGAAAACATCAGGTAGGCCTGACTCTGAAAAGTGTGAAAATAGCATGACTGCGGGTTCAGCGACCAACAATTCATCAAGGACAGCCACCTAGACAACAATCCATCTCTTCTTGGGAATACAACAAAGATCTACACATTGTGGAGTTTGCAACATACACAAAAAGATGTCACTGACAAGTATGTGGATAAACATGCTTGATCTCTCAACCTTACGATGAGGTTTTGTTCATGTCGATTCATAATCTGAAAATCATATTCTGAAAACAGCACACTTTATAATTGCGGATTGCTCAATGCATTTTTGCCTCATTCAATCAAACTAACCCAATATCTCAGTAGTGTTTTTTTGTTTGCTTGTTTTTTTGTGTTTTTTTTTTAATCTAAAGAGAATCCATATCTAGAATACTTTTATAACAAAATAACAGAGTTATCTGGTTTCACCAGCAGGAGTCAGAAGTCACCATGTTTGGTCTAATGCACCCATTTCAGTTACTTTAATAACTGCAGTGATGCCAAGCCTCATCTATGAATAGACGATAGCATTTCCCGTCATATCCCCTTCCTTGACCCTCCATAGACGTATGTACGTGATATGTCAGCCCTCCTTGGTGTTGCAATTCTCAAGTAATGATAGATCCACATGCCCAGTTTTTGTGATTGCTTTTCACTCATCCAGTCCAGAGCATCCCTGCCTCGAAAACAGCATCCCTGCCCTAACTCATTTTCTCTCTGTATCTTTAGGTGAAAATGCGACGAGCTATAACTGTATGATGACTTTGAACTATCACGATCACGTGAAAATCACTGTTGTGTTGAACACTGGTAAATGGGAACCAAAGTAGATGGAACCTACAGAGGTCAAATTTGATTAAAAATCTCATGCCCATTTCACCCTAATCAGGCCACAATCAATAATCTGACCACCATAAATCTAATGAGGCTCAAAAGATAAACACAATAATACCCAGACACTTGGTATTACCATCATTTTGTCTACATTTCATCATGCCTCCAGCACAATTTTGGGGTGGAGCTATTTATAAGTTCTGAATCATGAAATCTCTTTGATTTATGAAGTGACAATTTCATAGAAGCCATTGATATGAATTCTCAAGATGATTTGAAGACATTTAGTACCCACACCCCCTAATGATCATTCTCACTTCCTGACAACCTGAACCATTATCTTTTGTCCAACTTTCATCTCCATCCCTCATTTTTGGGGAGGGGGGAGGGGGGGGGGGTTAGTTCATGTTTTCACTAGCTTTGTTTCATCATCTTCCTCCGGTTTGCTTTGCTCTGTCACCGTATATCTCAATCAGGTTTGATAGGAAAATAAACATGATTGAATGATGCTTCGGGGACACAGCGAAGAAACTCTGTTCCTCATAAGACGAGGCAAACGACGGCCATCCTAGGTTGTCTTTAAACGCACGATGCGCACTTGGGGGTTTGGTCCCCACGATGCAAACCGGAACTTCATCCCATGACGAAAGTCGACCTCCGCTTCCCGGGGTCATCCCTAATTGATGCAGGATTAAATGAGAATCACTTGCGACTCTTCTTGCCCCGTGGACGGCCTGGAGGAACAGACTGGGGCCAGACTGCAGCAGCTGAGCCTGTCTCATTATTCAAGCTCCACTTCACGCGGCCCAGAAACACACTTCAATCTTCGCCACGTCCGGCTGGAGGAGCAAGCTTGCTGGGAAGGAAAGAAACTATACTCCAGCCCAGACAAGCTTGCTGAAAGAAAGAAAGAAAAAAAAAAGGTTGTCCCCAGCCCAGATGGAAAATGAAATTAATCTAGAATAGAACAATCTCCCAAACTGCATGATTAAAGTGGTATCAAGCCATAACCAGCTAATCACACTTGTGCTTAATTTTCCCTCTCTTCACAAAGTTCCGCCTGCATTCTCTGGAAGATACAAATAACTTGTAGTCTTGACTATCATCATTTTAAATTCCTGTAAAACTGACTCCACGCCAACAACAAAAAAGGCATATGTCTTGCCGTGAACAACCTCAATTCTTGGAGAACATGTTTCCAAGTAGCAATATTAAGTTTAGTCTAATCCCATGTGGCTAACCATTGCAGTAATCCACACTTGCATAGCCACAGACAGTGTTATCCTTGCTAACTTGAGTCACTGTCATGTGTAATAGCAATCCTTGTGGTAGGACACATCACATCATTCTCCTCATGGGTTTTCTATCTCTTCATTTTAAAAGGTAACAAGTATTTCCTCTCCACACGACTAGAATAAACTTTGAGCACTTGAAATATTTCAAAAGTCCCACAGACCAGTGTGCTGACCATTTAGCTCCTCAAAAAAAACAAAAACAAAGTCAACAAACACAAAAAACAAAGATCTGTGATGAAATGATAATTTTGGCTCATCATAAGTGTCCACTTTTTGGACGAAATCTGTGAACATTGCCCAATTGCTTTCCAACCAGTAAGTTTGAAAGTATTGATTGTTTCATTCCATTTTGAGGCAAAGATGTCCAGTAATGTATTGGTGGTTGAATACAATTCAGAATTCTACAAGAATATCTTTATAACAGCAGAGCATAACATCTGATCAGAATCCTATACCTTCATTGACATCATGTCTCCTCACGATGTCATTCGGAAATAACCTTTTGTATAGCCAATGAATTCTATTTAGTAAAAATTAACCCCACCAGTATCACGAGAGCAGATTCACTTCTTATACTCCCCCCCCCCCCCCCCCCCCCACATCAACATTGATCATCAAGATTCTGGGGTGTGGTCCACCTATGAGCAGTACATTGAATTGAATGAACAAAAATGGGAAACACAGAGAGTCACTTCTTTTTATCATCAATTTGAGAGCTTTGTCATAACTCTACAGGGAGAGGTGTACACACCTCCAATTAGCCCCTCCCTGAATGACCAGAATCAATAGACCACTCTTCAACCAGACTGTACTCCACTCTTCTCCTCAAGTGCAACTGACGTGGCCCAGAAAATGGGAGCGGCCCAGAACAGAAAATAGAGCAGCCTAGAAAAAAACAAAACGAAGAAATGAGGCACCCACGAAAAGACACAAAGAAAAAAAAAATGGAGCAGGATTAGGTGCTAACAATTTGCATATCCACAGAAATAACCACTGTGTCATTGGAACCGTGGTAATGAGGTTGCAAATAGACTCCTCCACACTGCTGCTCCAATCAACAATCTGCTTACATTGTTTAACACCTGCTGCTGAAATTTGATAAACCATTTCTGGTGAACAGATCAAAAATGGCTGCTGTGATCAGCACGAAAAAATAATAATATGGAGATACCCACACAACTCAACCAAAATTTTCAGATAAATGCTCTATACTAATACTCCATGTCCAGCAGATCTCTTTTTTATTCACTTCTTTCATGTCCAGCTGTTTTCCATTCTGAAAACTTTCTGGATGAAGTAAAATTATGACTGTCAAAGTACTATTCAAATTTAGGAAAATTGACACACACACACAAGCAAAAATGCCTAGGAAGTCTACAAAGTTGGAACAATAGAGCTCTCAGAATAGAACTCCACTTTTTTTTTTTAATGACTCACTTAATCATAACTGTGATCATCAACTCAATAGGATCATTAATGAAGATAAACAAAATACTTCCTTCTCGCTTGCACTTTGTCTTCTTAACACGCTAACCCTGTAAATTTTACTTCAAAGCTTGGAACATTCCCAAAAAATGACGGATTAAATACTGTTAAAGCTAGCAATTCGTTTTCAGTCACTTCCATCCCCCCCCCCCCCCCAGTCTCAGCACAGATCTGCTAAACATCATCATGTATAAATGGCTGACGGCACACACTGTCAGCTAGATAAATTAAAGGCACATGTGTAGCAGCCTTTCCTCCAACAACTCTGGCCTACTGTGACAAAAGGTAGGAAATAACAACACTAACCATCTTAGTATATCCCTGCTGCTAACAAGGCTTGGCTTCCAAGGTGAACATTATAAGTCCAATATTATTCAAAAGCCCTCATAACTCAGATTTTGATCATTTTCAATCCGTTCCCTTTTGCCAAATGAGGGCTGAATTCTTCTCCAATTTCATAAAGTTATCATCGAATTATGTCAGTTGGCATCTAATTAGCATGAACACATGGCAAGACCAAATTTGCTCTTTGACCTCTGATGACAAACTCCTTTGTTCTGTTTTCTTTGTGTTATGTATGTTAATAAGAATCTTGTCATTTTGGAGTGAAGTGTGTTTTACATAATATGTTTCTTTCTTGGAGATGATACTTCTTGGTGAATTGATATATTTCCTGCACATGTTGTTACTTTAGGCTACAAAAAGCTTATTGCTGTTTGATACTACCTCTGGGTCACGAGTGTGGCTAGCCTCTCCTGGCTACGACCTTCAAGAAAGAGGAACAATTGGAACAAAGAGACAAAGAACATGGCTGGACCATGAAGTAGCTCCTTGGATGGATGTAGGAGACCCCGCTCTTCCGGTCCGAGAGAGACAAAGAACATGGACAGACCACGAAGTCGCTCCATGGATGGACGTAGGAGAACCCGCCCTTTTGGTCCGAGTGTGTGCAGCTTCAACGACGACGACATGCCAGACAGACCATGAATTACAGCGAGTTATATAGCATCATTACCCCTGCACCCAAGCAACTGAAAATAAATACTGATGTTTTGGCAACAACACATCAAAACAACGCTACCATAACTTTCTACAAGACATCTTGCTGCAGAGGTACAAGACGGGATATGAGCGACAGAAATATAGATCCAGATAGAAATATGGATACAAAGAGACAGACAGACAGACAAACAAACAGATGAAGAACAATGTGCTTGCTGGCTTCTCTGTGTCCTATATCACTTACTTTGCTCACGAAAGTTGTTCTTTTTCAAAAGAAGAGACAGAAAAAAAGTGCATCAGTCTAATTGTGCACGGGTGTGTAAATTGTTCTGAATAATTCATGCTATTTTCAATCTTGTAGCCTTCTTCCATTTTTTTTTTTTTTTTTTGGGGGGGGGGGGTCAGGTCATGTGATACAATCTGACATGAGTCAAAGAGATATGTGAAATCAAGCATGAAACTAAATACCCTCATATCAGTTTGCAAAGTCCGTCACATCATATTTCATATATTCATCAAAACCAACTCCTGTTCCTCCGCCCTTCTCTGAATGCACTTCTCCCATCTTGCTTCGCAGTGCTTGTGAAGGGGCACATTTTTTAACTGTAACAAAATCATTGGTACTGCCAGGCATTATGCTTGGTCAGACAAAGAAGGGTTTCTGACTTGCAAAAGAGCTCGTTTGTAAATATGTTCATTTACAAATTCAATGCAAAATCAACCCAAATGTGAAAGTCTGAAATCAAACTTCTGAAATTACATTCAACCATTGAGGATCCAGGGGTGCATCTAATCAAGTTCACTTGATTCTGATGTGCATCTGCATAATTGATAAGGGGGTGGAGCATAGCTTGACCTTGTATTCACTTCCCTTAGTTGCATGCACTTGTATACGCACACATATTCTGGCATGTAAGCATATCGATAGCAACATTCACACACACCCAAAATCTTCACGGTTTTGGAAAATCTTTAAAAACTTGCGTCACACTTTGGTCATTCTTTAGGAATGCGCAGACAAGATATTGCAAGCACTTCATTTGCTGCCAAGCAATTTTGTGTGTTTGCGTGACTGAGAGTGTGTGTAAAAGGGGCAAAAGAAAAATTGATTTTTTTTTTAATGGCAATGCAAAATCCGATAACTCCTGCGTGTGAATGCAGATAATGAGAGTTATGCCTGTTTCATTCCCTGACCATGAAGTTTGAGCACACGTACAGCTGCTATATGGAGTCTGCACTTAGCCTGCAATGGGCATAGAGACCCATTTCAGTGTCTGAACACTGCTAATGCCAACACACATTGTATTTGGAAATGCGTTTCTGAAACACAATTACCAACAATTCTTTGTTCAGTCCTAAAAAAGCGTTGCATTGGTATTCCTGGGTGGCGTCATGGTATCTGCAAGATTTATCTCTGTAATTTGAAGATGGGGATTTCATTTTAAGCCCAAGAGTGATATACAACTAATTACCCCGTAATTCCTTCTGAATTCCAAAGATTTTTGCCCTGATTAAGGTAACTTGACATAAGATGAGTCAATATCATGAAATGCGCCTCACAGCATGAAGGGGGGAAAAATGACACAGAAATCTACAAGCAGCACCACATGCCGTATTAGTCTCAACTTAAGACTTTTCCCTGAGGAAATTTGTGGCCTCTAGAAATGATCCTATTGAGAATGATATTGACCGATCCTGCTTGATTTGCAAAGTATGTCTACTTGTTTGATATCACATCTCCTTCAAAAAGGCAAAATTTTTTGACTCTCCATTGGCTGGCTCTGGCGATGTTACTGTGGAGAGATGACCAGTTAGGAAAGCCACGGGAATGGAAACGAGACTAGCGAAGATGGTGGCACAAAGGGGGGAAGCTGGCATTCCTGGCAAGTGAGACGGAGTACCCTGGCAGTAATACGCCATGACAACTTCTGTCTACAAGTTATCAATAACCAAGCATGCTTATGAATAATGGGACCCTATTTACCCACATTAAAGCCTGTCTTCTCTATATGGTGAGATTTGGCAGTGGAGGGGAAGAAAAAAAAAACACCCTGCAAAACTGCAAAGGGCAAGAGAGTTTGCTGCCTACAAAAAGGGGAAGAGATTCTTTGATTACAGCAAGATTGCAGGAGATTAAATGAGAATTGCAGGATAACCTCACAAAACTGCATGTATAATGTTCAGCCATCAGCTGTTATGATCTGCAACACTGGTGATTGCTTGGCTGATTTATCAGATTCATTTTTGCCTGTACAACATATCAAACTTAAAGTTGTATTCGTGATATTGGCTTGCTTTGAGCAAGTCTCTTAATTTTGACTTTGTATGAGGAATGCATGAATATATCTTTAAAAATTTTTATCCTAGTCACTGGAAAAACACATACATACATATATGCATATATATATATATATATATATACATATACACAAACAGTTCTAGAAATGTATCACATTCAGAATGATTATAAATGCCACAAATATATCTTTTCTGTACAGGTGATGTCTGGTGTTAAAAATATCATGAGGTGCAACTTTTGCTCACTCTGCCATTGATCAAAATTCAAACATATTTTCCGTAAATTTCATTGAATTTTCATGATCTGCTTGAGGCATCTGTCTGATCAGGTGCTGAACCTTTTAAAAGGGGAAAACATTGCATGCATTGTGATTCCAGGAGGAATACATTGACATGTTTGTGTCATCGCAGTCACAAATTTAACATCCAAATGATGAGCCCCAGCTAATGGCTACTGGCTTCAAGACAGCTTCACCTGCACTTCTGCCCGTGCGATGAATATATGACCATTCAACCTTCTTTGTTATATGACCCTGACAAGGCCTACACTTACACAAGGACTTTCATATACATGTATAGAAACACATTTCATGCTTCTCCAGTTGTTTTTGTGCTTCCTAGTTTTTTCCTTGACAAATTTTAAATTTACGTTTGATTAATGCTATGCACGGCAATATTTTCAAATTTAGTACTGTTGACAATATCCTTTTATCATAACAACTAACAAATGTTCTTGCTGTACACAGACAGATTTTGTATAAATGTTGGGTTTTTTTTTTGCATATTGTTTTTCAAATGAGCCATATTGTACAAGCTCTGCTTTTTAGTGGATCACTCTTTTCCATCACTTTATTTGCTTTATAATGTCATTTTTGCAAAGTATATTACATTGTTTCATATATACTGTACATTAATTTTTTGAACATATATTCTGTACTATACTTTATAATTTGTACTTTTTTTAATAGAGCATTACTTCTTTACTCGTATATTTTGTGTTATGCATTGCCATTTGTTCAATGAAAATAAACTAACTGAATTTAATCAAACTGAAACAAATTCTTCCTTGATTATAGGTGCAAATTTGCTATGTCTGCATTATAGATTGGCAGACATATCTTTTTTATTATCATTAGGGGGGGGGGACATCCATTCACAATGAAAATCACGTTTCTCTTTATTCCACAAAATAAAAATGACCAAAAAGTGTTTCATATCACATTGAATAAATCAAGCACCCCATAGTTACCTTTAGTACACAGTTACTGTTGACGAGAAGATTGCCCGGCTTAATATCCCTATGTAAGATACCCGCTGAGTGCAAGTACTTGAGACCTGTGAGTGAAAAGTAAGCACAATTCAAAACGATTAAACTTCACATCAAAAACTCTGTGCGAGTGAAAACCTTAACAAATACATACACAAGATAATCTCGTAACTAAAGATACAGTGTTAGCACGGTAGGAGTGATTTGCGTTACACAGAACGTTTTTCAAGCCTTTCCCTCAAAATATTCGCAAAAGAGTATATGTTGCCCATAGTACAAAACAGACTTAGGACAGAGCATTCGTGTCATACACAGCAGTACTTCTGCTTTTGTTTATGTAATTTACTCCCATCTCATTATAACCTCAAGTGTCTATGGCACAAATAACGACCGCAGAATTGCCTTCAGTAATTGATCTTGTCACCTATCATAGAATAAAAAGTTTAATTGATTATTTGCTCCTCGACCATATTTCCCCTTCCTTCTCTTTTATTCTCGCTCCCACACTGCTTGCAGCTTTTCTGAAAAAATTTATTCGAGTGAAAATCTTGTATCATGTCCTTGTTAATTTACGAGTTCATTGGGATTGTGCAGATCGGAGCTCAAACGTGCGCTGCAGGACGAAGCAGAGATGAAATTTGGAATTGAATTATCCCCGAACCCTCATCTCCCTTTTAAAAAACGCTACCAGTCCTATCCCTAAATCTGATTAACAATGATCCTGTCGGCTCTGCTTAGGTTAATGACCATGAACACACAGGGTGCACACGATGGTGTATTCTCATGTCTGAGCGGCAAAATGGCTTAATTCAGGACGTCACACTGCTGTACACATTACATTGATTCTTACCAGTAATGACATCAGCTTGTATGACACAAAAGCTATTACTGTGTACTTTGCATGTTTTGTAAGCTATTACTATGTACTTTGCATGTTTTGTAATCTATTACTGTGCACTTTGCATGTTTTGTTACTAACTCGACATACGTAAAAGCCTTATACAACAGAAAAAAGTGTGAAAAACCATGACGTCACTACCAGTGTGATGAAAAGCTTAACATGCTTAACATGATTCTTTTTCAGGTGATGCCTTCCATAACCTACTCATTTCTGGAGTTTGAACAAGTTATGTAGCCATAGCCAACCCCTTCATGGTTCGGTCTCTTTCCATGCTCCATATTTGAATCTAAAATGGCTCAAGAATTACATCCTTGCTAAAGCTTCTGTTAACAATTCACATCCAATCCCTTACTGGCAAAAACAATAAATACATAAATAAACAAACAAACAAACCAACAAACAAACAAATAAATAAATAAATAAATAAATAAATAAACATGACACACACCAACACACTCCTCTGTTTCTATAAAAAATTACAGCTCCATATCTTGACTTGCCCTTTAAATGATTACCTACTCAATCCTTGATCCCCAAATTAATGCTTCAATCCACATCTTACAACCCCTCTCATCTGAGAGACCAAAATATGACAAGCATTTGATGTCTCGCACATTTGCGGATTTCATCAAAATAAAGAACTGCGAGAAGAACTAACTACAAGGGGAAATGAAGATTACATTCACCATCGTCACTGCAACACAAGCACACAGATGAAAGCTCATATCCTATCAATAGATCATATTTGCTGAAAACTAAGATATTTTTATTCACATTTTGAGACCATGCCTTCTTATGATATCTTTGTCTCCCCTTTATGGGGGAAAATATCTGTATTTTTAGGAATGACCCCAGGCATTAAAAGATTCCCAATATAGCTTCCAATAGGATTGGCTGCTTAGTCAACATTTCAGTTTCCATCCAAAAGCTTCCATTTCATCAGTGCCATAATGGAGATGAGACATACATTAACTTTGACATTAGAACAACGTGCTATGAAAATATTGTAGAGCTGGTAGAACTATTCAAGGAAAGCATTTCATGTATGAGTGAAATTTGGACTTTATCTTGTTTTTGTAGTTCATTCTCATTCCAAGATCCATCATACTCTCAATGTCATCTCTTCTCTCCAAACCTCAATTATCCCTGTGAAAAGATCCCATCCTCCTCTCCCTTCTACCAGTCTTCTCATTCGAAGATTCCCCATCCCTCACATCCTCACTTCTACCCCATATCACCTCAATCCTTCCTTTCCAGGCATTCCGTATCCCTCCCACCCTTTTAATCTCTCCTATCTTCTATCACACCCCTCTCCATCCTCCTCTTATCCCAGTTCCCATATCCCCCCTCCGCCCCTCCGCCCTTTCTCCCCCCCCACCCCCCCTTCCTCACATCAAACTAAACCTAAACCCTTGTCACAACCCTAACCGAAGTCCTTGGAGAAAATAAGACTGGAGCAAGTGTCATGGGAGCAAATGTCGTGCCACCCTTCCCCCATACTCTCTATTGCTCTGTTCCATCCCCATATTTCAAGATCCAAAATCCTCATCTCTTTACTCCCACCTCACACCCTCAAACACGCTCTCCTCTCTTCCAAATCCCTCCCCTCCTATTCATTCCAACATTCCCGTAGCCCATTCTCTATCTCATTCCCTCCATTTGCCACCATCCTCCCCACCTTCCTCCTTACTCTCCTCCTCCTCATCTCTTTACTCCTACCCCCAAAACCCCTCCTCTTCCCACTCCATCCCCCTCCTATTCATTCCATATCCCCTATAGCCCATTCCCTATCTCCATTCCCTCCATTTGCCACCATCCTCCCCACCTTCCTCCTCCTCCTCATCTCTTTACTCCCACCCCCATATCTTCAAACTCCATTCCCTCCTATTCATTCCAACATCCCCATAGCCCATTCCTATCTCCATTCCCACCATCTACCATCATCCTCCCCACCCTCCTCCTCCTCCTCCTCCTCCCGGCACTCACCTCTGAGTATTTGTAGAGGAAGACCTTGACATGATCTGAGCTGAGAGGCTGTGGAGACACAATGATCTTATGCAGATCGCTCTGGAGTAACTCCGTGACGACGTAGCTGATCAAGGGGCTTGGGTCAAGGAATTAAAATGCAGGCGTCTTTCACTACAGAGGGAGGGGAAAGAAAAGACATCCCCCCCCCAATCCAAGCAATCTGAAATCTAGCTCGGTTCACCCACTCAACAAGCTGTGCTCAATAGTGATCCATCGGTATTTAGTGCAGGGGTGTAAAAGCATCAAGCTCAGTAAATTGCTCTGAACTCAGTCTTAACTACCTCTATCACAATGTCTGGGATTGGAAGAATCACTCCATGTCTTTACTCTTTATTAAAGCAGTGCATAAAAATATGGGCAAGAATATCAACAATCTAATTGAACATTACCTGTCTTATAGGAATCAAGTAAACACACTACATACAGATGGATGGGCCTAAAAGAGATAAATAGCCAAACACAAGACTTAATGAAAAAAAGAAAAAGACTTATGAAGGGATATAAACAATCTAATGGAACATTACCTGTCTTATAGGAATCAAGTAAACACACTACATACAAATGGATGGGCCTAAAAGAGGTATATGGCCAAGCACAGACTTAATGCCCCCCCCCCCAAAAAAAAGAAAGACTTATGAAACACAGAATCAACCATGAGATATAGAATGGAGACATATAATATCTCTTTCTCTCTTCATTTCACATTAATCTACTGAAGATGTTAATCTACATTTACAGTGATATAAGGCATATTCATGAAACAATTCAAAATGAAATGCATGAATCATGTATGATTGTGTAGTTGTTGTTGTTGTTGTTGTTGTTGTTGTTTTTGCCCAGACAATCATGTGAGGATACATATTTCCAACATTAGGAGCAAAACATGTAATTGCAAAGAACATGCCATTTCGATAATCATATTCCATTGGTTGAGAGCAATTTAGGGTAGTTGGTCTAATTAGGAGCGAATTGCTGAACTTGTGTGGGGTTCAAATGTGCACACAAGTCAGAGCATATCAAGTATGATATTCACTGATTGTTTGTTTGTTTTTTCATCAATTGAGGGCATTTCCAATACCTTTCTACGGAACTCTGTCTCAAATTAGCACCCCATATTACGTGCCATATCAGTATGTCAGGTGACTCTTACTACACGCAGCACACTTAAGAACATTGGCAGCGACACATTGCACGTTTCACTAAAAATATCACATTTTCCATCACAGGCACTTCCTGACATCCCACCCATACGTCAGGGCACTTTTTTTTTTCGGAGAACATTGCTGACATGTTTTCATACCCAGCAAAATGAGGCACTCAATAGGACTCCCCTTTTCGTCGGCGTCTCATTTGAGCCGATACGCTGAATGATGGGCCCAGGGCATCTCCCCGCTCACGGAGGAATCCATCACCTCCAGTACGGCCGGACAATCCTGCCATCACGTAGGATATCCTCGAACACGACTGGAATAGATAAACTCTTTCCAAACCTGTCTTGCACTTCTCCTGGTCTTTTTTTTTTTAAATTCCTTTTCTTTCATTTTCTTTTCAGGTGTAGGAGTTGGTAGAGATGGTTGGGCAAAAGGGGGGGGGGGACGGGAGGGGAAATAGATCCCGAGGTGAAATTACAGCAAATTATTGGGATCTGTGTGAGTCATTCATTTGACGTACTTTCACATGGATACAAAAACAGGGAGCACATCCAAATATTATATTATCGATTGCGTACTGTGATTCACCCAACGTCTATTCCTGTATATTGGAAGAAGGAAAAAAAAGGGGGGACAAATCTTCCCTCTTGCCTCGAGGGCCAGTGATTGTTTGTTGATCACACACAATTGGTCTAACATGAAGTCTTATGAGACAGGGATAAGGCTCCCATGTAGGAGAAGGAGGGATGAAAAAAAAAAGGACAACCAAATGATAACAACAAACAAATTGGAATGGGCTAGCTGAACGATGAATTCATAAGCCAGAGCTTCAGTGGAGTAAAACAAAATTCTATCTGACCAATATGGGACCAATCAACCATACCAATATTCACAATCTACCTGCTCACCATCTGGATTTTTTTTTATACCAATGTAAACAGACGCAGATCGCCATTTCATTCTGTACAGAGGCGCTACTGACAATCTAATGAAGGTCTTCTATGTGCATTGAAAAGCCTGGCCCTAAGACTAATAAAGCTCATGAATTTTGCATGACTTCATAACTGCTAATCTTCAATACACATACATGTACAGTGTGGCACCATTTTCAACTGTGTGTGGTTCTAATGCTAGAACGCTGGAGGCAGCATAGTTCTACCTGTAACCCATCTTAATAGGGATGGCGTTTGACTGTAGCAAAGCTAATTACTTTGGAGTACTGGTACTCATTTTCTCTTTTCATAAGTGTCTGGAAAGGTGGTTTCAACGAGGTTATTGAAATTGTGTTATTGATAGGAACTATAAAAAGGAATGATCAAAATTAAGTATAGAGATTTTCATAATACATTCAAGTTAAATAACGGTTATATTCCTCCCCACTTTCGAATCTATGTGCTTTGCAATCAACATATGTCTTGTACATATGCCAATAACTCCACTGAGGACATACACCTTGTACAAATTGGATTGATATCTCCTCCCCATTTTGCATATATTCACATCCATTTTGACAGGCTTACGAGCACAAAATTTGAAGCTATATCAGAAACTCACAGCTGTTTCACATGCTCATAATCTTTCGGCCTACACTTGGTGAATATGTCAAAAATCAAGAGTCACACTGGCCAATATTCAGTCAGTTTGTTTTGGGATCCACTTCCCACTCAGCATCGGTGGCTTTAAAAATGAGGTTTACTCCCAGTGAGCGTGCCTGATTTGAGCAGAATGTCTGGTAGAGATGCACCGCACTCAACCAACAAGCCTATCTGCAACATACAAGACATGCGAAGGCCAGCTGATATTTAAATTAGCCATTGCTGGCGTTCCTGCAAGACACATGAGCACAGCATCATCATCGTCACAAGACAGCAAGCCTCGAGAGAGCGACAGAGAATTTGTCCAAAAGTGAAGAGGACAAAAAAAATAAGAGCATCAGGTTTCTGCTTGTGTGTGTCTTTCTGCTTTTTCTCCCCCTGCCCCTGTGTATATGTCAAACTGCACAAATTTTCATTCATGTCAGTGATAAGCTAATAGCAATTTGCAATTACACTGAAGGCCATGACTTTATGCATGAAGGTCAAGGCCTCTGTGGGGGCTCCCTCCAAGCTCAGGAGCAAAAAACATTTCGCTGACTGCACGTTGTCGTTCAGACTGAACTAAATTGGCTGCCTTCTCTTTCTTGATATCAGATCCTCAAAGTCAAGGTAGAGCACCATTCCCCCTCTCCCCTCCCCCTCCCCCCACCTTCTTCTCCTCCCTAAAGATTAACAGCTCAGGAATAATCACAACTTGTGACACTACCTTTTTAACTTCTCCGAGTGATCAACACTCTTGTGCCAAGTAAGAAATTTCTGCTCATATTCTTCAAGATCTCCTCCACATTGGAAGTCATCACACGCATTTGTGACAACAGCCTGCCATCAACACCGTGTATTGGAAGGCCTCTTTCCTTTTAAATCTATTCCTTCTCTCACTCCTTCTTCCTCTGTCTATCTCTTTTTTCTTTCTCCTTCTCTTTTTTTCTTTCACGTTAAAGCATTTATCCTCTAGTCCAAACTTGTCACTACCGATTCCTTTCCCCACAGCCTGGCGACAAACAAGATGGATGCCACACAATGATCGGAGCAAACTCCTGCTGTCATCGGCTGTTAGGCCACCAGCAATTTTTATTCCCCCGTTGCCATGGCGACCCCATCGCGCCCAAATCTCATCCACCACTTTTTCTGCGCATTGTTATGGAGTATACACGCAGCAACATCTTAATCTCGGCATAGTGATTGAGCGAGAAGCAACCGCAAGAAAGGAAAAAATGCTAAAGTTGTGGCATCATACTTTATGTATCACAGCTGCAAAGTTTGCATAATGGTCGCATCTCTTTAGATCTAACTCATCAATTTTAAGCGAGGTACCTATCATTGCTTTAAATCCCCATTAAAAACAAAAATCAGTCTCTTACTACTACACTGCAATCACTCACTTCTATAAGACATCATAAACTCATAAAGATTTCTGTCATGACCGATTAAGAATGAATTACATTCTATTGGTAGCTCTTGCCTCATCAATAATGTTTCATATTTTGATCGTAAATTATTATCTTTCTTCACTCATTTGGAGTTCATTATCCTATCTGCCACATACTGAAAAACAATGCTAATCTTGGTGGCATAAAATCCTGAGAAATCACACTTTTATGTTCCATTGTGTCACTCTTGGAAGAGGGGAAGATATGAGCATGGTGTTAATATAACAGCAGCAATGCATTTTGATTGGGAGCATACTAAGAGATTGCTACTTTGTGCTCAAAATGCACGATTTATTCAGAAAACACATGATGATTAAGGACACTGTCTTATCGAATCAACTGTCTTATCATATCAATTGATCTGATAAGAAACTATGTTTTATTGAGTCAAATCAAACTGAACTGAACTAAAAACAATGGCATAGCAGTGTCACTGTCTGTTCTGCACAGTGGTGCTAAAAATTGAGAAAGAAATTCTTGAGCAGTCAAATATTCTAAAAACTGCAATGTCACAATCTATATAATTATCTCTGAAAAGGCGTCAGTAGTGCCATAAAAAAACCATATCCCAAATGATTCATGCTGATGCTACTACTAAGAAAGAAAAAAAACAATGATCAAAGGACTATAACTCGGGGGATAAAGTAGCCCAAGTGTTGTTCAGCACACACAAATTGTAATCATACCAGACCTGCAGGTCTACAGTACACTGTTTTGTCCCATCTAAAAATATGGGCCAATTCTACACCTTATAAATACATGATCTCTAGCAAGATGTTGTTGTGCTTCATTCATCTGTATATGAAGATTTCAGACTTACTGTCAAAACAATCAATTCCAACCTAATTCAGCACTGATGAATCAAGAATTTCCAATTAAAGATAAACATGTACCACAATTGAGCTTTGCATGTAATGGACATCAAATTGTAATTACATGTGTAGGATTTGAATGTGCTGCAGGTGACCACCATAACTCAAATCCTGCATACGTAGTGTACATCTCATGTAACTAAATGATTGGACAATTGACTGCCTCCCTTCACCCTAAATCCACTTACATACAGGCACACACAAATATAAGAGAACAAAATCTCCAACTGCACAAAGGCTATCTCCAACTGCGCGAAGGCTAGGTGCTGCATGTAGATGCAACTGTACAGAGAATGAGAACGGGATATTATGAGTAGTTGTTCAGCTGTGTAAAAAAAGTCTGAATGTGGAATGTAGCATGGCTTCAACTTACTACAATACAGCCCTTGTACAATCTATGACATGTGTACAATGTAATTTAACTGAAATCAAATTACTTTCATATGAAAATTTCTCTATGTTTTCTAGCTTACATTGTATGTCATGATATTGAATGATATACTTTAAACATCAATTCCATGAAGTCTGTAACATTAAACACACTACTGTAAGTTGACTGGTTATGTTATGTCACTTGACATCCCCACTAGTTAAACGCCGAATGACACAATAAAACATCTCACATGATCAATAAAAATCTCCCAATCAAAACATGGTACCTTTGATGTCAAGCGACAATGTTGACCAATCAGGGCCCTTTTTGGGACCGACATTAGAAAATGGACACTGATAATCTCTGTGCGGCAATATCAGAGAGAGAGAAATTTCTCTGTAACTCTCATTATAAACTCTCAAAGAAAAGTTAAAACAAACAAACCACAAACACAGCGGCTTATATCTATGACATAGCCAGACCCCCATGTGATCATTGCGCATTGGTGCTGTGGATCGAAATCCCTCGGATGGCTCAAGATGAACATGTACTAGCTGAAGATGGACAAAGGATACATTTCTTCGAAGAAGTCTACATGTGGAGGTTGCAGGATGTCCAAAGCTCGAAGCACCTGCATAGCAAAAGAACAAAACAAAAAAAGGAATTCAAATTTAATAAATCCAAATTAGTCCTGTTATACGGGCATACATACAGCACAGCAAAAGATCATTTGAAACCACAAGAATTCAAGCATTAATTATACTCATATTACTCTTGTACAAGGTTTATGGCAGTGTGACACCAACATGGGTCAAAGTTTACACCACGCTGTCTCCCTTCTCTGCAAAAGGAAGTGAAAGTAGTCGGTGGATTTCCTTTCATTTTCTTTGAACGAGCCTGTGGCTTCTTCCATATATACAGCATAGAGACAGCAGGCATTTCATTTCACTGGTAAACAATCTTCTTGTGAGTATGGATCAAATGTTAATTACAATGATAATAATATGATATTTCTATATAGCGCAATTCAACACAAAAACAGGTTCTCAAAATGTTTTACAAACAAAACTATAATACATATTAATCTGTGAATAATGGTTGCAATTACAGTTTAAATACAGTTATATTTACATATGAAATAACAACTGAAATAAAACCGTTTAACATAATAGTATAATTTTGGAGTATATAAAATAAATGTATCTATAAAATTACAAACAGCTGAAGGTTAAGCAAAATAAGTGAGTTTTCAATCTGCTTTTTGAAGAGTTGAGGATTTGCTTGAGATCTGAGTGACATGGGAAGGGGATTCCAAAGGACCGGACATGCACTTTAAGCAAAATCCCTTCACCATATCTCTTGGTCCTTCTCATGTTAACTTGAAGCAGATACTGAGAGGCAGATTACACCCAATGAGCAAAAACTTCAGTCTTTGCTTGACAGAGTTTTGCCCACTGCCCAAGAATTACCCAAATTTGTCAAAGGGTGCTGCTTTGCGCATTGACAACCTACAGTATACCCTGGTGAAACATTCTTGAGGTATCATGCTGGAATCTATTCCTAGTGGCTTATGATGACGGTCTTTTGTTGGTAGATGGTATCACAGTATTTAAAATCACTTTGCCAATGTGAGCAAGCAAGAACGGTAGGCCTAATTTCTGTAGCACTTGGATTTCTGGCTGCTGAACATACAGGCACTCTGAAACTGTAAGTTGATGCATGCCTGCAAGATATCAAACTCCTTACAGAGATGAAATTTGGTTGATACTTGGAAAGGTTTTTGACAGATGGCTAACTGTGTAGCATGGAATCCCATACAAGATGGGGGTGACACCACTAACAACCTAGTCATCATTAGCTCCACATATTAAAAAACAAGAGAAGACACAAGACAAAAGTGTCAACTGACACCCTTCTCTATGGAGCATGTCATATTGAATGATTGATTGATTTTATCAATAATCAGTAATCCATAATCAACAATAATACATCAGTAATATATCCTATGATATAATGCATATTTTAAAGATGCTAATGAGGCCATAACCCCGATATGTCATTTTGGGAGCAAAATTCACTACATACTAGCGAGTGTGCGCACATTGCACATATTGATATACGCACCGAGGTTGAGTGCTGTTGAGATTACTGGATACACACACGCTCTCCGTTTCCAACTCTCTCATCCCACACTCCCTGTAATCCCAGCTAAACAGCCAATGGCATTAAGGAGTCTCAATCAATCGCAAGTAGATCAAGATCGTCGCGCGAATTAGGCAGGAATCTCACTCACTCAGGTCTTTCCAAAACCACTCCAAACATTAAGATGACGATGGCGGCTTTGGTCGGTTTACACAAATACTCTCGTTTAATCAGCGTGGTAGCACGAAATCTGATCTTGTGAAGTGCAACTCCACGTTCGAATCAACTTGACTAAATGGAGTAAAATGTAACACACAGCACAGCACATTAAATTTCATTAAAATTGGAAATTACCTGAACAAAAATATTTTCAACTGACACATGTTTTTGCAAAACAATGATATTGGTCACAATTACATATAAAATGCAAGTTAGATGAAGTGACGATGTCATCACCTCCCATTGATCTGCGCAAACATCCTTTACTGAATTTTCTTCCTTTTATGTCAGATTTAGCGATCAGATGGATACCCCATACCAATATTATGTTGTGTTCAAAATTATTGGTCATAATGGTTTTTAAAGGGGGTGGGGTAAAACATTATCTAAATAAGTCCTAGAACATGATTATTATGATTATTTCCATAACCGTGTAAAACCCAATGGAGTGGTAGTGAGGGGACGATGTCACAGCCTCATCTAATCTGTCTACAGTGATGACCAACATTACTGCTTTAAGAAAACATTTGAGGCTTTTTAATTCCATCCCTTCATCAATTTAGGTCTAATTTCTATGAAAAATCCAGAATTTCATGTTATCTGATCTATTCTTTCATTTGTGTCCAAAGCTGAAAATGGATGTTAACGGTAGGACTACAGCTACTGGTTTGGACAAAGAGTGCACAGAGAGGTCCCACCTCCACCCAAGTGTATGTAGGGCACACACACACATATCGGAGCTTGCACAGAAATGCGGCTCATGTTGGCAATATTTTTAGCGGGGCATCCGAGCTAACATATGTAAACCCGAGTGGGTAATCATTCAGATTGATAGGAGCTGGCGGGAAGATCGTGCGCCCAGGAGAGAGAGAGAGTGGAGGAGAGAAAAAAAGGCACAGCGCCGAAAATTGGGAGAGAAAAGCGGGTTGATTTATTGATGACATGTCAATGCTGATGCCTAGCACATTGGCAGCAGCGCACATGTGTATCACATCGCATCCCATCGTGGCTGATGCCAGTTTATGAAGGAATTGGCACATATCTTACGGTATAACCCAATCTCTTGTGACAGAAAAACCCTCGGACAATGAATGAACTCTTAGTGTCCTATCTCCTTCAATGCAAAATTACATCCGCAGGGTACATTGCCTGTTAATATCCTTCTGGGTGTGCGTGTGTGAGTGGAAAGGAATCCCAAAATGGCATTCGAGGCAATCTAGACTTCATTTATGTTCTTTGATTTGCTGCCTGACCAAGGTGCACAGTGTGACACAAAAACTACATTATATTTCTCTTTGTGAGAAATGAAACTTCAACGAAAGCAATACTGAACCCTTTCTCAATGCAAGAGATATCATAACAGCCTGTTACGACAATATAATGAATAGCCATATATATTATATATGTAAATTTGGTGTAAATTGCCAGTAAAATACTTATATCAAATCCAAACAGGAGCATATACACAGGATGTGACTGATGTTAATTTTCTTTTTTTCAAGAACAACTTCAGGATCACTGCATGTTGGAGTGAGATAGCTAGCTACCACTGCTTTGCTCTCGACATCACACACAATATGTGATCAATGAACACTGGAGCCATCTACATGTCGTGTTCACAGTGTTATATACTGTGATACCACGTAATCCCGAAGAAAAAAACTCCCAAAATCAGAGCAATGCCTGCCCCGTCAACATCTTGATGCACGCCCGCATGCCCGACCACTCCAAGTCGTCAACGACTGCGAGGCTGAGAGCACCGTCAAGGGTGCCATGATGACGTTAACTAAATCACTCACTTTGCCGGTGGTAATTGCAGACGAAGCACTAGTCGGCGCTAATGACGCTCACTTCGCTCTGGCTGCATGTGATATTCACATCAACCCTCACATTCTTCGCATTCTACTTCCATGTTGCCTGCCTGCCTGCCTGCCTGCCTGCCATGGAAGGGGGGGGGGGGGGGGGAGAAACACTTGGCTTGGGGAAATGAGAATTCTAGGATGAGGAAGATGTGTTTCCTCTCATTTCTCCTGCTGAAATCTTTAATACCATGTACACAAATTCCTCTCAGTAAAAACTCTGTGTGTGTGTTGTGGCATTCCCTCTGTCAAGGTCGTCTCAAATTAGGGTCAAATAGACAGGTCTTCTCTAATGGCATTGGTATTAGAAGCATGACGTTTTGTATACTTTGACTGAACCTCAATGATGCCAGCTTACAAATTATAAGCAAGCAAATTTATCGCAAAAAAACATCCAGTACTCGTTGGCATATATTAGGAATGGCATACTTATTTCATGGTGTCTGTGACTGTGTGACTTACAATGTATGCTGATGATCTCAAGCAACTCGAGCTTCTTCGTGTTAAGCTGCCTAGTAATACTGCAATCACAACCTGGGGCAGAATTTGCGCCCAAAAAAACATAATGATAACTTGCCAATCTTTAAGTAATAAAGATCAATTTGTCACTAGACACCTTAAAACTTCACTTGATACTTTCTATCTTTTTTTTTTTTTTTGGGGGGGGGGGAGGGTAAAAAAAAAATTCAATGGCAATTGACACAAAATACACAGTCATCTGATTTCCTGAGGTGACTTCAATTGCGACTTCCCCAAGCTCTATGTCAAAGCTATTATTAATTTCTATGCACTCTTGTCTTCAAACAATTTGCCTCGTGTTGTTTCGAGGTAGAGTAAAATGAGATAGTCATAAAACACCGAGCATGGCCACATTATCTACAGCAGGACGGAGCCTCAGAAAGATGAGTCCAGCCCCGACGAATGACCGACCGACCGGGTACGGCGGCGGTCAGGAATAATTTGATTTCCAACGTCCTCTGGGAGGGGCTCTTCCAGAGCGCTAATTGATTTAAGTTTGGCAAATTAGGCGCATGCACCATTTGGCACACAACTAAGAGAACAGTTGACATAGCTCTATGAAAAAAAAAAGCAAACAACACAGACAGCCCAAATTCACACTGACATCGCGTGAATTAATGGCGCATCCATCAGAGAAAGAACATATATTTTAACAAATACTTGACAAGATAACCATCGTAAGATGTAACTACGCAAACACATCTTTATGCTAACAGTCATGTAAGAATTGTAAGGCCAAACAGAATGTGCCTATTTCTGTGCCGATCAGAAGCAGAAAATCAGTAAGACACTGAACATAGCTGTACATTGGGGTGAGGTCCCCTCTGGAATTGATCATGATAAGTTATTAATGGAGGCCTGATCATGGTATTCTAAACCCATCAATAGTCCCTCCTTACTCTTAAATCTGTAGGATCAATCAAAGTATTCCTTATTGATTTTGTGCAATGTCTCTGCAGCCATGGGGGGAAAAAAAGGAATACATGTATATCTTTGAGATGAATTGTATCATGACATTAATTTGTCCCGTGGAGGTGGAAGGGGTTTTATCCACCTCCCTAGTCTGTTCTACTGACAACATCCAAGGAAGCAGTCAGTCACCAGAGACTCCAACTCTCCTGTTTCGACGGGAGATCTCCCACCGAAACCCGTTTTTGCAAAATCTCCCGTTCTTCCGCTTGAGATTTAATTTCTCCCGCCCTGGCTCTTTGTCTCCCGTTGGAAAGGATTTCTTACTTATTTCTATCGTATGTTGAAAAAATAAGCCTTAGATAGCACCAGAGAGCATCTAGAACCCTAGGAACTTCACGCTTCGCACATATCAAGTTGGAGTCTCCTGTTTGCTTGGGGTTTCAGGCGGGAGAATCTCCAGATCAGAAGGTGCTTTGGGTTGGAGTCTCTGAGTCACTGCTTGATAGTAAGCCACCATAAGAGGCATAAATCAGTATGGTTTCACTATGGCATGAAAAGATTACCAACTGCAGTAGATCTAGCAAGACATCTGAACCACAGTCTCAAAACTGTATCAATAAGAAAAGTTCCACATGATTCGTTTACAGTTACATCAGTGCACCTTCCCAGACAGGCCAGTCAGTCCATTTGTCTTCATCGTTTCCGACACCAGATATTTATCACCCTGACATGGTTGAAAAAAAGGAAGCTCAAGTTACAGCTAAGATTTACACATAATTTGGCTCATTCATACACTGCGAGAGTACACAGGAGATGGTGTACAAATTCACCTTCATTTTCATAATGACTGCCTGAAAGCAAGGTCTTCTGATTCATGAATGACAACACCACACACAAGGTTTTCAGCTTGCCTGATGCCCATTATTGAGTGCTCAAGGCACAAAGCCATACCACATTTAGAGTCCTACCAATGTATCTCTATTTTTTCTTCTCCTTTTCCATGATCTAAAGATACTTGAGATTCAATGTATCTCAAATGTAATGCCGAGCTACCTCACATGAAATATCACGCTCGGCTCTCCTCAAATTCAATAGTTCAGGCACCCTCCGCTACACATGGGTAATTCTTGCTGTGGAGCCAATTGACGCTTTGCTCGCATTTCGCCAGCAATAACCATAAAACAAAAGTTGAGATGAGAAGGAACACGAATGCGTAAACCAGTATCCTCCTTGTTACCCTCGGCAAAAAAGTACAGAACAGAGGAAAAGCAAGCGGAGAGCGAAAGCCCACTGATCTTGCCTGTAGATTTTCGTAGCTTTCTGGGTCGCCAAACACGACTCAGGTAACGTGACCCAGTTCTCTGCGGCCTAATTTTTTTTTTTTATTACCAGAGGAACGGAGTAAAAAGAGGGATGACATTCCTCGTTTCATATTGACAAAATCTATTTTGTCCAATGAAAACTAGAACCCCTGTGGGAAGATGTAGTGTATAGAAGCATCTGGGAAATACAGGTAAATTCTTTTCGACCTCGCAGAAATGCACAAGGTGGAATGTACGCCGAAGGTGAACATGCAGTGAAATAACCTCATTTACGTTCAGTGAAAGCATTCAAGGACCTCCCCACTGAAAAGTTAATGAGACGACCTGGATAAGCAAAATCTCTAGCATGATGAACATCAAGAGAATATGGATTTAGGTGGTCTAATTGGTGTATGTTGTCATGGTGACTGAGTATAGCCTTATCCAACAGATACTTTTGTATTTGGGGTGTTTGCTATTACTTGCGTGTGCCTTGCACAAGGGGGAAGGGGGAGGTCAAGTGAGAATTGGACTTTGCTGACATAACAATTTTGAGTGTATCAAATTGCTATCACTTGTGGTATAAAACATACTTCCATCCCATAATTGCTTCTATTTCTGCCTTGTAAAAGCATATAATCACACAAGTGCTGTTTGTTTGTTTGTTTGTTTTCACAGTGACAATAAAACATTCTAACGCTGACAAATAACAGTATCATACATCTACATACAATGTAGAAATCTTTGACCTGTGTGGTGTGACAAGTGGGTAATTTTATTTTTATGGGTGTAATAAAGATAAGAAAGTGAATACATAAAAACCATGTACAAATTAAACCCACATTTGTATCAAATTTTGACAATTAGGAGCATGAACTTATATGAAAACTGGAATAGGTATAGAAGTCAAGCAAAAAAATGTATATTGCAGGCAGATCATTTCCTGGATACACAGGCAGGAGACTAAAATCAGCTTAAAATGTTTACGAGTACTTGCTAAATTGCATTGACTATCCACCTTCATGCAAAGAATTAATGAAACTTGCTGTAGCTATGAACAGGTCCATTTAAATCTGCTTGTGCTCTCAGTAATCTACATTAATGTAGAATAGATTTTGAATAAACGGTTGCTGAGAATCACAAGTGTTTGCATACAAATTGCTTCTTATGTACAGTGTAAGTTAAATAGGCAGGAAGGGAGTGCGATTTCGGATGAAGAGATGTCCAGTTAATTCGTGCAAATTCCCAGCGGCCTATAAAAACACTCTGGCAGCAACAATCAGACCTAATATTACTTCCCTTGGAGTCATCCTCTGCCGACCAGAGCGTGTTGCCACTGAAAACAAATACCCCCCTCCCCTCCCCTCCGTACCTCCATGTAGTCAAATGTCAATTAGCGGAAAACTGTCACCAGACGATACTGTATCTATCCGTCCCATGCCCCACCCTCCCCCCTGCCCACTCGAAGACATCCCATCGCCCTCAGCTTCATCATGTCCAATCAGACGCAGCTTGATCACATCGCATAGTTCAGTAAGAGACGGGAGAGGAAGATAGCTTTACACAACAGATGACAATGGTGGGATGACTAGATGGGAGAGGTCAATGACCTTCCATCCATATCTCCATTCCACATCACCTAAGCAGGAACTGATACCCACTCACCCCGTTCATACACACCATGAATTTAATGTTTTTGTTGTTTTTTTATTGATCAATTTTTCAATGTGATGTGAAAATTGTTCATTCTTGTGTGGACACACACAAAAAAAATTGGAATTCTCATCTTATGCATCACATTTCTAAAGAATGTTAATCAATCCTTTACAAAAAAACAAAACAAAAAAACAACTCTACTATTATTTGCAGTCTGAGGCATGTGTAAACAACACGTCACAAAACTATCAACTTTCTAAAATCCCACAATGCAACTCACCACACTAAGTTCACACACTTGGGTGCCTGGGGTCACTCTCTGGTTATTATTCAGCATGCAGATTCAATTGCAGCTGAGTGAAATTTTGTTTCTGCTGTGTGTGAACTGTGACAAATAAAATTGATATTTACATCGCAACGCAAAAAACCAGTAACTCATATGCGTGGATGTAGCTACTGCAACATCAGCATTCTTCCGTGATGGGGTAGGGGGTATGGCCAGGCAGTGCTCTAAAATAGTTTGCAAGCAAGTATACCTTAGAATACAATGATGCAAATTCTACTCCACAAGCTCCAGCCAGACCATGATGAAAAGGTCTAGAAGTGAGCACACCTGCATGTTAATTGCAGAGTACTCTCGCAGTTTCAATTACACATATTTGTGTAATGAAACGACAGCATTCTCAGCTACAGTATGGAGGGTGGAAAAGAGTACACACCTCAGATAACAAGATATACCAAAACAATCCTTTGTCATATAAAAATCACCATCTTTACATTGTCATCATATTGACATTGTTGGAGCCGGGTACCTTTGAATGATGTATGATAAATGGAGCTATATGAAATAATGCTATTCATCATCATCATTATCATCATCATCATCAGTCAGAAAATTCAACTACTTCCGCGTGACTTTAACTTGCTCCATTTATTCGTGGGCATGCCGAATCTGGATCATGTACTCCAAAACCACAGACTAATGTTTGGATGGAGGCCGAGAGATGATAAACATGAGAAGGAGGTACCTGGATGCTGATTTTGAGGCTGTTGTTACGTTGCACATAGAGCCTACCTCTCACAGTAAACAGTATTGTGCTTCACACGTATAAAATTAACTGTAGCAAGATACGACATACTTTTGATGGATTAGCTTTCTTCACGTGTTCAATCTTAGATCAAGAAGACACTGGAATTATTTGAGCATTTCTATTCATTTTGCCTGTTTGTTGTTGTTGTTGGTTTTGTTTTTTTGCTTGCTTGTTAGGGGATTATATTACACAGAGAAGAAGGTCAATTTAAACATAACCAAAAATAGTTCATGAATTAAATTTTTTTGCAATGCAATGTAAATACTAGTGCAATGTAATATTCTTGTGGGTGGACACATGAACACAAACACACACACACACAAATACCTATTGCAATTTGCATTGAGATCGTAAATCAATCCGTCATGATTTTTAGGGGAAATCCCTGCAAAAATTTACCTCGAGCAGTGTGTGAACCACATGCGTAAACAATTTTTTTTTCCCCCTACCCAGTGGTTCATAACATCACACTAAGTTGAGGTGCCGGTAAAATGCTTCGCTTGCAGCCATGTGACTTTTTTTTTCTTTTTACTAATGACTGAACACTGACCAATGAAATCCACTGTTTGATTATGCAAAAAAAAAAAAAAAAAACTCTTGTGTGTGCATAGGCCTGTAGTTGCCATTTAAGCTTAGGTCTAAAATACCAGATATCACCAAAATTTCAATTTTTGGAGGTTAATGAGTGAACAATGACCGATAAAATCCATTGTTGGATCATAATAAAAAATAAAAAATCAATTCTTCTATGTGAATAATCCTGTAGTTGCCATCAAATACCGGATATCACAAAAGTTTTAAATCCATGCCCTTTATCTGCATCTTGCACTAAATTGAGAATTCTCAGTAGCTAAAGTGATGAAGTTGACTAATATGGTGAGGAGTGTTATTCTCTTATTCTTTTTTTGAACTGCCTGTTCTGACTGAGTGCCAAAGGTAATTGAGGTAACATGCTGACAAGGTAATAATGCAACCTGCATGTGTGCCCTAACTAATTGGCCGTAACATCTCCCTTGTACCATCAATATTACATCCCAATCTGATGTGCAAGTGTGAATATAATAGAGCTTGGGAATCAATACGCACACAGGGTAGATTTCCTGGTATTTCTTGTGCCCTCTAAGTAAAACGGACGAATCCTACCAGTAATGGGAGTAGGGGAGGGGTCTTGCACAAAGTAATAAATCACTTTATCTGAAGCAAATTGCTTCTCGCGAGTAGAACCGCTTGGGGACAGTACTGATGACGAAGCAGCCGGGATTGAGCCATCATTACATCTGTGAGCCCCCTTGTTTGGGCCATTTCCTAGCCTGTTTCGACTCGGAAGGAAACCGAAAATTATTCTTTCTTGCAGGCCTTGCCTTGTGTGCGAATTCCATCGGACGGAATTCGTCATTAGAAGCGGCGGACTCGCCATCACGTCCCTCGTTCTCCAGAGAGGAGGAAGCTGCCTCTCTCACTAACCCAATGAGTAGTAACGCAGGCAGACCTGCAGAGTCTTTCAGAACTTTTAATCCTACTTGCTAAGGATCACTTGGAGTCTGGTTAGAAGACTAAGAAGTTCCAACGTGTGATGTCATAGCCATTCATCGCCATGGAAACTGCTTCTAAACAACCTCTCCTGTCCCTAGTGTTCCATCCTGGGCTTTGATAAAAGACTGTTCCATCATTACTTCAGTACTCTGCAGTAGTAGTGCTACTATTAATTTTCATTATCATTCATACCATCATTATTGTCATTGTCACTATCATAATTATCATAGTATTCATGATTAGCATCTTCCCTAATCTTATATGCAGTAACAGTGAGACTAGTAGTAACATAGTGCTCATGTAGTAGTAATAGTTGTAGTTGTAGTGTTAGTATATTCAAAACAATGTTGAAGCGTCAGTAAATGATAAATTAAAAGTATCAGTGCTTGCAGTTGTAGCAGAAGCTGTAGCAGTAGCAGTAAAGTCCCTGCCTATAGCATAAAATGTGCTAAGAAAGCCTACTGCACAGGTATATTCTTATCTTGGACAATTCAAAAAGAAGATCAATGCTATATATTGTATGAGGAGAATGGAATTCATGTCAATATGAGGCTTATCTTATTTTGAGATAATTTTGTTATACATTAATACAACACATTATCTCAATATCAACAGAGAAACTCCTTTATCACATGATTATTATTACATACAGATTTCATAAGGAGGGGATTCTTCCCTTTTGTTTAAGCCAGGTATGACATTAGTTCAGTACCCTTTGTACCTTACCCCCAGTCTGACTAATCTAATACGAACCACATTGCTAAAGTGTTAATCATTCATAAGAAAGACACAATTTGCATAATCACGTATGATCTCCATAATCATTAGTACATGTAGGACCTATACAGTATGTCCCCACAAAAAAATTACAATCGAATTTCTGCACTGATAACTTTTCATATGATTAAACTGTCTGAATGCCATTTCAGGGTCTGAATATAACATAATAACATATAACAAATATAACATCTTGCCTATATTTTGCAGAAAACTCCATTCAAGTCAGCACTTGGATGCTCTTGGAACACATTGGACAGAACTCGGAGGGAAGGGATTCCTGACATACTCAACAAAGATCCTCATTTCTCTTTGACCACTGAAGCAAATCGGATTGGGTTTTCTGTAAGATGTGAGTAATAAGTTATAGTTTCATACCCTGAAGTTGTATTTGGATTGATTCACTATTTTTTAAATCATTGTTGCAGAGGGTACTGTTGTAATTTTTTTTTGGGAACACACGGTACGTGTCATAGGGAAATACCAGACACAATTAAGGTCTGGATGTCACATCTCCCAAGACTAACTATCTCCCTCACCACACCTGGCTGGAGTGAGGTTACAAAAGGTCAATGGATTTTACGAAGGCGAAAATATCTCCACATGGCAGTTTTCAGTACAATCTCCTGTAGGTAAACTGAACTTACGTTTTGATGTTTTAACTCCACACTCCTACACTGAAGGAAATCATCACAAAGATGATAACATTTTTCTCCATTTTGAACTTCAAAACCCTATGATACACATAATGATAAGCCTAAGTGGAATGTTAGCAGAAGGTCAAACAGGCAAGCAAGGTCTATTTCTCCCTTCTAAAAGTACATATCTTTTCATTTTTTGAATGAGTTTCAAAATGGCAAAATAAATGTAATCAAACTTACAACTCTTAGTCCTTGAGCTTTCAATCAATAATACAATAAGCATGATGCATTTACAATATTCGTTTTTACAATGTTGATATACAAACTTTTCCTGACAAGACTACCTTTTTTTTTCTTCATGTTTTGATTTGTCTTGTCTTCTTAATATAAAGAAGGACAGAACACAGCATTGCTGTTGTCATTTGCCATTCTAAGAGTCATTTCAGAAACCGTCACTTTCAGCGTGGGTTTACAATTGATGAATTCCAGATTAGATTGACTCATAGAAAATGTGAATCATATGGGGAAAAAAAAAACTGACCCATTGCCACCCAAACTACACTGTAATGCCAAAACAAAAGAAAAGTAAAGAAAACAAAACAAAACAAAGTTAATCCCAAACACAATTCCCTCAATATTTACAGCCCAGCTTAAATTTGCCACACAAAGTACTGCATACTATAAGCCAGATATCTGCTATCCTCTTCATATCCAAAAATTTACAGATAAGCAAGTTAAATGTCATATGAAAAAGAATGACACCAGTAAACTGCACTTAGCAATAAGACTAAGTGTATATGTTTGTCCATCTGAGCTGTAATTTCTGTAATTCATGCAGGCTTGTGAGGTATTCCTGTTTCCATGGTTACCACTTCCGCACTGGCTTCTACTGACAGGCCTCTCCATAGCGCAGTGTTCTATGTGATCTCAAAGGTCATTTTGGGATCCTCGCTGAATGAATTTCTGCATGGAATTCCTGCCGCGAGCTTGCTCAAAGAGAAATTTTAGTCCCTGCGTGAGAAATCTTGAATGAGCATAGATATCGACGCAGTGCCAAAAGATTGGCTGCAGCATCACTGTCAAACAGCAGTCATTCATAACTGTTCTTCTCCTACATGCTGATATTTCTACAGTATCATAAAGAATCATCATAGTCATAAACCATAATTTTCTTCATCTTCAACGATCAATGAATTAACCTCTTGAAAACTGAAGTGCAAGTATAATCCACTGCCAGTCAATGAATTATGTGTATTAAGTTGTTGATGTTTAAAGCCAAAAGATGCCTTCAGAAGAATTTACTGTAAAATGAGGAAAGTGCGCATGCATTTTAATTTTGCGAGCGCCAAGATTCGCGAAATTGAAATGCACACGAAATTTCTTGTCTATACTATATGCACTGAACGCCAGTGGCAATTCGCGAAAATTTCATGCCACGAGAAAGGCCGTCGGCTCCAATTCGCGAAAATTTCGTGCCGCGAATATATCATGTTTTACAGTATACCACTGGTTTAGATGTCTGCTGTCGTATCATTAAGTTGCTGCCTCTCATTCCACTGTAGCTAATGATCCTCGTCTTTTCAGTTAAGTCATGATCAAGGCCCCACCTTAAACTTGCAACCCAAATCTTCACGCCCACCAAATGATGCAATATTTGGTAAACTGGGGTACCAAATGAAAACTTGCCATTTCATTGAATTATTTTTCTTTTTTCAGCGTTGTACTCTGGGTTACCAAAAATGTGTAAAAATAATTTTTAGTATTATTTTGCACAAAAATGTTTTCTTGTCTGTGATTATGTAACAATAAATGCCTGCAAATAATAATTTTTTTTCTCATTTACATGCTCTGTTGTAGTCTTCACTGTTTAAAAGTTGACATGGGAGGAATATCTGCATTTAGATCGTTATCGCCGCGCCGATTTATGCCGGTGCTGATGATGAGAAAATAATCATCATGACAACATTGCACAACTGTATGATAATGGCCACGAGATGGCGCTACACAACGCCATACCCCAGGTTACAATGGTACCCCGGTGTACGGCGTGTCGAATCAAATAGCGCTGCCGAGACCAGTTCTGCAGTGGATCCTCGCCGCTTCCCGGGTGACCTCTCTCGGAGTTCACCAGAAAACTTCATTTAGCGGAGGGAGGGTCGCAGATGATGCCAAAGACAATCATGTCCGATGCCATCACACAAAACTGCATGTCAACCACCTACGAGAGATTCAAACTCAATTCCTGGTCACCTTGCACGTGAAAACATTCATTCTTGCCTCCCCTTCTGAAACTGACCCCGTTATCAAACAAGTCCTGATACATGTTGACAGTACCTGGTGGCTCAAATGTGCTTCTCCATGTAAGGACATGAAAATAAAAATGTGTTTAACAGAAAAAGAGAAAGGAAAAAATGAGATGAAGAGGGGATGAAAATGAGATGTTCTGACTCTCTAGGCTCTAGCCATCCTTGATTGCTGTTAACCCTATGCCCCCAATTACTGTATGTCTAATTCCCAACAAGATTTCATACACGGGCGCACCGTGGCGCAGCAAGCAATGGGTTAGCAGCTCCCCTGGACTGAATTTGGCTGAATGGCAATAGGTCGTACGTAGCTAGTCTAACAAGATGAGGTGGTATATTAATAGCCGCACTGCTTGCGTCAGTAGGGCCCCGAAGTGCAGTTCGTTATCTCGCCTCAGCTCGCTGAGGGTCGGCTCACATCTGGGCCTGGTGATACAGCAAAGGTAGCACCGAGTACACCCCATGAGAAAGCAAGAATGAGAATACAGGAAGAAGGCAGGGAGAAAAAAAAAAAACATACTGAGAAAGCATGCTTTGGAGAAGGGAAAACAGAGAGGAACACTACTAAAAGGAGAGTATAGGATCAAACAATAATCTGAAAAACAACAACATTCAACATGATGCACAGAAAAGAACAACAAAAGTGTACAGGTTAGCATCATTTCTGTGGTTTATGTTAAAGTAAGGAGAATGGCCACAAAAATAGCATGCCCCTAGGATTTGGAAGAGAATAAAAGATGATTGCAGAACTGTTATTGTTTGGGTTTTTGGGTGGTTTTTTTTTTTTTAGAATTAAAAACATTAGCACTGAGATACAATCTATCACATGATTCTATGCATCTCTGATATCAAAATGGGGTTGTGCACTTCGATGGAAATTAGGAGACCTCTTAGTATAGAGAGTAGCTACCAAGAGACTAAAACAGTAATTAGCTAAAAAATGTTCACACATAAACAACAGGAAGCAAGCAAACAACAAACAAATAGGAAACAAACAACAAAAGTGAATGGGGATGGAGGGAAGGGATAAACGGAAGTGAAGGAATCAAGAGATTGAGATGAGAAAGGAAAAGATACGGATGAAGAGATGGATGGTGGATGGAGAGAGAGGAAGACATTTCACAGCTATTTGTTGGAGGGTGGGAGCAGGCCGGCCGTGAAATCCAATTTCAGACGGGTTTTGCCCAATATGTTCGAAGGCAACTGTGTATACTTGTGTGACAATGCTTGCCTGCCACGTACGGCTCCAGAGCATTGCAGTGGAGTGCAGCACCGCCTGGCGTGGTAACGCTCAAATCTTTCATTGGCCTGGGGCTACCGAATGCTCACGGAGGTTGTCGAGGAATATTTCAGTTTATTGCCTTTCCCTCGATTATACCACTGTGCACGCGCATGTGTGTGTGTCTGTGTGAGTGTGTGTGTACGCATATGAAGCTAGCTTGCTGTAGATAATGGACTTAAAGGAGATTTAGAAGACTTTACGAGGATCAGAATTTGCAAATATTTCACACATCAACAACTGTAAACAAATTGCAGAAAGGGGAGGACATGAAAAGCCACACAAACAAACTCATTCTCAAGTTAAAGCCTCTTTTGATTCAACAAAGTAATGCAAACATTTGTGTGTGTGTGTGTGTGTGTGTGTATGTGTGTACGTGTGTGTGTGTTATTTGTCCATTTTTTGGTTTGTCTATTTGTGCCATGCTGTATGCAAATACCATGCTGATGATCAAGTGAGTTTACCATGTATACTGGTGTTAGAGCTTGGAAATGCCTCACATACCTATCAATTAAATCTGTGAGCCTATGAGCTTGAGTAGACAAATGTTCGAGAAGTAAACAATAACAATTTGAAAATCTTTCCCTGTGTTAATGATAACAATGAATATGAGAATTGTATTGTGTGGGGGCAGGTAACAATGCTGATATGAAAATGACAAGAAAGATCATAATGAATTCAACAAAAACAGCTTTGGGGTATATTCTCACAAATATTCGTGAGAGCAGTCATAAATAAGGTGTTGTTTTTAATTTCTTCACAAGTTCACTTGTCGATATGATTACATGTAAATATGTGGAAATAGGCAAATGCAAACATCTACAATAAGATTTTCTAGTTTAATACCTCTATGAAATATTAGTGTTACTAATATAATTCTGACATGACAGGGATAGGGCTTCAATTTGATACTAATAGCAACGTGTCTAAACAGTGACTGTTATTATGCAGTTCTCTTTTTGTGTATTATACACGTGTGAGTTTACTTCCTGCTTCCATTGGTAGTCCTACCAATCATTCCCCCAATATTATCATCCCAAGGAGATAGAATAAAAATAAGCAAACCAACAGCACAAATAGATCCTGGTTCTCCCATTAATGATGGATCTCCCAGGAGATACTGGGCCCCTAGTTGTGATTGTCCAAGGCCACGGCATATCCACGGCAACGCAGTCTCCATGCACGCACGTAGATATCCGTCCCCTGCAGGACAGATCGTGGCTGCCGCGGACCTTTCCGGCAGATTTGGGTGCCGATGCCTCCGTACCGGGGAGTGTGGTAAACTTTTCGCCACTCGGGCCAGCTGGTATGGCTATTTATAACTACTGAAACCTTTCGGCACTAATCGACGCAGACTTTATCGAAAGCCAAAGCACACAACGTTTGCTGGTGTTAGCTGACACACCATGCAAGCCTCTCATTCATCCACGGTAAAAATTTGATACATGCAAATTTATGAGTTTTGATGCAGAGATGATATGACAAGAATATCCTCATTTTTTTTTTTTTTTACATGACTTGCACACCTGAATATCCACTCTATTAGACACTCTTGATGTATAACAATTAAGAGGACACAGGTTGTTGTTTTTTTTTTTTTTAAACTTCTCTGGTATTACGGGACAGAATGCAAGAAGTAGATTTCATACATAATTTCATTCCTTTTTTCTTTTTTTTAAAAGATATCTCTGAAATACAAGAGAAATAGTATTGACTGCAGCATGTGCTTATGGAGATAAATACCTTATAGCTAGTAGTTAATATAGCCTTTCTTGTATCACTTTTCAAGTTGCTTGCACTTTTAATGATCATATCAAAGTCACCTTGATATTGACATAGGATACAGTGTAATCTATCAATCTATGATGGTACATGCAAGCTGATCCTAGCAAAATTCTGCAGGATGACATAAATCCCATCCAAAAACATCATGTAGGTATACCCCTTTAATGGTGAACTTCTACTGAAATTAAGTGTAACTCAACTTGGCAGCCATCATTAACAGTAAACCATCAAACAAACAAGAGCTGGAGGCATCTCCTTTCTGATCAACTGATATGTGTGCATTGGGGGTGGGGTGGGGGGGGGGGGTAGGGGGAGGGGCGTGGCAAAAAGATGTTGTGCTCAGAAGCAAGACAACATTGCCGGGCTGTCAAAACTCCTGGAAAACATGGAGCCCAGGCGTGTCAGGGCTAGAATTAATTACCATTCTAAGTGCTTTCCAAATCAATATGAGCAAGAGGTTAATGAAATGCGAAGGCAACAAAGAATTCTGTGCCTGGACTCCCATTTCAACAGATAACATTTCGAACCGGCACACTCACGTGAAAAAGGCAAAAAACAAGAGAGGAGAGAGAGACAGAGACGGAGAGAGGGGACAGGAAGAATTGGGAAAGAAAAAAATGGCAAAAAGCCTCTCCTTTCTTCAGCAAATTTTGCCTGTGTTCATCATGCATGCTAGTCTAACTTCCAACTATATACTATTGCTTGAACCAAAAGAGATGACAGAATGAAAGTGTTTACAAACATGGCTTTGTTTGATCTTAGTTCATCAAGCTCAATATTCCCTGGGTGCCAGATCCAGTATTTTTGGTATAATGCGAGTAGTGGTATCCACACACAGAAAGATAACCAAAAAAAAAAAAAATAATAGTAATTTCTACCTAAACTCAGATATTACTCAACATGGGTCAGAAGTTCACCTGGAATATATCACCCTTGCTCATGTGATTGCAGCATATCTCATTAGTACTCCTGATTTACCCTTCCGCAAAAAAGGCCACAAATCAAAGTATTGTGATAATTACGAAAGACGAGTCCATGAGGCCTAGACAATTTGTGGCTAGATGAATAAGGATGATTATACCCTGGCCATAGAGACATAAGTTTTTTTAGTTTGTGTTTTGTTTTCTTTTTCAGGCAAAGACACATTAAAAAAAAGGTCATGTATCAAGTTATATAATAAGTTGTATGCTAGTGATGTCAAAGGTCATATGAACATGACAGCCCTTCCATGGTCAAAATAGGACTGTAGAGGGCTCACTAACATCTGAATTGTCATGTAAGGAATTCAAGACATGTCATTTCACAAGCCCAGTGCCAAGGCCAACTTTTTTTTTTTTGCTTTTTTTTTGTTCCCATGGAATGCTGTGCTACATAACACACCACTGTCTACTTTGTCACAAGCTATTCAAATCTCTTACGCGTTGATATTTAATCACAGTCATTCTAAGGGTGGGATTTCACGGAGCAAGCGAACGATTTGCGAAGGATGCGAATGACAAAATCCAACATTCGGAAAAGTTTTTCTCCGAATGTGTTCCGACAATGAAGCCGAAAACTATTCTTGCGCAATTTGTGCGAAGTTTCCACGACATATGTGCGAATGTCGTGTGTATCATTGCTAAAGTACAGCATGTCACATATACGAAGAACACGCGACGGAAATGCGAACAACGAAAATTTTTCAATAATCATGGGAGAAAATGTACCTAGGAGAGGTGGAAGCAAGAAAAAAAAATCAACTCAAAACAGCTTTCTTGAGTTGATTTTTTTAATTCTTTCCTGTATTTCTCCTTTCTTTTACTCTCATTTCTCTATCGTGTGTTTGCCTACATTTCTTTTTCCCCCTAGGACGTATCTCCACTAGTAAAGCATTTGATCTTTTTTTTGCAGTTCCTCTAACACATAATCTCTATAGTTCAAATGAATTTCACATACTTAAGATAAATTTTAAGTGTATTCTGCGATTTTTTTTTATATCAAACATTTCTTTCTCTTTGCTAGTCTTTAACTTCCTTTGTTACTATAGTTGTTAATAATTGTTTGATGTTTAGATGTAGAAAACGTATAGGGCATACATCCCCCAAACGTGCGCTAAACGTTCGCGAAATGTCTCAAAAGGTACGCGAACAGTTTGCGATTACGTCGCAGGGGCGAATCCTGGAATTCCGTAAAGAGGGGCGCGTTTAAAAAATTAAAGGGGGGCGGACGCATCCCTCCCCCATTTGTTTCTTTTTATTTCTTTTGTTTCAACAAAAAATAAAGGGGGGCGTGCGCCGGTTGCGGTCCTCCATGGATCCGCCACTGCGTCGTAAAATGATCGGAAAAACTTCGCAGATTTCGCGTAACATACGCGAGACATTCTCCGAAGTGTCGGAGTTTGTTTGGGGTTTCACGAACATTTTGCGAACATCGCGCGTGTCTTGCGAAGGTCTTGCGCATATGACGAGGCTTTAAAGACACTTTCGAGAACAATTCACGAGCAAATCACGACCAAGTGTGCGGAAAAGGTTCGCAAAAAATTTCAAACTTTTTTGAAATTCTCGCCGAAGTAAAAACGACATTCGCGAACATTTGACGACGCTTCCGAACCCTCACGTTCCTTTGGCGATCTTTTGCAGACTAAAATACGAATGCTGGATTTTGCCATTCGCGTCCCTCGCAAATCGTTCGCGTGCTCCGTGAAATCCCACCCTAAGTAATTCTTGAGGAGGGGGTTCTCTAGGAGTACAGTTTCACCTGTATAGAGGAAGCAGAACTTTGCATTTATCATAACAGCACAGTGCCAGAAGATTGATTCATGAGGTATATCTTTACAAGACGAGCTGTCATTCACAAGTTTTATGATGGAAAAAAGTCACCTTATGATGATGCCTACATGTAGCATATGGGAGAGTGGGGGGGGGGGGGGCATGGGTGGCTAGCAAAAGGGCTGAGGTTTTGGGCCCTGCCATCTTGTCAAACTCACATTGTCATGGTTGAAAAAGAAGAGCATCTTCAGCTCTCGGTACACCCTCTTGCAGGAGATGAGGTTCTGGAAGACGTGGGGCATCTTCTTGAGGGCAACCCGCTTGCCATCCCGGGGGTCCGTCACCGACCTGGAGACGAGAGGGAGAGAAAGAGAAAGTACTCATGACAATGTGAAAAGAGGAATGTGAAAAAGCTGCGGTGTGACACCTCGGTAAAGGTATTCCATTCATTCCAGATTCCTGGCACAGATAAGAGCAAGCACACAGTTCATGTACGTGGTATATAGAATATATGAAATCACACTTGAAGGATTTGAATGCAACAACAGATTAACACTGTTTTCGTTCTTCTTTAAGTGAGGTCATCATTAAATAGAGAAAAATCAGTTCTTTTTAAAGATATTGTCAATATCATCAGGTATGTTTTAGATATTTTCTTTGTTTTCAGCAGCCTCAATCTAAGAAATTTAAAGTTGATAAAAATGGAAACTGTAAAAGCGGATATTTTTGCGCGACCAATCTTTCGCGCTCGGCTGATTAAGAAGAGTTTTGCGTGTTTTTAATTCCGGGGAATCAAGACATCAACCACCAGAACATTTGGCAAGCAAAAATATTCATGTGCTTTTATTTTCTAGCTAGTTTCTGGTTGCATGAAATGAGCGAAAAGTTCAACACCGCAAATATTTCCACTATTAGAGTACGTCAGTTCTTTCATTTAAAGTCTTCAATCGAAAGTACACTCTAAGGAGCTTTTTACAGTCGATGTCATATTAGCTATTGGTTGCAGCTCCTCTTGACATTGCTTTATTTTTCTAGTTGATCTATCATGACATATTATTAGAACAGTTTTGCCAGTCATGTCTTTATTCTTAAAGGCTGCACTACACACAATTAATACTTGATGTGAAAAGAGACACTTAGTGCTTATGTGTGAATATGCCACTCACTGACACATGCATAAAGAAATGCCACATAATCAGATACTTGTATGAATTTCTAAAGAGTAGCAGCTATTTGAATTACTGATAATTTACCAATGCTTGTAATCTACAAATCTGTAATGATAGCAACAAATCTATAGGCCTAACCATTTAGCGAATACAGAATCTTGACACAGAAAGATACTGTATTTAGACAACTGTCTCTTAATCACATTTCCTGATTATGTTCTTGTTGAATGTATGCTATACATCAATGTCTATCCACTGCTGATATTTTAGCAACCTTTTGCATGGCTCAAGCAGTTCTACAATGAGAGTATTTAACAGTGTAGCCGCCTTCCAAACAACATACCACTTGCATGCTATCCCCTTTCTGGTTTGAAATGGAAACTCATAATTGATTGTCCTTGCAGTTTTGTTAGTTTATATAACCCAATATACAAAAGTAAATGATACCTAAAATTAGCATCTTAGGACAGAAAGCGAGGAGATATCTAGCAAAGTTTTTACAGCATGCTTCAGAGAGCTTCTCATATCTCTCAACATGAGTTGGTAGAGCTTCTGGCTCTCAAAAGAAATATTCCTGAGAGCACAGAGTACACATGTGTTGACCATTACATCACAAATGGCATTATGATAAAACTAAAAGGATATAGCTGCTCATCTTGCTCAGTTTCAAAGTAACAATGAACGCAATGTACATTACATCAGGGGTTTTTTTTCCCCCAACTACACACACTCCAGATAAAAAGAAACCACTGTACAAGTCTTTGTACCTGGCAGCCACTCCTGCTGGCTTGACAATGCAATAAATCTCAAACTCTCCATTCTCCCCAGCCCAGCTGGGGTCAAGCCTGGAAGAGTGCCTTGACCTCGGCCTGAACTTACGGAGGCACTCACGTCATAGCCTGCTTTTAATGCATACCCCTTGACAGATGTGCTTTGGGCTTGACCATTGCAAAGTGTACCACACCATCGGTGATATTTGGAGGACATAGGCCTAATGGTTGAAGGAGAGGAGGAGTGCAGATTTAAGTGACAGTTCCTGAAACAAATTGCAAATCTACTGTAAGGGTACTTTCCTTCCTTGAATTTTGCCTCACAAAATGTAACGATTCCACATTCTATGTGGACCTACGGACAGCCACTGACTGTAAAATTCCACTTAAAAGCACCCATGTCCTTACAATATTATCTCATCAGTTTCTGGAATTGTATTAGCAGTTCTTTTCTGTAAGACCCCCACATTTGTAGTTAATCTAATTCATTGAGATACTAAATGTAACCAATTTCATATTTTGTAAAAAGAAAAAAATCATAATCATATTTAGTAGTGGGAAAGAAAGGATTTGTTTGGGGTTTTTTTTCTAAAAGATATTTGACTCCTTTTAGGTAATCAATTCTAATTGTGACCATGAATTTCACAAATTCTCATTTTGTGCCACTACATGAACCTATCTTTTCAAAATACCCCCTGCCAACCCCATTAGCAAATTGTGCCTACAACTTAGTATCTATTAACTCTAGGCAATGATCACTCACTCACGGTCCACATACAAAATTGTAGCTCATTCACAGGGAGTAGGTAATGTGAACCGGCAATGCGCCGATAATCAAATCGAACTGCATGACTGTACATTAACATGTGACGGCCCCCTAATAAGGTCACTCAGAAGGTATCATGTGTCATGTGAGTTGCATGGAAATGCATTATAACAATAGTATCCCTTCTAGACGGGCAAAGCCATCACAAAGCAGACAGCCACCAACACCTACTGCATCAAATATGAATGACTTCCATGTGAGTCTACCCATCTAACTGTCTGAAGACGTTCACACAGCATGATGGTCTCCCATCCCTTTGCCCTGGCAACCTATTGCTAGTTGCCTTTCGCATTTCATTTCTCAGACTGAATTCTTGCCACAATCTATGCTCCACATTTCTAGGCAGAAACTGAAATGACAAGCACAGATGGTCTCAATGACAATCCCCCCACTTTTCTTTTTTTCTTTTTTTGCGGGGGGGGGGTTTTCATCTCCGACTTCGCTGAAAAAAGATCGCAAGTTTGTCCCGACTGCACTCTTTAGCTCCTCAGCCGGATCCAGAGCCCGTCACGTCACCACTCTGCCGCCCTCGCTTGTTCCGCAACATGACTAGGTGTTAATCATCCCAGCCTGACTAAGACAAATTAACAGACATAATCCCTGCATCCATGTGCTCCGCTCACATCTTCCTTCTTTCTCGGCACTGACAGCCGACTGTGTCTGCATCTTACTCATCCAAACTAACTGCTCGCACAGATTGCACCCATCAACGGCATTGTTTCACAGCATTCCAGTTGATGGTGGTGAAGTAAGCCTTCATTTTTACATTGAGCAAGGTACATTCTATTTCTAAAAAATTGCATTTAGCAATGCATTACACACTCTCCAGTACGTGAAGTTGTGTGGGTTTTTTTTGAAGGAATTCATTTGTTATGTTTGTCACATCCCCGATTCCACTGTTTTGATTTCTTTCGTTATCCCTTTGCCCTTGCAAATTGAAGATCATGACAGCTACTATGCTGTACAAAAAAAAAAAAAATGGTATTGATTGGTACAATGACTAGAAAACATTGAATATAGCATTCTCATTTATGGAGTAAGAAAAGACATTTTGCAGTAGCGCAATACTTCTAATTTTTCTACGACGAGACAACAATAACTGTCAATCTGTAGATCTGTAGATCGGGTGAAGTAAAGGAAAAAAATTGATGCAAAATAGTGAGAAAAAAACAAACAAACAAATGATTGGTACTTTTCAGTCAAAGTACAAATGACTTCCAGTGTATTCCTACCATAAAAAGGAAGACCAAAAGTAACTAAGAGTTTAATGAATACATTTGAAGCAGCAATACCAAGCGAATTGCCTAGCAAAAACTGTCATCGAACAAATCCTCAGATGGGGTGGGGAAAAAAAATTGGACTGTCAATACTTCCACGTAGATACACATGTTTTCTCTCCCAGTAATTTGTGTTGTATGAAGTCATATCACCATTAGAGGAACTGATTCATTCATTGTTGGCGTGTGTGCGGATCCCGATCCCAACTCCCAGAAATCAATGCTTGCCCTGCCTAAGGACAAATAAACAATTCTGAGCTGGGAAAGGAAGCTGCCGAACCAGGCCACTTGGTGCCGAAGCAGCGCCGATGAAGGGTATTAGGTAACAATGCCTTTGAATGCTTTGAAATCGAAGAGGCATTACATCAAATGCGCATGATACACACACAATGAGCGAGTTTTTGGAAATCAAGCTTTCACCATACTGGGAGCAGAAATCATTCCACTGTGCCATGTCTAATGATTGATCTATCAATCTTGTTAATCAGCGATTCAACACAAATTGGGTATATCAGCACTCTGATGATACATGTGTATGCAAATTGAACACATGCACACAAAAATGTATGATGTTTCTGCACTGTGGTACAAGCAAATATCGTAATATCACAAAAAAAGAAATGTGTGAAAAGAAAAGGAGGCATTTAACTTTTATAAAGACCTTCCCAAGAAAACAACAAAGGTAAACAGAATGGCTGAGAAGGGAAAATGTTCATGAAATCACCTGACCTTTTAGGGGCTTTACAAAAAAAAAAAAAAAAATGGTGACTCATTTGGGTATTGACTGATTCAAATGATATAACATATTGGGTGTGTCTCTTGGAGAGGGAAAAACACATATTCTTGGATAAATCTCCTGTACATGTATATCCAATGTCCATTTAGTCACTCCCAGTCAGTGCATCAGGAGCTACACACAGTCCAGTACATGTCAGCCAGAGTTCAGTAAGTCCTTGACCTTAACACCACTCAACCCCCTCCTTCCCCCCCCCCCCCCCACCACTTCTGAGTGCCAAGACCCCTGGTAAGACTATCATATCATATCACTTTCTCACCATGCACGCAAGCCTATACACAGCGCAGTGGCTGAGTCTCTGTACTTGATAAGCGTGTAAGAAAGTACCATGACAGGAATGTCACATATGTCTCTAGCTTTGTTCTTTTTGTCTTCTACTGTGAAGGAAAGAATGGTCGACTTCCTCTACAACCATACCCATGACTGCAACACGTGGCATATCTACACACTCACACGGAATCGTTCTGATTAATTTCCTGAACTCTTTCCGTCACTGTCACATGACAACTATTTTCACACACTTCACAGATGTGACTGGAGGGAAGGGGTTTACGCTTGACATGCAGTGTGAATTTTCTGCCGGTTTGCTAGATCTGCAATCACGTACCCAGTCTCAATATAACTTTCTTCTAAACTGCGACGACACTACCTTTTATCCCATATAATGAGGAAGTACAGCAGGAGACTGCATATATGCAGTGAATTATTCATGACTTGGGGTCAGTATCCTACTGCTTGTTGGCACCAGAATGCAAGCAAGTACTTGACAACACTGAGTGCATTAAATGTCTTTGACTTGCATTGACACTGTAACTTCCTGTCTTTTATTTTTTCCTGGAAACGAGGAAGGGCTCTGTACATCGTATGACCAGAAGAACAAGATGAGACTACAAAATAAAGACAACGAAACAGACAGCATGGCCAGTTGTTGATTTGACTGCCTGCTTTTATTTAATTTTCCTTGTTTGCTTGTTTTCAGAAGTAGAAATATTCAGCATCATTCCTCATAATTTCAATGAACCAAATTCCTCTTGTCCTTTTATGGGAGCATTGTCACTTTTTTTCTCTCCGTTTCCCACCAACTCTCTTATTTTCTCCATATTTCTGTTTGCTCATCTTTTTCTTTTATACTTTCACTTCTGGATGGGGGGGGGGGGGGGGTTGTTAATGTCTACAATCATCCTGGATTTAAAGCATGTAAAATAAGATCAGCAATGTAACTATTGTATGTAATGTGTGCTAAAACTATTTGATGACCAGTTGTGACATTTTGCCTGGAATTACGACATTACGCACAGTTCCTGAGACCTATGTATACTACATGATGCAATTGTTGTTTCCATGATAGCAGTATTTCTTCTGACTGCATTGCTCCCTGCCACAATAGTGCTAACAATACATAGTGTAAAGCTAGAAACATTCAAGGTGTGAAACTTTTGTGAATTGGGGAAATGGCCTTTTTTGCCCCATGAAACTTCGCGAATTGTCACTGCCATTCAATGCATTGCGTAGACAAAAACTTGCATGTGCATTTTACTTTCGCAAATCTTGGCTCCTTGCAAAAGTCGCAAAAGTTTCACGCCCCCAAAAATTTCTGGATTTACAGTGCATGTGCACACAAAGCAATGATAACAATGCACTGTTTATCTCTCTGCTTGTGTCTTCATACTTCAGCAGGGACAAAAGGAAAGCAGGTTTTACAAGGTATCTGTGTAACTAGCAACATTGTAGTCCAAATGTTGTCAAACTTGCAGCAAAGCCTCGGAGAGAAGAGAACAAGCGAGGGGGACATATTCCTCGGCAAACCGTCAGACTGTTTGTCGACAGCATCGACCTAGTTATGGCCGGCATCGCCCGTCCCAGCAGGGATGCCCGCGTAAGAGAGAGGAGACAGAACTCCCTACCAAGGCACACGACATCGACAACAGGGCGCACTGCGACTCTCACCACCGAGCCCCGATGCACAAAGAAGAGGCTTTGCCTTTTCTAGCCTGTCCAAATCAACACTAATTTCCAATTCTAGCTGGAGGGCAGTCTGAGTAATAAGCATTCAAAGTTTCATTTACATAAATAAAAAAAAATTAGGCAAAATGAAGAAAGACAGGAGGAGAGAAGGAGAGAGAGAAACAGAAAGAGGAAGAGAGAGGGAGAGTTGGACTGAGTGATTCAGTTGAAAACAAAACAAACAAACAAATCCCTGTTGACAGTTTCTCTTTGTTCTCGTAATTCAGTAATTCTGCAAACAGAATTAAGGCCGGCCTGATGTGAAAAAGAAAGTACCTGCCTTGGTAAGGTAATTCTGGAAGCCATAATTGATCACAATTTGGTTTCACTGTACTAAGGTCTAAACCTACATGCCTGGCCAGCTTGTTTCCAGTGGGGAGCCATGAAAATCAGAATCAAATCTACTGCCATCTACGCCATAGCTCTGAAGCGCCCATCAAAACACAAGAATCCTCGTGTAAATCACGGCTATGTGTTCTTTCCAGTATCTCCAGAATGCTTGCCCAAAGGCTCATCGGGGCCACTGAAAGTCAGATTGGGGCCATCATTGAACTCTGAAGCACTACATAAACACCAGCAAAAATTCCTACCATGTATGTTACCTTGTCTATATCAAATGGTTGTAATGACACATACAAATGTGGAATATGTTGCTGAGCACATAAGACAGTAGCTCCACAGATTGTAGACAGAAGCAAATACAGAAGCATGAATTACATTTTTAATTGTGTCAACAGATATCAAATAATTATAACAGTAGGATTAAGAGATGGAATTTAGACTTTGTGCACTCTTCATGAAAGCACAACACTGTGCTATAGAAATAGACAAAATCTGACAATCTTGTGTATATTTTACATTATTTCAAGTAACCACAGAGAAACTTTGGGATGTTCTGTTTGATAAATCTCTTTTCAAACCTTAAATAGAAACATACAACTGTATAAATACTTCAAGTTAAACATATACACATCTCCAACTCACCCATTCCATCTCGATACATAACAAATATTTTCAGGCATTTTCTTCCTTTGAAAGTTTGCAGTGATTTACACAAATATACTCCCCCCCCCCCCCCCTCTTCCCAAAAAAAAAAGAAAAAAAAAAGAAAAGAAGAAGAAGCAATTTGTCTTGATTAAGTTTCAATGCATCAAAATACCCCACATTCACAACAAAAAGCCAGAGGCCTACTCTAACCAATGCACAATGTAGTGTACGTTTCTCATAACCCAGGCATTGCATTATCAAGGCATTACACCTCTTTTATGAACAAATACAAATCTGCCATACAACCCTACCATCCCTGGCCATGCAATGTTGCTGCCTTTTCACAATGGCTATCATGACTGAATGGAGCCGTGTATAATAATGCCTGCATGATATGAGCACTTATGTGACAATGTGCACCTTTGGTGTGCTTGAACTGGAGGGTACATTGAATGAAAGTATTGATATCCGTGGAAGGAAGTAGAGATCTCAAGTTTTTTTCTTCTTTTTTTTTTCACAGACAAAGGCTTTGCCATGTATGGGGAAAATGAGAGATGCCAAAATGCTTTGACTGCCACATGCAGGAAGTTGACCCTAAAGACCTCTGCCTATTCACATAATCTCAATATTACAGCAAAAACTATGGCACTCTCATGACATTTCAGTATCACTGAAGTAATTGATCTTGACCTTTGATCCTGAGGACATGACCTTCAATCCCTTCACAGTGAATGCAATCAGTACTCTTCACAGTGAATGCATCTAGCAGCCTTCACAGTGTACACGTATACATCTAGCAGCCTTCACAGTGAATACATCCAGCAGCCTTCACACAGGAAATACATCCAGCAGCCTTCACAGTGAATGCATCTAGCAGCCTTCACACAGGAAATACATCCAGCAGCCTTCACAGTGAATACATCCAGCAGCCTTCACAGTGAATACATCCAGCAGCCTTCACAGTGAATGCATCTAGCAGCCTTCACAGTGAATACATCCAGCACCCTTCACAGCGGCTACATCCAGCAGCCTTCACAATGAATACATCCAGCAGCCTTCACAGTGAATACATCCAGCAGCCTTCACAATGAATACATCCAGCAGCCTTCACAGTGAATACATCTAGCAGCCTTCACAGTGAATGCATCTAGCAGCCTTCACAGTGAATACATCCAGCAGCCTTCACAATGAATACATCCAGCAGCCTTCACAGTGAATACATCCAGCAGCCTTCACAGTGAATACATCCAGCAGCCTTCACAATGAATACATCCAGCAGCCTTCACAGTGAATACATCCAGCACCCTTCACAGTGAATACATCCAGTGCCCTTCACGGTGAATGTATCCATCATCCTTCACAGTGAATGCATAAAATTAATGCCAAAATCTCTCTTATGTGATACTGTACATATTTCAACCAAATGTTTATGCATGCAGATCAACAAGCTTGAATAATATGTCAGAGCACAGCTGCACAATGGGTCAATCTCTACTGTTATGTAAATTTGATATTTTATATGAACAAGTAATGAACAGGAAAAAGGGCTGCGATTACAAAAGTCTTCCCTATTGCTCAGTAGCACTGGTTGAATAAGCAAGGAAAAGCTTGAAGCCTATATCAGCCTTGTCGGTCCGCCCATCATGGGTCTCACAAAGCAAGATTATTGTGTGTGTATGGAATGAGGTTGCTACATAATGAATATTATGCAAGGATAGGCAATAGATATTGTTTGCTTGCCTTTTTCTTCTTTTTAACATCTAAATTTGTTCGTGTGGGTGGATATGACAAAACGTGACTATTAGCACACCTTGCGTTTCTTATTTATCGCGTATACAAAGCACACATGACTAAAAAAAAGTCATCTAAAAATCACATATCTAGTTTTATATGTACGTTTTGTGAATGAGGCTCCTGACGTTTCAAGTGCAAAATCAGTGATCAATTTGTGAAATTTGTCTGTAAAACATGGGAACAGAATCCTGCTAATGAATATGTACAGGAGAATGAAAACATAAAGCAGCATCCCTTGCTGCAGCACTGGTACTCGCCGCAGAGCTCACAGAAGAATGAAAAAGAAAAAGAAAAAGGATAGAAAAATTAGTGTCATTTGTAGATTACCCATCAATATTTAGCGGCAACCGTCTTCAGTATGGATCTAACGGTTCATCTCTGTGCAGTGAGCAGGTTGGTTTTTTTTTTTGTGCTTCCAGTCCCTCTAGATCCTTTGTTCAGTGCCCATCTTCCTCTGTGCATTCAAGCGTCTCCCCACATCCACCAAGCCAGAGATGGCCACGGGGAGGGGCACGCTAGGCAACCAGCTAGTCTCGGCAATCAGACCACTTTACTCCTTCCCACAGATGGAGGAGGTTGGTTTCTATCTCTCTCTCTCTCTCTCTCAAACTAGCACTAAAGTCTCCCTACATGGTGCATTGAGACATGACCTCAGCTTGTTGTTTAACCCTCCAGAGACTGGTGCTTTCAAACATCATTGACATCTCATGTCGCAACATTGCCAGTGGTAGTGGCAGGCTTAGCAATTGGCCTGATCTCACAAATTGAAAGTACAGCATCTAAATGAAAGACACATTCTGTGTGTAATTTGGGGTAAGCAAGAAGGGGGGGGGGGAGTTGAAAGAAAGAGAGAGAGAGAATAGAGAAGAGATACAGGGATGTGATGAAATATTACAAAATGTGCCCAAAATGCTAAGTAGAATCTGATAATACAATATAGAGTAGATGTTACTCAAGGGATGATAGTAGGCATATCACACCATTTTTAAAACTTTTTTATTTTAACTTAAAACCGTTTGCAGAGGAAGGAGGGGCATAAAAGAAACACAAAACAGAAAAAAAAATTGAAATTCGTTTTTTCGTTCTCGAGTTATGCGAAAAATAAGACTCGAAAAAAGACCCTAAATTCAGCCATTTTGGGAAAATTGCATTTTTGGCACATTTTGACCCAGTATTTAAAAAAAAATCATAAATTCATAATTGCCCAAACACCGTCAAGTTGCTAGAAAGCTGGACATACCACAAAGAAAAGAAAAAATGAGCATTCAGAATTTTGTAAGTTTCTTGTAATAAAGCGTGGAAATACCTCAATTTGGTCATGAAATCACTGACGGGCCACTCAAATTTGTTGAAAAATAAACTAAGTCCAGCTAACATGTGTAAAAGATAGGCATAGCGCTGCACAAGGTCAAACCCTGACTCGTGGTTCGCGGCCGTAGCGTAGCGTAGGAAGTTGTGCAAAAAAGAGTGGAAGGCGGAAAACAATAAGCTGTCCCAAATGCCATGAAAATAATTGAAAAATGAATCATATATCAAATGAAAGGAAAATACTTCAAAATTAATAATCTGATATCGAAATTTAGATATTCGAGCAAATTCGGGTAAAAAAGTACATCTTCTTGCCTTCCCGTCGCTTGCCGGCGCGAGTCGCTATCTTGGAAAATTTCGGGACTCGGTACCCGATGCCAAGGTACACAGCTTGGTGATTGGCAACCTCATTTCCAGATATATTACGTGTGGCACCCGGAAACGATGCAGAAAGCACACACAAACAGGTTACGAAATTGCGTGGCGCGGAGGTTGCCACCGAGATATCGCCGTTCGAGCTTCCCTGACCGTGTCGGTAAGCCGCGCTTCAAGCCTCTTTTTTTCGTATTTGTCATCAAAAACGGACACACATCAACACAGACACGCAAGAAACAGATATTTTTGTCTTAAATATGTATGTTTTTATTTCTCATCATTCAAAAATTTGACAAAACAATCACGATTTCTCACCCCAGTATCATCACTTACTTCACATGAAAATGGCCGAACACGCACGATCATTTTGAAATGGCTGATTTTTGGGTGCGCGCGAGTGACGTGCCTAATGATAGTAACACCACCACAAGAAAGATAACATGAAGTTAAAGATTACTAGACAGAGAGGCAGACTATGATGAACAGGAAACAAACACTCAAAACTTAAAACCTCTCTGCAAGAAATGACAAAAACATTGCACAGGCATGAACTGGATGATAAGGAAGGAAAAATAGAGTCATATCCATGCCCACACATACATATATACTCTTATGAATGTATTTAGAGATATATGTAGGGTCCTACACTGAAAATTACATACATCCATCTGACTTGCAGTTTATTTATATAGGTTAGCCTTGTCCACAGTATAATATTTGAAATTCAATATTCATATATTAAGTCTGCAAATTGCATGTATTCATTGATGTTCCTTTACTATTAAAGGGCATCATGCCTGGGTTCACATGCCTCTTTACAGTACAGTGTATCCCTTTGTAATGTTCACACTGATTTTTGTTTCATTTTTGTAATGTTTATGATATGTATCAGTATGCTCTTTATGTGGTCAAATAAGTGAATAAATTAATAATAATAATAATAATAATAATAATAATAATAATAATAACAATAATAATAACAATAATAATAATAATAATAACAATAATAATAATAATAATGATAACTAGAAACTTGACATGATATTGATCTCCAAGAGATATCTTGTGATGATAGAGATAATGATAATGATAGTAACAATAATAATCATAATAACATGTAGAGATAGAAAGAGAGAGGTAGGTAGATAAACAGACAGATGGAATAAGATAAGCAAGAAAGAGAAGATGGGTAGAAAAAGAATGAGACAGATAGGGGAGAAAAGAGACAGAAGGTTGAGGGATTGAGAGAGAGGACAACATCAAAGAGTAGGAGCTAAAATCCAGCTTCCGTAAAAAATGCTCTCACAAAATGATCTCATAATCAACCTTTACTTCCATTCAATTGCCTCCGCATAGCCAGAAGTCTCAATCACGCTCTCACGAGTCGCACATGCATGGTCAGCGGCGACACGCGATGGCGACAGACAGGTTTCCACCAACCATCTCGTGTGCAGCAGACAAAGGGGGGGGGGAGAAGACAGTGACAGTAGTGGTGAAATAGAGATGGGAAAAGGGACATGTGGGAGTCAAGTAGCAAGTCACACAACACTCAACACACACATACATGCACACACACAAGTATATGATATTTTTACCCTCAACAGACACACAACCCAAAGCATACGTTTTATACTTGGAAGAAATAGACACACACGCAGACACACCCACATTTATAAACATACACACAACACTCAAACCTACACATACAAAGCATGCATTTTTTCTTTAACTGACACACACAAACAAACATGCATTTTTTACCCTCAAAAGTAAATACACACACACACATACATACACACACAAACACACAGTTTGCATTTTTTACCCTACTACAAGAGACACAAACACAAACACACACTTGTAGGGCCTCATTATACAACCAATTTAACCAGTCAGATCGTTCTATGCTTTCTCCATTCTCCTCTTGTTTACTGTATTTTGCAGTGCAACTCAATCTCCTTCATTTTAACCCATTCCCTGCAATATTCTTAAACTGCCATAGACTCTGTAAAGAGCCAGGACTATCCAGTGATTTATGGGTTAGCTCTAACACACATCATTCTATTCATTCATGTTTTCCAATGCTCTTTCATTCAATCAACATGCGCAAGGTTTCCCACGACTTTAGTGTATTATGGTCTTCACGCGACCACAACATGTATACCATTTGTTCATCTTTGTTTCATGAACGGATGCAAGTTTCCCAGAATGAGTGAGTACATATCCACATGTATAGTACATCCCCCGCAAATTGTTTCTTGTGTGAATGAAGAAGACTCACAGCCACCCCCCCCCCCCCCATCCCCATCGGCTGAGCGCAAACCAAGCTTCCCCTTTGTTCCCACAAATCAAGGCATACTAGCCCTCGGTGTCTGCGGGAGTGAGCCACTGCCACACATACAGGCACGAACAAATACACACCAATGATCCACTGTGTGTGAAGTCGACCGTCTGCTTCTCAGCTGACAATATCAATCTTCACTGTGCTGCCGAGTGATGAACAAAGAGACGACAATCATTTCTCATCGAATCTAATCGGGGATGAAATGCACTTAGCTACCAATGATCAATTAAAGCCACTGTACGTCTGAGTTTGGTATCAGTGCTCAACATCATTTCTTCAGAAACTTGCTAAAATTCTAACTGATCATTTGCTTTTATTTCTAGACTCTCAAATCAATCATAGTTTTAGTAGAATTGACAAACCAGCCTTATTGAACACCAAAATTTGCTTTCTGAAAACTTGGCAACTCTTAAGGAAAGCAATCTAGATACAGCTGTGAGGGGAATATTTTGGCAGGTTTTTTATGTTGCTTTTTTTAATTTCAAATTCTTTGTTTACACTGAACACTTTTCTATTTTTCTTTTACTACTCTTCATACATTATTTGTTGATGCTGTTATTGTTTGTAATCACTCCGAATGACAAATTTAACATCAAATGTTCAGTCGTCGCATGCAAAATGTGATATTTTTCTAATTTCCAGAAAGGCTAAAAAAATTCTGGTTTTTACCAACAACCCTGGGCAACAGAACAGAAATTCAGGCCAACTGGAGAACGCGGGAAGAAAAACATCACTTTCACATCAGTGAGAGATGTACCGTACGTCCCAAAAAAAAATTACAACGGGACCCTCCGCAATGATATCTTTAAAAATAGTGAATCAATCCAAATACAAATTCAGGGTATGAAACTATAACTCATTGCCCACATCTTACAGAAAACCCCATACGATTTGCTTCAGTGGTCAAAGAGAAATGAGGAATTTTGTAGAGGATGTCAAGAATCTCTCCCCTCCAAGTTCTGTCTATTGTATTCACACACAAAAGCATCGAAGTGCTAAACTTGGAAGAATCAGACTCATGACATACTTTACAACTTTTCACATTTCTCTGTGACCGCTTAACCAAATTGAATGGGGTTTTCTGCGAAATAGAGCTAAGATATTATGTTTTAAGACCCTGAAGTAGCATTTAGACAGTTTAATCATATTGGGTGTTATCAATGCGAAAATTTGATTGTAATTTTTTGGGGGGGACATACTGTGTATACTGTCATCTGCTACAATATTAACCTGGCCACACAGGGTGATGGAGTGCTTAAGTCTTCCACTGCTAACAACTACCTGTTTTGTGTACAATGCCGATAGCATGTAGGGATGATGGGTCTACCAGGGTTAAGTACAGAGAGCTGGAGCATTGTCAAGGTCCTCAAATAACGTGGCTGATGCTCTCTCGCCTCCATTACAGGTTGCACACATGGGGAGATCACCTTGCCAATTTGCTGATTGCCTTTGCTGGGAAGAGTATGATCCTGTGAATTCTTGCTCGTCCGCACAACAGAAAATTGAAATCACACTCACTAAATGATTCATGACAAAATGTGGGGGGGGGGGAATATAGTCATGCAATTATGAAATTCGTTTCTGGTACGTTTTTTTTTTGAGGGGGCCAGTTTTCATACACGACTAACAAAGTATTCAATACACAAAGACTTGTCCATGCATAGATATCTACAGCACACATGTTTACACCATTTTGAAGGTGAAGGTGACTCCCATTAGACCTGTTCACTGAAGTATTTTGCACTCTTTGTTCATTCATACCATGAGTGCAAATTGTTTCTGCACGAGCACCTGTTAATCGCTACCTAGGACAGGATGATAGTGGCAGAAGAGGAGGGGATTAAAGTCTCAGAGAGTCTGCATAACAGTGACTAATGGAGAGTATGATGATCATACCAAGCTTGGATTAATGATGGCATCAAAGATGGGGGAATTAAAGCGAGCACCAGAGGAATCGCAAATGAGCCCGGGCACGACAGATGAAGACGGACGAGGGGCGAGGTGACGGCGAAACGAGACACGGGGCGAGAAGAAGAGGTAGCGGGGAGGTCGCATGATGACGGTGGAGGGGAAAAAATAACGAGGGAGAGAGACAGGGAGACGACTCTGCCGCCAGAGAGCGAGTTTCTCCCTTTGTTTGCTGAAGCTTGTGTTTCAGGGAATGGTCAATACACAAATAGGGGCGGCCTGCACGGAGGGCAGCGCAACGGGCGAATGTGCCCAGAATCGCATTAACGAGCCTCCCTCGAGTGGGTCGCGAGCCGGTGCTGGCGAGGTTTACCCCACTGCGAGGCAGCGCGGTGGAACAGCGGCGCAGCCGATTCGTGCATATTTACACGGTGCAGCAATAAATTCTGTTTTCAGAGAAGCTCCCGTGTACTCGGGGGGAAAAAGGGTGTCAAATTTGATCCAAACCGAGGGGGCATTTTACACCTTGTTCATAGGTGCAAGAGCATTTACAAATGCTAGAAAACAATTCTGCAATGGAAGGACAAATAATATTCTCAGAATGTAAAAATTCTTATTGCTACACTTTGAGCCATGTGTAAAAAATTCCTGACCTAAAATATGGTCACTTTCCTATCATCTCATCAAACGACCACAAGGCATGTTGCATAATAGAATGACCTCCCTTTTGTAGCTGTATAAAGTTTGAACAAAAGTCAAATTACTGCTTTGGTGGTAATACTCAATAAATCTTCTAGAAAACCAGGGGAAAGAGTAAAATTACTAACAAACATAACTTTGCCATCATGTTCATAGAAATCAACTTTCTCTGTTAAGCAAGAAAGGCTTACAGTCAACTCACAATGCAAGGACTGACTATTTGATATTCACATGGAATTTTGACATACATTAAGGAAAAATGACGCACATGTAATTACTATGTGATTTTACAGCTCCAAAAGAACCAATTCTCTTTGTGTGAATCTTCCATATAGTATGATATGTTTTTCTACTTTTGTTCATGCCGCAAAATTATCTTTAAACACAATGGCAAGCTACTTGCAGGTTATAGCAATAAGGTAATATTAAGGTCTTACTTATCCAAGGTAGCCTCTTTGGTGTTGCCACTACTTTACCAGAGGACCCTGCCATTATTATTACCCTAGCGTTTCCAGGTACCCATTACTTAATACACCTAGGTCGAGAGGGACATGGTGGGTAAAATCAGGGAGGTGAGCCTCCCTGGACAGTGGTAAAAACAAGGAGTTATCATCTGATAACTCCTTGGTAAAAATATCTTGTCCAAGGACGTACCAGTAAGCACTGGGCAGGAATCGAACTCGGGTCCTAAGATTGGGAGTTGGGAGTCCTACCCACTGTGCCACAGCGCCCCCACGCACCCCGGTTCAATTGGCTCATGAGCTCATAATTAGCCATGGGTGTTAGAAATCACTACACACTGATTACACCATGCCACTCATAATATACGATGCAAAATTGTCATTGAAATTGACAAGCTGCATACACATCATCGTGTACAACCATACTTGACTGCCTGCAGTATGTGCAATTTGATATCAAGTGCCCATCTAAATAATTACACTCATTCCTTTTACAAGGGCTACTCCCCTTACACAATCCCCTGGATCTCGATGAGACACTCCTCCTTGAATTATGATGAAGAGGAACTGCCAATGCATAATATCTCCTTGACATGGGTGGCACTGGGTCCAGTGATACCCAACCCTGTGAGGGTCCAGGGTCCATTGACTGGTCACAGGTGGACACAAACACCCATGGCCTTCACACTGACCCTCTGGAAGTCCAAGGTCTCCACAAGACCTTCTTCCCTCACCTGCGACCTTTCTGGCAGTGACCGACTGCTCCATTATTCATTCCTGCACACGTTTCAATGAGGGTAAGTAAGCCCCTGATTGCAAAGGGAAGCCAGCTTTGTATGTGACGTGAAAACGGCAGATGCTGGAAATCAGCGGAGAAAATACAGCGCGAGGGCGACATTTGGCAGTTAAGTTTAATGGGACGTGACAATTCCCAAACCTTATACTGTATTTAAACTGCATTGTAATTAGGCTTTGTCTCAGCACATGCAGACAGGGTTATTTTCATGTTATGATTAGAAAGGAACTAAATACGAGACATGCTTAGTTTTGAGCCTGGGTAGTTATACCAACACTATAAAAAGTGATTAAGGTGACAGTAATTAAAGGGACGGAATAGTATTGGTTGAGATGAGGATTGAACTTTAAACTTTTTGCAAGATACTAAGAAACCACTTGTGAAATGTTACAGAGCATATGATTCTAAGAGGAATTCAAAGTTTATTTGATAAAAATCAGTTTTTGAAATGGCTGAGATATCCAAAAACACAGTAAAACGAGGTGATCCTAATAAAGGTGGGTCCCACCTTTTAATACGACCCCTTTGTTTTGGATATCCCAGCCATTTCACAAACAATTTTCATCATATAAACTTTGAATCCGTCTTCTAAAGAATTAAATGCTCTTTCATATTTCCTAAAAAGTTTCTCACTATCTCACAAAAAAGTTGGAAACCTGAAGCTCCATCTCAATCAAAACGATACCATCCCCAATGATTATTATCATTATTATTTCAATAATTATTTTCACTGCTACTATTATCACTATGATTAGTTCACTGCAGTTTGATCATTATTTAAATACATTTTGCCAATGAATCATATCACTATCCACCAAAGTTGGAAAATTCACATGATAGTAACTTTGAGTTTTTCTCTTTGTTCCCTGATGACAGTAAATGAGGCATTATAAAACATAATTCATGAGTTATGGTCTATAAATGTGCATCCCTGGGGTATCACTACCTGTCTTTAGTTTAATACCAGCTGCAATGTATACACAAGGTCTTTTCCAGGGTTTCAAAGGTTATCACATTACAACATCCACTCACTTACACTGTTTGAATGCTATAGCTTTCTGGAATTAGTTCCTACTACATACACTATATGTACACCGTACCAAGAGGGTGAATCAGAGTTTACACACCGTCCCATCAACGTGGTACGATAAGTGAACGGGGTTTGAAGAAGAGCAGGCATATCATAGGTTTTGATCAGGTCACTTTTCCTCGGCTAACTTGCATTTATCAGATATTCTTAAATCAACTGATCTATTAAAATGATAAGTGATGCACTATCACATTTGTTGCCATGCTCTACGATGGTACATTGTACACGTGAAGGCATCTATGATTATCTCTGCATTTGGCAACAGAATGCAACATTCTTGGCAGAGATTCGGTGACAAGTAGTCTGACACCCAAGACTAGTCTTGAGGCTACAATCTACCTGTCACCTCGTGCCGTTCCAGACACCTGATAGGAGACGTATCCACTTGATTGCTCTGTAATCTAAGAAATACAGCATGAGAGACGTTTCCCCCATATGCTGTATAGACATTACGGATCCTTTTCTGCGTCCTCACAATGCACGATGGCAGAAGCTTCGGGCATCCCGGCACTTGGCCTAACAAAGCATCAGTGCAGCAGAGTGGGACCTTTCTAACCAATATCTCTTTTCATTCTTTCCTCATCCATACTTTTATTCATTACAACATATTTATCTACGTCTACCTTTTCTACATTATCTGTATGTGTAGTAATATATGATGTACATGATATTATGAGTGTAAACATATGTATAGGCCTCTGTGACCGGTATACTTAATTTTTTTTTTCTGTTCATCTGCTGTTTTCTTTTCTTGCATGCTGCATCTTCATTTCCATTGCTCCATTTGCCAACTAATGCATGCTAGATATCCATCTATAATGTTTATGTATGTAGTATACGTATATTTGTGTGTGTATACAAAATGCACATACTATGTGAATATTGATATATTGAGATATATCTATGCACCTTCTAATCTATTTCCTTATATCTCTCTCATCTACATCTCTCATCCTTATAACCACTTGCTTCAAGCCTCATTCCAATATCAAACCCTCTATCCAATACATATCTGACATCAATAAGTATAGAGTGAAAGAAAACCTCCCTCACGATAAGAGCACGGGATATCATGCTGATTACACGCATCTTACGTGCAACTACGCACAAAAAATTCTGCATCACGACATCCATAGCAAGATACAACTTTGTAGCCCCTGTGTGGTCCGATACACCTCGACCTGAACGTGTCTAACCCTGGCACCATTCCATTTCAATGCTGCCGATCTGGTGCATGACTGCACAATATTATATGCTTGTCACACTATTCCTGGACAAGAAAAAAAGTCAGTTCAAGTTGTTTCATCCATTTCCTTTTCTTCTTCTTCCTTTTTTTTTTATCTAATCAAAGACTACTTTCATTTTGAATTGATGGATTCCCATTTCCAGCTAATCTGGGCAAATGCATTGCAACACCACAGCGATAATACTGTTGATTTCATGCCAAAATTATGGCCTATGCAGTGGTAACTGGAGCATCAGAAAATTAATGGCAAATTCACCCCTGACCTTGCATTGTCAGAAACTGCTTCTGAAAGTGTCAACTTGTGTATAACTTGATTATACTTTTCCTTTTATCGAGAGACTCAGGGAGATGCACTAGCTTGGATTGGCAGGTTTAGCACACACTGTAGTATCTCAGCTAAACAATCTGGCTAAAGACTAGACCAATCTTTCAATCAAACTAAGGTAGGAAAAAAACCCACAATCAACCCCCCCCCCCCAAATAAAAAACAACAACTAACAAATAAAGTATACACATACATCAGCTCTCATCTTTGAGAATATTCACTGTTTAACACCGGTTTTCAACCCCCAATAAAAAAAAAGAGTCTTAATATCAACTGGGAGTGAGACTAACTAGCTTCCTCCCATGGAAGTAGTTGTTATTCTATCAAATTTTCACACATTTCCTCCAGTATGTATTTAAAACTGATAGAAACTTCCTTAAAGAGAGTTAAATGCCATTACTAGGTGACAATTGTATCATTGGGCAGACCTGGTTTTACAGGAATGTATCTGAACAAGAAAGCACAATGAAAACAAAGCTACACATGACAAATTTAAAGTTTTATTTTTCTTCCTCTAAACCTTACCCCAATTAAAATAGAACAGGAAACATGGGAAAAAGGAGTTCATCACCCTCGATTTACAGGGAATCATATGGAGAAGTCCAAATTCAATGTTACTGGTTAATTTCTCCTAAAGAAACAGGGCAGTACTTCTTGCAAATCACCAACAAATACGACTGTAACCCCCCCTTTTTGGGGGGGGGGGGGGTTGCACCTACTTAACTGAGAACAATACTACCTCAATAGCCTTTGCTCAGTGTTAAAGAGGTATTTTGTCTGTTACATCGAGAGGTAGTATACTCTTACTCTTGTTTTGCTTCAAAACAATTGTGGGCTAAGCCTAGGCCAGATACTATCTTGCAGTGAATACTGAAGAGAATAAAAAATATGTGTGAGCACAATGTAAGCACTTATGTATGGTGACCACTCAAGGGGGAAAAAGTGGCCCTTACGGACAAGTGGCCACTAGAGACAGATTGGCTGCTACATGATATTCTATTATACATGCTATCAACTAGAATTGTCCCGCATATGTCTGCAGTGCATATATCTGAATGTATGTCAAAACACATCACTAAATAAAATATCTCAGAAACAAACATAGGCCTTTTTTTTTTTTACTTTCTTTTCAATTTGGTCCATACTCTGGCTTAGCTGACTTAATATAGAAAATAGAAGTAATAATAATACATAGATAAATAAAAATAAATGAATAAACAAATTACATGTGGTCAGATTTGGAGATGCCAGCTTGGTACCCTACATGTAGCAGATAGAACTTCACCTTGAGTTCATGGCAGCTATACAGTAAATTCACATTTGAATTAGCATAGTATCAAACACCATTGTAATTCATAATCTTAATGGCAAATACTGCAATAATTCACTTGGTACCATTTTTAATCATGAAATAACATGGTATTTCTGGCGATGTCTTGATACTTGCTCCTGGGATAATTGCTCCGGTCCTATTTCCCTCAAGGACTTCTCACAGTAGGGTAAGGGTTGTGATAGGGTTTTAGGTTTGATTTGATTTGAGGATTAGGATAAGGGTTAGGGCTTTGTTTGTGGGTAGAATTTATGTTTGGCTTTATAGCATGCAGATATTTCATGAGGGCATTTGTCACAGGAGAAAAATAATGTCATGGAACCATTTCTGACAAGCTCTGCAAAGACATCTGTGCATATTTCCTAAAAAGATGCACAAAGTGTGTCCAGTCACATGAGAAATACACAGCTGTATGATTATTGGTGTTTTGTGACGTGATCCACACTCAAATCTCGCATGCATATTTCCTGCAAAGTTTGAATTATCAACCTAACTCTGCTGATACATTTTGGAATGTACAGTGCAAAAGTGGTGCATTTCATGGAATATTTGCACTTGCACTACAAATTACCGTGTGGAATGCTGTAGTATGTCACCCTCAATGTGAGTGCACCCACAGTGGAGAGAATATAGGGTGGCCATCAGACAGGTAGGAACTATATACCAGGTACCCAGGCTTTTTAACTCCACATTTCTCTCTGGTGGCATCTGCAGGGGTCACACAGTGCAGGTGGCTGCTATGGACAAGTGGCCACTAAGACAGGGTTGAATGCATGAGGGCATCTATTCATATATACCATGCCTATTGTCATGACTGGCAGCCCAAGACAGCTTCTTAGATATTATATAAAGTTTGGGTATTAAAACTGATAGAGTGCTTGGGGATAACCACCCATCATTTTCATACCCTGAAATCGTCATTAATGGAAACAATACCAGTGCCATATATGTCCCCGGTGATATTCCAAGACAATAAAACTGAAGGTGTGTATGATGAAAACAATCCTTTATTGTTGACAGGGCAGACATGCAGGGAATAGGCAGCAGCCCTCTTAAACCCTCTTAATAGATTCACCATCTTAAAATGCCTTTGACATTGCACATAATAAGCTCTCTACACGACTAAAAGGGTTCATGGTTGGGTTGTCCTTGGCAACATGTCTTGCTCATGGCAAGCCAGAGGAAGGAATCCTACAACCTTCTTGCTCACTTCTAATCACTCTCAAAAATGGCCCAATATCACTCATTTTTACAACTCCTAGAAGGTCATGCATCCTCCAAATGACTGGCCTATGAACCTTGATATTAGCATTAGCAACCCTGCAAATCTCCCTGCATGTTAACGATTTGAACTGAGAAACAACTTGTCAGGAAGAGATTTCAATGACTTGATTAAAATCGTACAAAATGAACTCAAGGTCATGCATTTTGAATGCCATTGCTCCCCTTAAAACACTGTAAGTTTCTACTTCCAACTTAATCTCACACAAATGCAGATATCATAATAAACTTTGTATGTTTACCCTAACATCATCTTGATGCTAAAGTTATATCATCTCTAACCCTGCATATGATACATGGCTCGTTTTACAAATGACTGATCAATATTCTGTTTTGGTTTCATTAATACTAATAGTTTAAATGAACAAAGGCCTAGCACTTGTCAAACATTATGTCAATTGTTCTTCATATTGTAATGGAGATGTTCAGTATTCCTTTGTCAGTCCAGAGATTATTAATTGAATGCATGAATCTCCCCTAGCAAGTATGAGGTAACAAAAAGTAGTAATCATACGGACACAAGTCAGCAGCAGCAGCAGCAAGCTCAACAATCAATAACCGATAAAAAGAAATTGTTTTCAAACCATGGTCATACATCCTTGTATATATCCTACATTACCAGGCAGGTATAATCACTGCATGAATAAACCGTATCCATCAACAGCAAAACTCGAGTAATATGAGGAGTTCAATGTTACTTTGACATTTTGTGCCCGTAATTAGGGCAGCCTGTTTTAATGACAGACTTCAACTACAGCCCTATAAACGTCTGGCCTTTTGACCTGGCAGGTGCCAGCTTCAACGATGTTGCAAAGAATAGCAATCAATGGATAATCAGCGCCACAGAACGCTGGTAACAGCAAACTGCAAGTGACCTCTGGCTCCTTCCAACTCCAAAATGAAAAATCAATACAATTTCACCAGTCGGCATCATTTCTCTGCACTGCATATCATAGTCTGGGGCAATCAGACCACTTGTATTTAACTCCTCCGACCAGCCCACTTTAGATCAGGGGAAAAAAAATGCATTCCTCTTTTGGTACAGGTTGACTGCGAAATGCACATTGGTATTATCAAGGCTCACCCTTTGAGATTTATGGAAATGACGTACAATTGTCACAGAGGGGGTGGAAGAAAAAAAAATTCTTGTCTACTTCAGGGATCATAGACTGAGGATTGTGCAGTCTAGAATCATCGTGGAGGATTAATGATGTCTAGAATCATCTTGAAAGGATAAAGAAGTCTAGACTTACATGTATCTTGAAGATGCAACGTAAGAGTCTGTATGCCTACCAGTCATTGTTGCTATGTCAAACAATTTTTGATATTTTGATTTGATTTGATTTGATTTGATTTGATCTGGTTTTTGCTAAGTCAGGGAAGGCATCTCAAAAATAGATGCATTAAGAAAATTGTTTTTGAATGAAATCAACAGGTTAGCGAAAGCGTGAGCAAGAATTGTGCAAGTATCTTGTAAGGTAGGGTGGTTTGTTTAATAGTCAAATGACATGATGCCTGTATGGTGTCCTACAGATATTTACTACACTGTCTACTCAATGGCAAACCAAGAAAAAACAGATTTATTAACAAAATCTAAATGAGTTACTCCTTTCAAGCAAATCCACTCTTCATACTCAACATTGAAAAGAATACAAAAATTAACCATATATTTCTCTGGCAAGATACATCCTCTGTGGAGACACTACAGTACACTCACTTTCAAATCGATTATCCACTCTCTGAATATATCGAATTTGTCTACCTAAAATCGGCTTCAATCTTACGTCAGATGCACTGATTTGCAAAAAAACAAAACAAAAAAACAACAACAACAACACACCAACAAATTATTATGACAATCATCATGTCACTATTATTGCATTGCCTTGGGCATTTGATGACAGAATATCCTATAGTGGCCAATTGGCATCATATTCATTTTGCCTATGACACCACTGCCTGGGATGGAGGGTATTTATAAGTATCATGCCACATGTATGACCATATCACTGTCTCCTATAACTTCCCCTCACCGGCTCCTTCGTATGACTAAAGATAGCCGGTTGCAAATCAATGAGGTGTCACCCGACACAAATTAATCATCACAAAATCAGAGTGTCCTTGTTTGGTGCACAAAAGACTAGTATAACGCTCACAGACGCAATTATACTCTGAATGATGAGCCAACACCAAGTACACCTTCCACGTATTATACGAGTACATGTACTGGTATATAGTACACCAAAAGTACACTGGCACCTTTTTTTTTCCCTCACAAGTCTGTGACATAAAATACCTAAAAATCACTTTGTTACTATTTTGTTAACATGAGAATACATGAGGTTAACAGCGACAATTAATACCACCTATCAAATTGTCTTCTTGATGGGGATATTAATTGCAATGAGACTTTTGTTCAAAAGTTCTCTTTTCAAAGGAGATTTTTACTCTTTCCAATGCATGATATAGAAGGTTCATCATTCAGAAAGCTCTTTCCATTACTGGACTAATTCTAAAAACTCATTAGAACCAATCATTTTAACTATATTATCCTTTGACTGCCCTATGCATAAGGGTAGCATCATAATTGGTATATTCGTGTCATATTCATAGAATGTGTCATATTCATAGAATATGTCAAAAGTTTAACCATGTCATATTCATGGAATGTGTTCAAAAGTTGAACAAGTACAAAATATTCATCTTCACCATTCTTACTTCATACATGACATTTAAGATTATGGATCTTAAACACACAAATTGGCTACAAATGCTAATCAAGAATATAAACTGAATGCCACAAAATGAAAATGATATCTCAATTTTAGGCAGACTCTTACTTCACTTTCACCAGATGTTTATAACCAGTGCTTATCTTATTTCATTTTATTTTTGTTTGTTTTTTCGGGGGGGGGGGGGGGGGAGGGGGGGAGGGGGGGTCATGGCATAAGTTCATTTCTGAGAACATTCAAACCATGCATACTCCACTAACCCACTGACTCCAGCAGATTGAGTTTCACTCTAACATCAGCATTGGTTCTCGATGAAGAGATATATCGTCGGTGGGGTGACAAAACCTCGTATCTCAAAAATCACGAATTTTCAGGAGAGGGAAAAAACATTCCTGTTTCAACAAATTACGTGCTGTGATAACGTTCTTTCTTTTTAAAAGTGGAATATTTCTTATTTTTCAAATATCATTATTGAAATATCATAAAATGGTTATTTTGATTTTTGAAATTGAGTTACGAGGTTTTGACTTTTATCGAAAATGAGATACGAGTTTTTTTACCTTTTATTCAAATTGAGATACGAGCCCTTAGTTTCAACTCTGAATGAGTTACGAGGATTTTGCTGAGTCGTTGTTATGATAATTGATGTTCATGGTGATTATGAAGATTATTGCAATCCTGTCAACATTCTAATATCAATTTTCTCCTTTACACGGTTCATCGGTAACTTCAAAACAGAACCATCGTTCACACGCCCATCTCCCAAAACAGACATTGACGGCACATATCCGTAGTGAAAAAAAAAAACATTATAGATGAAATTAATGACTGCATTAATGATTATTGTTAAGACAAAACAAATGAGATATTCACAATTTATCATTTGAATCGCCAGATAAATTTTATTTCATTCAATTCAATCCAAAATCCAAGCAACGCATTCCCAACATATCAAAATGGATTTGTTAAGAATTCTTGAAAATTCATAGTCTTAGAACATCGATTCAATGTTAAATAGAATCTGAATTATTAATCGAATTAATTTAAATTCAATGCATTTTATTGTTCAGGGGGGAGTCTCATCAAAGTTGTCTTTCACTGACGGTTACCATAGTAACTGTCAGTGACCAGTATTTTCAGCCAATCAAAATGAAGGATTTCACTAAAATTGTCAGTGATGACAACTTATCAGCACCGACAAACTTAGATGAAACACCCCCGATATATTCCTGTTCTTCCAAGAAGGTATCAAAGTGATCAGCAAAAACATAATCATTTTTGGAGTCACAAATTTGCTTACAGAATCACACCGACTGTGATCACAACAACAGAGTTTGCCTAATGTATCGGCAAACTGTACATCACTTTATGAATGAAATGCAGAATCATTGTCTATGCTCTATTTATTCATCACGCCTGTTCTATGTCATTGAGTTTTGAGACGGTTGTCCGGCATCATTATCAGAAGAGGAACTATCCCCATCACTGTATGACATCTTCTACGTCTGGTGCGTAATCTTCGTCAGATATGTCGAGATCAGCATCTGCAGCTTCTAAACTTGTGTCTTCTGAAACTGAAATAGATATGCCATTCACCTAAAGGTTTACCCGTGTATTTTTTTTTTCGGGGGGGGGGGGGGAGGGGCGGCGATTCACATGCTACAGCATCAGGACAGGGTATTTTGTTATACAAAGCTAAATACTTTGTGTTATGTTTTTAAGTCGTCTAGGCAAGGCCAGCGGTAGTGCCCAAGTTTAAATGCATGTATGTCAATGTCGTTTGACATTGGATTTCTTTTATACAAATTTAGTTGCCGAGCAACTGTTGATCAAGGCTGAAATAGGAACACATCAGCAAGTACGGGGGGGGGGGGGGGGGTGAATCCACTGGAAAAATATGTATATTTACTGATAATTGTTCTGGAATACTTGCTCGCTATAGTAAAAGGCGCTATGAATGACGAAAATATGCGTGAGAGAGAGAGAGACACTTATTTTGAAACATCAGCAAGTTTTCACTGAGTCTCCTCTGCAACAGCTCGTTTAGGGAAAAAAACAATCATTTTTCGAGATTTATTTGATTTTTGAATAAAGATGAGTAAAAATGCGGGACATTTTTGCACCATAACGGTTTCTACTATCTGCTGAGCGATACTTGTATGGGAATACCATAGCTGGTAGTTCACTATTCCAATGTAGGTTTTTGTGATTTTGTTAAAAGATGTGTACCTTTTGTGTCTTCATTTATAACAGGATAAGTGTTTGACTGTCTGTTATCACTCTCGATGTTTTGATCTTGACCTTCTCCAGCCTGTCGCAAATCTGCATCTGAAAATCACAATCACATGAATTACAGCTTCAAGTTGCATGTACATAGTGTATACATTTTTCTTTTACAAAACACTTTACGTTGTGACTAAATTAGATTTATGCTTTTAAGTAAACCAATCTTCTGACCCTCTGTCTTACCAAGAAGAGGCCCATTCAACGGAATTCAAGATTAGTTCGCCTACTATGCCATGGTGGCCCAATAACAATGGTCAGTGCTCAACATTCTGATTCATGAAGGCAGTGAATGGATAATTATGTAACACAAATCTGAATTTTCCCCTCAACAGCTATCCTTGGTAAAAATTTTATGTCATGTGTTTTAAAATGCAATGGGGAAGGAACCGAGTATAAAGATGAATACAGTGCACTCCCGTTACAACGAACACGGTTATAACGAAATTTCGTTATAACGAAGTAAATCTTCTGGTCCCAAAATTATCACCATTTAAGTCTATGGTATAAAATTCGCTTATAACGAACACGGTTATAGCGAAATTTCCGTTATAACGAAGTCTTTTCCGACCGCCACAGACAAAGAAAAACAAAAGAAATGTGCTCCGTTATAACAAAATGCGAATTGCTTTCGAAAATACGTAGCGGAACAAGCATTTATATCGTCTCCGCATGGGTGGACGCTTCACACCACCGTGTGTTCGCTCCTTGTGTCACGCACAGTTTCTTAGGGGAACTTGCGTTTATTATTTTACTACAGTTATCCCATCACATTTCACATAGCTTTGCAGTGTATGATGAGTATTCAGCAAACAGAATATGATATATATACGTGGTTTCCTTGTTTTCGTTATATATCGTATTTGTTCGGTTATAACGAAATTTCGTTATAACGAAAGAAAACTGCCGGTCCCGAGCATTTCGTTATAACGGGAGTGCACTGTACCCGTAAAAATATCGACAAATGCTTCTTTAATAGAGTTGGACTCGAATGATAAGGTTAAAAATGCCATGCCTCTGAATGTTGAACACTGACATGGAACCAACAGCCGCACATTATTTTGGTTTAATTTTTTTTTTTTTTTAATTTAGTCATCATGAATCAATTCAATTCAATTTTTATTTTCCACTTATGGGGTGGAACACCCTCGTCAGCCAAAGGCTGGTTTTCAGAGGGGTCCACACATACAGGTTTAAAGATATAAACATTATACATACAGTATGACCAGGATATACATCACATAATATGAATATTATTTTGTTAGACACACAGGGGCATTGTTTATAGTTACATTTTTTTCTTTAATTTCTGAAGACCTGTTCATCGCAGGCGAAAGTGGGAATGTGGATGGCAAGCATTCATAATTAAAAACAACATGTATAACAAAAATGCCCCCTTCTAATAAAAGTTAACCAGAGCAAAATTAAAATTATGAATCTATTTAAAGCTGAAGTCAAAACAATCACACATGCAATAACTTTTAAAAACTTCAAATATCTCAGTATGAAATAGTGAAACTAAGCAGGAGGGGTAGGGAGGTTGTAGAATATGACTTGACTTCAATGTCTGTACATGTATCTATTAAAAAGACATTATACATCCCCTCAATTTTAGTTTTACACATTCAATGGAACTTCTCTTAGATAAAAGAGACTGTACGCACAAAGGACTAAAAGGGGAAATATGATTTATTGATATTTCTAATGTACGACAGTAGTGCTAAGTATTAAATAGACAAATTGAATAAATTTCTAGAGAAACAGTACCCGGGGAAAATAGCTCTGGAAGATGAAAATGCGGCTCGCGTAAGTTTTCATTGAGTGGAAAAAAGTCTTTTGAAAAGAGAAATGAATTCTCCCCCAGCCTGCTACTGCTAGGAAAGTACACTTAATGTGGAGTATTGAACGAAGAGTATTTTGATGCAGTTTCGGTCTGGATGTTTGCCATGTGAAAGCATATTGATAATGTATACATTAAAACGTTTCACATTGAATTGCTGAAATTTTGCAGAGTTTGAAGTTAAATCATTACCAATTTGTGTTTGCCATCCAGCAAATATTATTCATTACACACCCGTGGCTGTTTATTTGTGTTGATACTTTGCCAAAATAGTGATCTATTTTCAAATTCATGTTCCCCTATTCTCAACATCTTTGTTGTGTATCCGTATTTCATCTTCATTGCGATAATACAATATCTTAATGCACAGTTTCAAAGTGAATTGACCTACTGCCAGTATTCCTGCTTACCTTTAAAAAGGAAAAAAAAACAAAGACAGAATCATCTATTTACCTTTTTTTTTTCTACTTTCCATTGCTCCAATTCTTACCAAATGTTGACCTCCCTTGAATAATGTCAAGGAGCACCTATTGGGCCTTCAAATCACGGGCGTCACCATCTGAGTCCTCCCAGTAGTCCTGTTGTGATTCTTCTGTGTCCATTGGAATGATTGGTTCCTGGGTTCTTTCGACTTTAGCTTGTTCATTTTCTTGACTTTTTGTCTGTTTCTTACTAAGCTCAAGAATTTGCCACCCTCGCGTGAGTTTATGCATATTCCTGCAAGTGAGTAAATGGGATAGGTTGTCAAAATGAATATCCTAAGCGGAGAAAACAAGGAAAGGGCATCCCATCCCCCCTACCCGGCACCTTGGCTCTTCCCCCACCCAAAAAAAAAAAAAATGAATAGATAAAAAATAAAAGAAAAACAAATACATAAATGTTGATGGAAGAATTAGTGTAAATTTCCAAATGTTCGGTAAATGTATAAACTCGGAAAGAAAACCGACCACAATTTTGTCAGATCTTACCGATTTTATTTTGTCATTTCTTATTTGTCATTTTTTTTATATGGGGATTTGGCCGTCAATTATTTTTGTATAAGTACTAAAAACACACATAACGTTAAAGCATTACTAAAATGTAGAACAGATTTCGGCAACTATTTATCCCCTCCCCCCCCCCCCCACTTCCGCGAGGCAGATGGAGTTTGGACAGAACTTTGATTAACGGATCCAAAAGTAATGCGTGCACCACCCCCACAAAAACAAATAAAACATTACAGATCTAACTAGTATCAATAATAATAAAAGCGGTCCCATGCACATAGAAGTTATGAATGTAGACCTTCTTGAATGTTACGTTTAACCCGTCATCGCCTAACTTTAGACCAAAATATGGTCTGGTGCTTGTCACAGTGGGTAGATCAAAATGCGGTCTAGTACAACCATTATCAGTAAGATGTGCTCAATTTCTGAATCTAACCGAATTATTTTATGCAAAAAAAAAGTTATTTAGACCTAGAATCTATCACTAAATTACAACATTGTACCCAAAGTGATAGTGAAATTAATTTATAAATGTCAGAGAACCGGTACTCTGCAAATATAGATCTAGACTATAAAAAAGTAATATAGATTGACATTAGAATGATTACAAAGATTACATAGTCATAGAAAATACAAAGTCAAAGATGAACTCTATGCTGGCAAGACAATTAATGTATGATAGTCTAGCTTTATTACACATGCAGCTAGGACCGATAAGCTTGAAACGATCAGCTTAGAAAGGTCTAGGCTTAGCTAGCCCGATATCTAATAATAACATGAGCTTCATGTACGAAAATATGCTAAAAGATAGCTAGCCCTAACAGGGTAGACGTACAGGCCATACTTGGAACTCTTTTTCTTGGCACGTACCTGATGCCAAGGATTGGTAGATCTACTAACTTACATAGACTAAGTTTGACCTTATACTAGTTTTAGAATAATTCAAGTTAGATTTACATTTAGATCTAGTTAGATCTAACTGTTAGGTCTCTATATTAAACTAACGATCAACGCCCTAACAAAGCATCAAATTGCCTAATTTTACTGTAAGTTAGACTAGACCTATCAAAACCAATTAAGTTATGAGTCATGACATCTGCACTCTCTAATTTCTAACAAGGTTTTGACCAGTCTGACATAAAATTCGAGTTCAACTCTCCCCCGAACATAAAAACTAAATCAGGAACACTCATGACTCAAAACACTCACACACACACACACACACACACACACGCACAGAGCGACACACCGATCACAGTTAATTTACTCTCACAGCCTACACAGGCAGGCCTAACTTTGCCTACCTTCATGAATACGTATCCGGGCAATTACCCCCAGAGGGCAATTACCCCCCGGCCAAATACTGGTTGATGGTAAGGTTAGAGTAAAGATTAGGGTTAGGGTAAGGTTTAGGGTTAGGAGTTTGGAATAGGGTTAGGGTTAGGTTCAGGATTAGGATTAGGATTAGGGCCAGGGGGAGGGTGCGGGGTAATTGCCCAGGGGGTAATTGCCCTAGACCCCATGAATAATAACCAAAAGTTAAATCTAATTTTAGAATTTTATAATGATATTTTACAATGATACAGTCTCTAACTAGCCCAGCGCTATTAAAGTTCAGCTAAACTCCCTTACCTAATTGATTATGAAACACAGTATAAGAAAAGTAATTTAAGATTTGGTATAGTTTTTTGGTACCTTGGTTCGTGATGGCTGTTGCGTCTTCCTTCCTATAAACTGTTCAATGGGAGAGCACAGAAATCGATATGACATCGACTTCCAATTCCATAAAATGATAAATAAGAAAGCGCGCGCAAAAATATTTCGCGCTAAATGTACGAGACACGCGTTTTGTCAATGCGCATTTGGAATCACGGCAAGTAATAATATCGCGTAACTCGATGAACGAAATTTGCAACTGAGATACGAGGTATTATCAGCGCATTTTTGCAGTTCCTATTTGCATAAACCTTGTAACCCAATATGGGTCGAAGTTGGTGTGGAGATACGAGGTTTTGTTAGAACAGATTTTGGAGACATAGGGAGAAGGAATTGCGTATCTTATGTTACGAGGTTTTGTCAGTGCAGCTTCGACGTGGGTTAAAATTACGAGGTTTACTTTCAAGGCGTTTTTGAAAAAACAAAGGCAGAATGGCGTTCCATAGGTTTATCAGATGGTGCGGTAGGCCATTAGGTACAAAATTATGCAAAAAACTCAAAATCTCAAAAAATTGAGATACGAGGTTTTGTCACCCCACCGACGATATACTGGTATACCCCACACTAACAGCTCAGGGGTTAAGTGTCTATCGATATGAGACAAAGCCATACCATTGCTAGGTGCTTGTGAATCTTGTCTTCCTTCCTCATTTGAATTTCAAAAACAAAAACAGAAAACAGTTCCTTTTCTCATTATTCGGACGGGATGTACGTGCATACCTCGCAAATCAGGTTTCGGTCAGTCGCATTGAAAAAAAAAATGCAGGTCTCTAGGTATGATAGAGAAACAATAAAGCTGCATTTCTTCTCATGAAAATGCTCCTGAAACACTTGAGCAAAGTGACTGTGCTTTATAACTCCTCTCATCAAATCTGTGACATTTTAACGTACATGAATATCTGTACACAATGTCCACTAACCATTCTCCTCCATCTTTATAAAAATGTTTTTGGTTGTTTTGGTTTTGGTTTTTTGCAGCACATTTGTATTTGAAAGTGCTGACAGGGAATGACATACATGATGTACATATCACACACAGTTAGACGGTCATATGTGATTTATATACTACTGGATATGTGACTTTTTAGTTCTCTTCCTTACCTGCCATTTTACGCCCTTCCTTGCCTCCCTGAGACTGTCCCAGATTTTGAACAAATTCAAGCCTTACACAGTACATGATCTTGCAAACTTTCATATTTCCTACATAACCTTACAGCTCCTCTACCCATCAATATGCTAATAAAGTGCACTGTCGCACGCTTAATGCACTTCCGAGACCTAATTACACAAGACGTGACGGCCGAGAAGAAATATCCCCCGGCTAATCCACTTGTCAATATCAAATCGCACTCCATCGCACATTGTATGTACATCTAGACGTACAACCATTCAGAGGATTTCGTCAGAAGGCATATCATTTCTTCTCGATTTTGACTGCCACATTCTCTTCTCCGACAATGCACCTCTCAAACTGGAGCATGCGCATGACCCCATCTTGTTGTGCTAAATGGAAATGCAATGCAGTGGATCAATTTCAGCCCCGATTTGATACACAAGTTTCAGAATACTACTGGAAAAAATACTAATTTTGCAAGAACTGTGCTTGTGTCCCAATATTGTGAAAATGAGGCACTAGGTAACATACGGAAAAGTTCACTCTGATATGACAATAAATCGTTCAAAGTAGCTCTTTTATGAAATAAAATTTAAACTACATGTACATGTAGACTAATGAAATATGTGGCTCTCCCTGGTTCACTCTAATAACAATAAATCATCTCAGATTTGTAGAAGCCAAGCTATCAAATTCCATTTTCATTACGAAACTGCTGGTTGGTCATTTAGAATCACTGATGATTGCAAACATTTCAGAAAATCACACAAAGGAGCATTCACAGTCAGAGCAAATTCAAGAAAAATGCCAGAACCAAGAAGAATTCATCATTTGATTTGATTTAGATATCCCATGTCAATGCAAGCAGCAACATGCTGTTAAAATTTCACCAAGGTCAAGCGAGCAGCAGGAGGGAGCCCATTATTACACAGTTGATATACACAGCACTTGACGATAATCATACAGCACACACCTCTCAACGGCAGAATCAAATTCCATATGCCAAACATCCTTTCTACTCTCCGTCTCTTTTGAGGATGTGTGTGTGTGTGTGTGTGTGTGTGTGTGTGTGCGTATGTGTGAAAGAGAGAGAGGGAGGGAGGAGGGGGGAGGAAGAAAATTAACTCAAAATGCGGCCCGAAATCCTTTCACGTTCATCCCCCCTCTCCTTCATATTCATATGTGTATATGGAGCAGTAGGATGACAAGGGGAGCTGGCGTGTGCTGGCAGGCTGATAACCTTACCATACGCGACCTGGAATTGACCTCCAACCGGACCAGTTTTCACTTAATGAAGGCTGCTGCCGAGGCCGGCCGCATGCGAGTTCAGTTCGGAACAAGGTACTACACTTGACATCCGTTGGAGCCATGCTTTTCCAGCTATCCTACACAATGGTTGTACTTGTGTTCCACATATGCAAATGTACAAAGATTCTAATCGTGAACTCAACAGAGTTCAACCAATCCACAATTGTGCATCCATCCCAGCGTATACCAGCCTTCTTGACGGCGGCCATCCTCTGCAACAATGAGAGGGAGAGATCAAGGAGGAGAGAGAGAGACCTTTCTCAATGTCACCAAAGGAGGTGGAAATTGAAAATACTCTTCCTGCTCGCTTAAATGGCCATGAACCCTGTAATGAAAACTTGTCTTGAGCAGAAGGTATTATCTTCCATAGAATTATTTTTTTAAAAAAATGAAAGTCACGAGGTGGAGTCTATGAAGAGTAGACATAGTACAGCAATGAAAAAGGGGGGGGGGGGGGTAAGTTGCGATTATGACCATGCCAAAATACAGTATTGTGGGGAGGGGTATGCAGGGTGTTGATGAGAGGAAGAATTGTGGAATTTTTTTTCTTTGTGATGCAACTATAAGGCAGAGATTCTACATCCTGTGGCAGTAATGATCACCGCCCTTGTGTGGCAGTTCAAAGTCAAAAACTCCCTCGTGCCTTTCTCCTCTACCCTCCCTCCCTCTCTCTGCGCTCCTCCTCCCACTTTCCCCTCCCCCTTCCTGTCCTTCCCATTCTCACTTGCTCACTAACCAACCTTTGTAGCTGGCCAGCATCCTCATCACCTCACCGGTTGCCTAGCAACAGGTCAGCCATGTGTGAAAGTACAATTGGGAGCTCTGAGCGAGAAGAGTGCTAGGAATACTGCTGTGATTGTCCAGACGTGAAGCGCACAAATTATCTTGGTAAGAGGCAAAGCACAGGATCTGCCCAGCACAAAATAATGTTCATTTTCTGAACAGCTGGGTGTTGGATTAAGCATTTTAACCAATTCGATCACTTTAAAGAAATCAATACTATCCATTATTATGTCTTTGGCCATATATCCTCATATGCCAAAAAAAAACACAACTGTAGAACACCACAGATGTGGCATTGACAAGGTTGAACTGACATTTCAGTGGCACTTTCTCTTTCTGCATACAAATCTGCTCATTAACCTCATGTCAAGTAAACCAGTCCAAACCCAAGCACATAAAAAGTGTAGGAAAGCATCTTAATCTAAATATCAAAAGCAAAACTTAGGTCTTGTCCTATAAAGACATATGCGAGAGTGAATGCAATTTACAATCAATTACATTGTACTTCCTACTGCCCTGACTCAGCCAAAAATTCTTTCCTTGTCTGCGACACTCTACTGTAAACTGTAATCTTCAATACTAAAAATAGATATTGCTTGCACAAAAAAATTCTTTAAACAACACTGTCACAGCTATTTCTTTACGTCAGCACATCATTATCGCCTTCATGATTTGCGCAATATGCACAAGTATTGACGAGTGGGTATTTCTTATCTAAACAATCTCTACATTAATATAGACTTTCTCTCACTCTCTCTCTCCATATTTAACAGACCATTCATACAAATATTTATATACCTGTATCAAAACTACTCACCTAAGCTTGTTCAATTATTGCCTGATAACATTATCATAGCTTTTCAAATGACTCTTGCATATTCTCAAATAACTTTTCTGATGATATCAACCCATTGCTCTACATAAGTTCTACTCTATAATATTCATAGACGCTCTACTAATAACCTGACATAAAAGAAAAAGTAAGTTTCCCAGCAGGAAATAACATCATTCTCCAAACAGTCAAAATTTGTGCTTAGTTCTGGACAATGGGAAAACCCCTCCCATGACTAAATTCTCCAGGCAAAATGTACTGCATACAGTTGTATCATGCCAAAAACGCACTATTAATCAAGATCACCAATTCTTCATGAAAATACAGTTCAATAATGAAACAAAATCTTGTTCTTGCTTGTAAATGTTATGATTATCTTCTACATAAATTTAGTGGTATAAGATCTGCACAGTCATATACAGTGATATGGTACGAAGTCCAGTCTTATAGATTTGGCACACAGTACAGTACAGCTAAAGTGAGCCCTGTTCTTCAAATACGGGGTACATGTGTGCACCTGGACAGTATTTACTTACGGTACCTGTATGACACACCATGGTAGAGGCAGATTATGTACAACACGTATTATTTGATCTGACAGAGTCCATAAGCTGTGCAGGGATGCATACACACCCAGAAGTGGTACAAATTATGTTAAGTCTCCATTCATGTCCAATTTGCATTTTTTATTTTAAAAATTCCATGCCGCGAAATATTTCTGGCCTTATAGTAATCACTAATCATTACATGGAAAAATATATATATATATTTATATATATTTAGGCAGACACTGTGTAAAGGCAAAACAATCGTGGGATTAAAATCCAAGCATGTAGACATTAACTCATCAATGCCAGGTACAAATGGAAGACAACATTATTTCTCTGCCTTTCCTTTATTCCACTGGACATCTTTCTGTTTTCCTCACGTGGGATATAGACAATTGGAGTGAAACACGCTGGATTTCCACTATGCTGCATATCACAGCAATTCACTTCCCCTGCAATCCAGACCCACTTCTTTCCCAACTTCGCAAACACTGCTACAGTATAAGAGTCTGATGACGTCATGGAATTTGTCCACCTTTGTGCCCGTATCGGGACACGTTCCCCTTCCACAAGGCATACCTGGATTAATCTACTGGTACACATGTCTGCAGATTTTAAGCAAACACACACCTTGTATCTAGACAAGAGTATACGTACAGGGTGAGTGTGTGTTCTTGGAGAAACATCATTCTTACCATTTTATCGAATGAGGCTTCTTGCTGCACCCCTAGTGCCATGAGGATCAGAATATCAAACTATTAATCTGAGGCATTGGAGAAGCTCATCCAGCGAGATTTGAACCAGTGAGCTTCTTATTATTTGCCGGGCAGCACGAAAACCACCACGCTAGATTGGGTGTCAAATGAACAGGAAATAATCATAAGCGTGTTCTATACCAGGCTCCACAGCTTTAAATATTCATGAGTTGTGGTTGGAAGAACTAATTTGATTGTTCACAGTGGCACTTCCAAAATCAAATTATGCCTGGCGGTAAGACTACTGCATGGCGAAGCAAGTACGTGACAGGTTTGAGTCTCAATAGATTACGAGTAACTGTTGCAACCTGTGAAATTAACAGATCGAGTGCCTAATCTTTATCATACAGCCTAAGGTAGCGCAACAAATGAGCTTGAATATGGCTTGCATAATTTTACATCTCTTTCCACAAACCAGTTATGTGTTCTTTCTTGCCCTCTGTGCAGTTGTATATTAACCAGCTAAAGTGAGAAGTGAAGGAGGTATTTCAATGTGCCCACTGTTAGATAACTTACTGATAATCACATTGCTACATGTACAGTGTACCTCCTGAAGAACTTGTCCTATTTTGCCTCTACAGTATCATATCCATGCCCTCTTGATCTAATTCCACACTCTTCAATCAAAAAACGTACCAGGTGTACTCTTAAAGGTAAACACTCTTGAAAATCATATGCTTTATATGTTTCATTGCATGTTATTAAAGGTAATGAAGAATTGGTTTATACACTGTGCTCTACGCCAACTTGTGATTCTAAGCCTTTAACATACCCATACAAGCACACTGGCACAGAGTTACTGTCTACACAATTGCAGCTTGGAGGTTTGTTTTCACGGAGCAAAGCAAGGAGGGGCAGCAGCCAGATTATGCTCATTTCACAACCATGCCAACACCTTGGAATCACTCGAGCCCAACCTCCTTACTTGTGGTACATCGCACGCGTCACGTCATGGATCTCAAGGTCCCCAAGGCCTTTGATATTGTTTTACATCAGCAGTGTCAATGGGCTTGTGAGATGAAGGCTAATCGTGTTGGCTCAGTTTGTGCTTTTGTCCTATCAGGCATGGTGCAAACATTCAACAAGGTATCAATTCATTGTTCTTTTTTTTTTTTTTAAGTCAAATAACATCAATCAAAACAAACAAGATCTGAAGGCACAACCAGAGCATGTTAACTGCTGCGCATAATACATCTAAGATAATTTGAATGGCTTCCCAGTCACTGTCCATGCACGTTCCAGCTGTGGCAATCCCTGTTATAAAAAACACTACAAAACCGTACACATACAATTGTATGTTCATTTGCCATAGTGTCAATAGTCATTCATCTAGTTTCCACTCATATTGTTTTATCACATGCACACTGCTGCACTGGAAGCATACCCAGCCTGTCCCGTCATTCTTGGTAATGAAACCTCATCAAGACAAATTGTCTTCCTTACGGAAACGTATGTCCCACTTTTACACAGCGCCATATCCTGGTTCCTTTGCACAATAGACAGTTGGTATCTGCAGGGTTTGCTTTCACAATTTCCCATTTAAGCCTCATGCCATATTTCATATCATATTCTCAGCTTGCTTGCACTTATTATACAAATGTATATAATTGGGCCTCTAGATATCAGTCTTATATACACTGTACAGCCATATAATGACATCTATACATTCAAATTAAAAAAATTTCCCTTTTTAAATCAATGTTCTCCTATGAATAAAAAGATCTTTTAACATCTGATCTCTCATTTCAATAGGTTAACATGGTGATGTTGATATATCAAACTTGTGATGTTGTAGCTGATAACATACTTCATCAGTTCTCCTCTTTCTTGCACCAAAGACCAAATGCATGGCAATGCCATGCCAGAATATTGCCTGAAGTCACCATTGAATGCATTGGTTTGCAGCAAGTACAATTAACCAATAATTACTCCCAGGGTTGATCAACCTACAATATTGTCTGAAGGGAATTCCGCACCATAGATGTTAATGATAATAATTTTGGAACCTGAATCTTTACTTCAATCATAATGACAAAGTTTTAATACTGTATAACCCTGTTCATTGCAACGGGAGCACTTTGTAGATCATACATCCATGAATAGACAGAAAGACAAGCTCACTGTAAAAAGCTAGAAAACCAGATTGACACCTAGATAAAGATACATGTTTATTCAGTCTGCACTTTGGTTTTGTTTTATGGCTGACATTACCCTAACCATGTCAGCAGTTTCACCAAAGCACAAATGACCACTGTATTCAGGGACAACTACACTGTAGCTGTGTACCATCGATTAATTCCTTCACAACAATGCCAAGAATCAGTCATGTGGCATAGATACGTTGTAGAGCTCTCTCCAGGAGAGACATACAATAATCATCCTTGACGTCACCAAAATCCAGTATACAACTTGAATTTAACCTCGACTCGTTAGTCCAAACTCATCAAGCAATGGTTCTGACCAAGTCACAAGACGCTTTATAGATTAAATGAGAGACTTTTAGACAGTGCCAGGTCACAAACACATCGTTTGCAGACCTCTCAGCATACAATGAATACTATATTGGCAGACCTTTCTTCAGAAATGAGTCAAGGCAGTAATGATCTAAAGATAGCCACTGAATCACACATACGGACCCATCACGCTGCAATCAGGTCTGCATTAGCCCACATACAGACCATCACACTGATGTGTCCGTCTCAATTGTAATGCCAACACTCTCGTCCGTTCCATCTGAGAGGCATGTTAAAGAGACGCACTTGGATTTTGCCTAATTGCACTGCAAAGCTCACTCCAAACACGAGTCACAGAATAGCTGTTACTTCATTGTTATTCAGTAAAGAATTTATGAACGCCAAGTTTTCCCTTCCTTCTTACCGTAAAAGCTACGGATCATACAAACAATCCACTCACTAGGATGGGGAAGTTGTTTTTTCATGTTTGTTTGTTTGTTTGATGTCATATGTAGTATCCAAACTAAAATTATTTCAAAATGGCATGTATTATCATATTAATGTTTCTGTTCATATTGTGTAGGGCTTCATGTAGCAATTGTACAACCAATACCAGTATAAGGAGGGGGGGGGGGGGGGGGGGGGGGGGGGGACGACAAAACTACGGTGTTCCAGGCCACCACAAGCTGTTTTGTTTGGGTGTTTTTCTGCACTCTTTGTGAGAACTGGCCTGGCAGCCTTATCAAACTGGGGTGACCACTTTCGCCCTTACCTCTGTAGTAAACAACTAACAAAGTTGAGACCAGGAAACTCTTGACTGTAGACAAAGGCAAACCAACTATCAACCTCTCTCACTCTCTGGGTGAGTTCAGGGATCCTCCAGGCCAAACAAAGAGAGGTCACCTGGCCAGACATTTATCACAGAACAATGGGAGGTTGGGGTCTTGCAATGGCCTCACTTCAGTCACTGCTTCTCATTTTTTTTTCTGGTTTTTTGTACAACTTTATATAGAGTTATCAATGTGACAAGATCTGTTGATAACACATCTTCAGTCCCATTCAGGTTTCGGCTACAATAACACGTTTCAGAGGAAACACTTTTGGAAATAATTCTGATCACTATTTTTTAGTTATCTACAATTCATTTTTTTCAATCTATTTATTTAGGGCTATTTATTTATCTATTTACTTATTCATTCATTCACTCATTTATTAAGCTATTTTGCTTTTAATTCATTGTGAGGACTAGCAAAGCATACCGTAGGATGTGCAAGCACAACACAGACACATGTGAAAAGGAAGATAACTATTCCAAGGAGTAAAGAATAGTGGAATTCTTTTTTAAAGAATTCTTAGCATGTCACTTGACTCACTGACAGGCATGAAAATAAAAGCAAGCAAGCATTTTTGCTTGTTCTATGTACCACTTTGTAATGTCTTCATACACAAGAAATCCACAGATATCTTATTCGGCAGAGTGCAAAAATTTACTACTGTGAAAAATACATGTATCTGCTTTTATAGCATTGTACAATTTGTACATACATTGTAGCTTTCCCCTACTTCTACAAGCAGCCCCCTGCAAACTGAGCCATGATGCTTCTTACTTATATACTTGTATAGTAAGGTAGGTCATAATAGCAAACACACAAGTGCCATTTTATTTCTCTAGCTATCCATTACTTAAAAATGTACCTCTACAATTGAAAAATCTCTGAAGAACCTTGCAAGACATTCACATCAGGAATTCCCCTGTTGGTAATCCCATGAACTCGACATCTTTTTTTTCTCTGTTTCTGTCTCTGTTTTCTGGCAAGAAACCTCCAATGGAATACCCCCATATATATTCATAATCACCAGGAAAGTTGCGAAATCCTGACATGATGTTTTCAAAATGTAGATCAAATAAAGGGTCTTGGACAATTTGACTCATACAATGTTGAAAACTTCTATGGTACTTCTTTCATCAATATTACTGTAAGACTAGGAGTGCTATGTGATGCATGAACACAGGTACATAGAATGAGTCTTGCAGACTTGAAATCCCAAGGTACACTGAATTACTTTGAGGCTGCTTGCCCTTTGCGAAGTTTAACACAATAAAAATAATTTGCATAAAGTACATTTGCATCTTTGCATATTCAAATTAACTAACAAAGCCAATCAAGGGAAAAGGAAAGGGGGAGACCAACTACAAGTAAGTAAGAATCTTATTCACCAAAACTACAACTGTGCATGTTGATGTACCAATGAAAGCATGAGTGATGATGATGGCAACTAGCTGTGGTGAATTCCACTGAGCATGAAAATGAAGGGAAAAAATGTTGACGATCCAATGAAATCTGATTTGACAAAGTCCAGAAACTAGTCATGTATGTATAGGCCTATATGTTATATCTGTTCATTGTTACTCATGTTTTGTATCTCATACAATGTTAAACCTTTATATGCCCGGTTGGGGCCAAAAGGTGTGTTTTACAATAAAGTTCAATGTTCAAAGCACCAAGGCTCACTGAGGTGGTACCAATGTCCCAGAACCAAGACTGAAGTTATTCTGTCTGATGACTGTTTACTAGTAATCGCCAGAAACTCAACAGACTGTCATAGGACATCGGCCGGACACGCCCAATAGTTGCACAACGCAAGTCTAACTCACACTGGATTGACTCTACACTTATCGGACTGACTCAACATGTATGATACTTATTGGACTTGATACTGGAAATGGTGTCTGATGGCGAACTGAGATCTGAGCATAGTTCTTTCATCCAGACGATCTTGCCTCATCGGATCACGCCCGACAGGTCTGACACTGATCTGATATTCAACCAACACAAATCGCATTCATCAGACTGCCATCCGATACACTTCGATGGGGTGGTCGGAAGCAAAAAACTTTGCTTTGAATGGGTGACCAATGAGAAAAAATCTCTGTGGAACGTGGGTATCAGGGGCAGATCCAGGAATTCTGTAAAGGGGAGGCGCCTTTACAAAATGAAAAGGGGGGCATGCCCCCCTCCCCCCCAATTTTTTCTTTTTATTTCTTACAAAATGTGAAACAAAAGGGTCAGATGTGGGGATGCAATGGAAGGACACATCTGAATAGGAAAGGAATAGAGGTGATCAGAGAAATAGAGTAGAGGTCAAATGAGAAATGGTGACAACCTAAAGATCTAGATAAAAACTGGATAAATGGCAAACCCAAACTTAGCTGTCTTACATAACCATAGTACAGTTGTTGTTGCTGTTGTTGTTGTTGTTGTTGTTGTTGTTGTTGTTGTTAAGATATATAACAAAACTCTTGGGATAAATTGTAGTGAATGACATTAAGAAAGGAGAGAGAATAAAAAGAAAGAAGAGACAGGACCTCATAGTCTGTTGATACATGTACTATACTATTCTCATATTTTCAGGGTAGCAACAGTCTCTGTGCAAAATAAATGTTCATTGTTATGTTAATTTGTTTATGTTACTGGTGTACATTTTGTATGTCATGTTCTATGGTGAAAATTCAATGCAGTGGACACTCCACAAGACTGCGCTCTAACACTGCAAAAAATTAACTTTCAGACCCCTCAATATTCACCTGGTGCTTCACATGCAGCAGAACGTGCCTGTTGCGAATCACGTGCATGGTCGCCAAAGGCTATAATTTACTTCTGAGTGATTTACAATTTACATCTGTGCAATGATGGAGGTTGTGATTACGTGATGCATATTTGCATCAACATGCACGTGCAATTACAAATTACACAGAAAAGAAGGGAATCTTTAACTAATTTCAGCTTAACAACTTAGCAAATGCAATGCACTTACCTTTGATATGAGTTTCGTGTACCTGCGCACTTTTGTAGCCTCCTTGTAAAACCCACAAAATTAATCTCTAACCTTATTGACTACACAATGCCTACAATGTTGCTCAAAATACAATGGCAATACTGATTCTGTGTGGGGATGTGGGCAGTACAGCTAGCTGTATAATAAGCAGAGTCAGTACTGGTTGGGCACATCACCATTCTGGGGACTGAAATGTTTGTGATGATCGGGGGGGGGGGGGGGGGGGGGGGTCATAAAGAATTTATATGTCAATTGAAAAGTTGAGATAAACTTAAAACAATGGTATGCCATTGGTTTCCCTATCCAGTTTTAACTAATGTTTTCAGAATCCACTTCAAATTGTTGTCAACATTTACATTCTGTATTTGAATTCTTTTGTCCCTTATTTCATCTTGCATATTAATGCCTGAAGTCTTCAAAATCTTAATTCTTAAATGTAAACTAAGGCTGAATATCACTAAAGACATACACAGCATAACATAATTTTCAGTTGATCTTAGAACATAAGATTTACTTAAATTTTTTGAGAAACACACCCACCACAATATAACGCATATAATGTAATGTACATGAACACTCAGCTACACTGTACGTGGTCCTAAAACCCAGCTACATTACAGAGAGTGGATATGTACAGTATAAGAAACATTCTCCAAAGTAAATTAGTAAGCGAGCCATTTGACAGAAGTTGGTAGAGTCAAGAAATGGATTGGCAAGTTTGTGAAATAATGTGTCACAAGTGCTGTATTCCATAAAATCTGAATTCTGTAGGCGTTTTCACATCAGCCCAATGTTTCGAAATAGCGCGCTATTTTCTGACTTGGGAAATTGGAAAATATCTCGAGCTTGGATTTTTATCAGGCTGATGTGAAAACGCCTGATGAGATACTTGTTTCAGTCAATGCTTTGGGAAAATGTCTTTGTACCAGTAGAAGAACTGACAGCACACTTCATTGCCATAGTATTGTAATGGTAAAGTCAGTTATTCCCTGCATTTCAATCTCTCATCGATGAGATGATGGCATAACATAATATGTACCAGCACAAGTACAATATTACAGAATTACAGCTAAAAGTCTATCCAGAGAATATAACAATGTATGGGCATGAGTGTGTTGTATTGTGATACCTTACACAAGCCTATTACTTCCATCCTCTAAACATTCGCTAACAAAGACTTGCCGCACAAAGATTCACAAACTGCGTGAGAAGAGTTAGCTCTGGATAGTAACAAAGACCCAATAGTGTTCTATACAGTACAGAGTACAGCGTATGTACCACGAGATAACTTGAAACTCAAAGGCTGCCCTGTTACGCAACAACAAAGAAAATAGCTTTGTGTATCTTCAGGTCTGTGGTCAGCTCAGGACAAAGGTTCTATCCCACCATGTGGTCAGCTGGACTGCAATGCTGGTAGAGCTATGCAAATGAGGAGGAAGACTGAAAAAGGTGCTGCCATGTTAAACAAGCTACATTGTAGGTATCAGAGCACAGGGCAAGCACAGTATGCCTTCTAATAATGGTGACCACTGTCTCTTCGGATGTATTAAAATTAGAAACAAAATTAAAAGCTCAATGACAATGCAATATTAAGATAGTGAGCCATATTCACCATGTATACCTGCATTCTGCTCTCCAGTAATTTTGTGTACAAGTGCTCAGTGACACTACCAGCGCAAACGATGTTTAGTTGCATTGTGGCATAAGTTTAGGTGTCATGCATAATTCATGACAGAATGCTTTACACCCACTTTATACTCAGAAATAACTAAACTCACTTGTGGGGAATTCTAAAAATACAATGTAGGAGGAACAACTGGTAATGAATCCTAAATGCCCATTTGGTATTAGACGAAGAATGCTTAATTGTAAATCCCTGAATACAAATGTAAGTGTACATTGGTGTAAAATTATTGCACACCAATGTACACTTTATATTCAGAGTGAAATGGTTTTTGCATTTGTTAAGAAACAAAAATAAGCTACAAAATCCATTCTGATATCACATTTGTATTGTACGATCATATCTTCTTTACCACATCAGCAAGGCTTTGTTTCATCATTTTTTAGTCTCATACATGTAGGAAAAGTGTATTTTCTTGCCTCTTATTACAACAACAACAACAAAACTCCTTTGCCTCTGATTATTACAACACAAAAACTCCTAACAACAACAACAACAAAACAAAACAAAATAGATAGAGCTCTGCTACCCGCATTACAGCCTCAATGTCATATGGGTCAACTACCCAGAAGAAAACATGAATCATCCATGATTAGCTATGTGGATCACAATTTGGCCTTGCAACATCAATTGGTGTGATCTGCACTATCATCAATCCAGAAGACTGACCTACTTTCCTTGAAGTGTGGAGGTCCCTGCCTGTGCAAAGGTTTAATGTAGGCATATTGTGGGCTTATCATCCATGAGGCAAAATAGCCAGCTAAGTTCACACAAGTATAAAATATCCTGAACATGTCAAGGCTGTGTGTAGTTGACTGATCCTTGTGGTGTTGAATTGGATGAAGGGAAGGCTTAGTCATGTGGTCATCAGGCCTGCTTGAACAAAGGATGTACACAACTTAATGTTGGTAAGTACAGGTACAGCACTTGTATAGGACCTACATGTACAACATGTATGTTTATGTGCAAAGTATTGAGTTGTTGGCTACAAAGTGTATGTGTACTGTGTTTATTCTGATGACACAAAATACACATAGGCCAACCTTTTTGCTACACGATAGGTTACTAAAGTCACTGCATCAATTGACACATAACAGCTCTGAATATCATTTCTATGCTTACACATATCTTTCACCCTGACTTACAAAAATTTGTACATTCATCCTTTAGGCATACACTAATTATTCAAAGTATGTTTAATGCATTTCAGAATTCATATTAATTTTGCAGTCAGTCAAAAGATGACCTCTACTTCTGTGCACTCTTGGACTCACACACCTACATAGCTAGTAGCTTTAAATTCCTTCATAACAACAAAAGATACAATGCATACTACTTTCGATTCTAGATAGTGAATGGTCTTTGCACATCTGAAAAAGAGGTCCTAGGCTAATAATATGTTGAGAATATTAATTATACATGTACCTAATACCTGTAATGACTACTTTGATCAAAACTGAAAATGAAATCTTAAGGATTGTTTGATTTTAATTCATTTTCAATTTGTGTTCACACGACAAAGAGACAAACATAACTGAATAAAAATAACTGAAATTTTACAATAAATTACAATGACATATCTTGTTTTTCATGACATACAATGTACTGTAAATGGGCTTTATTCATCTAAAACTTTCATCCCAGTGCTTTATCACACATTAACGGCATACCTACACATACAAACTTGTTCATTTAGGGGTATGAATCATGGCAAAGAAAAACTTGGAACCCAGGTATAGAAAGATGATTAAAGGATGGATTTTGTGAATAAGAAAAACAAAAACAAAAACAAAAACAAAACAAAAACAATAAAAGACAAAAGGTTTTTTTATAGAGATGGTAAACAGAATCATAGCTCATCTATTCACTTACATATAACATTGTTTTGAGTAAAGCTTTTCAAAAATCATGGTAAGCCCTATTTTATCAGCAAAATTCCTCCTTTACTATAAGAACTATTTTTATGACTTAAGTTAATTCAAGCAGGGAAACGTACATGTACAATGTATAATACAACATAGGGTTACAATGATGATTACTGAATTTTAGGTCTTTTACAATTTAGCTACATTTTATCCAAAATTACAAGTGGCATAATGTACAAAATAACGACAAACTCTACATGGGCAATCCTTTTCAATATTAGAATACCCAGAAGTGATGATGTCATACTCATAGTCTTTTGTTATACAGTAGCTTGGGTTGGAACCAGGTATATGTGTGGTAAACACTCAGGCCAGGTGAGGTTGTTTAGAACCAGTTTCCATGGCAATGAATTGAATGGCTATGACATCACAGTTGCCTACTTTATCTTTATGAATTGAATGACGGGGATGCAGAAACCATGTGTCTACAATCCACTTCTTGGGGAAAAAAGTACCTTCTTATTATTTAAACAAACAAGACTGGTATTTTGTGGGTTAAATGAAAAATTAATCAAAGAAAGGCTTAAAACTGACATGAGACAAAAGACACATCACAAGAAAGGAACACAGATGACCAGCTGTTCACTGCAAGGTGATATTGTGTACATCCAAATAATTCAAGCCCTTCTGTTCAAAGACACAGTGTATGACTTGCAATGGAACCTGCACAGGTGCAGGAGGGCTATGGACAAAAGCCGAATGAGGAGACCCACACACAGCCTTCCCCCAGAATCATCCAGATAGCGGGGATTATCAGTCACTTGGAACTGGCTGTGCAAATATTCACTCTTCCAGATACAAGATCACTTTAGATCTGTCAGAGTCATTTCTTCTTAACAAAAGACTCTCCTGGAAGCCATAAATTGAGAGAGACAAGTATTTTTGTCGTATTCCCCCACAATAAGATTCTACCTGCATAGCTTGCAGAATCATTTACGAGAATTTCTAGGGACCTAGCTACAGTGCGCCCGGTGCCTACATATTGTACTGACATCAAAATGAAATGATTGGTTATTTGATAGGAAGCAGTGAAGGGTAGAAATACTAGAACAATGAAATGTATGAAGCTACAGATTTTAGGCTAGGGTGTGATAATTTTCAGAGGTGAACGGTAAGATTGAACGACAAAACATTCTACTCAGGTCTCACGAAATACTCGATAGTCAATCGAGAAAGCAAGCGCGAAGCCCCTTCAATGTGCATCTGCACTAGAGACAGTGCAGAGTGTGAGTCGGGTATGGGGGGAACGGTACGTGATCTCGATCACTCGCTAGCTAGCCGCATCGTTCGCATTGATTGCTGTGCGAGGTGATGGACGTTGCTGGCTGGCTTGATCGGGGCCATGCAACGCAAGCAATGCGAGCTGATTGCAAACAAAGGGATCGACTTACCACACAACGCCAAACGCCCCATAACCGATTGGACGATCGGGCTCAAATTCTCTTCTAGGCACAGACGAGGCGGCAGGAGAAGGCTGATAGTAGGTCTGAGTTGCACTCAGGATTGCACGATCATGGGCGCTAGAGGACCCGTTAGCGAAAGCCATCTGAGAGTGAGAAATTCTAGAGCCACAAACAGCCATATCACATCGGAGGGAGACGAGCGGGGAGAAACTCGGGCGCAGAGACGCCTTCTCTAGCCGGGCGGCGGCGACAGCGAGGGCCAGCAATTGAAGGTGGACTTTAAAATCCGGTATATCTCAGCAGCGGCATCGACTCATGTCTCCTAATTGCACTGGAATAATGATCAAAGTGAAACTTAGCAGCTGATGTGAGTGTTCACTGACTGTCAACTGAGGTAGAGAAGAAAACACGGAGCAAAACGCGGTTAGAGCGGCTCACACTCCCCACATCAACTGGAGCACGGCCACTCTACGCACATCACGTCTTTTGCAGTGTGCTCACAGGATAAAACACACTCCGTACACTGACACATGATCACAATGACTGCTTTGCTGCAGCAGAACAAAGCACTGCTACGATCTCGTTCAACATCTCTCGTTTTCTGCGAGAGTACAGGCGGCACGTGTACTGTTGACACACTGAGCAATTTCTTTGTGATCAGCGTTTACGTGGCTGTACCTCCGACCGCCCAGTCATTATTCAGCTTTATGGAATGTTATATAGTTGCTCATAACAGCCCTAGCTATCACTCAGTCATCGTTTAATCATTACGATGATATCATTGTGTCATACCATGAGCTAAAATTCAAATCAGTATACTCTAGTACCGTCACTATCAACACAGTATAACAAAGCATTTTTTTTTATATCACACTGTCTCATAGTTGTATAGACCTACACGTTGCGATATACTAGTACGTATACTCGAGTGGGCCTACATGATACAATCATACATTATTACACTAGATAAATCAAGTCATATGAATGTATGCAAATATGGGTATGATTATTGGAAAATATATCCAGACATCTGCACACATGTTTTGTGTTTTAGAAAGTGTATGTGATCAGGGCCCGCGGGATGTTTTTCAGGGGCCGTGAGGGACTACAGGATCGGGGTCGACGGAACCACCCCCTCCCCCCCCCCCCCCTCTTTAGACGGAAAGAATCTACAATGACCCAACTTTTGGAAATTCATCTATGTTGTGATTTTTTCTAGGTTTTTCCTATTTTTTCGCGAGTCAAAAAAAAAGCAGCCCCCCCCCCCCCCCAGGTTCCACGGCCCCTGTACATTAAAATACGAGATGCGGTGAAAACTAAATGATGAAATAAATAAATACATTGTATGTGTGTGTGTGTGTGTGTGTTTGTGTGTATGTGTGTGTTTGTGTTTATGTGTACGTGTGTGGTGTGTGTTTGTCATTGTTGTGTGCACAGAGACAAATGATATTTGTGACTGTGACAATACGTTTTATAAGCACACCACACTATAATCGCATGAAGAACCGCTACAGGATCGGAGTCGACGGAACCACCCCCCCCCCCCTCTTTAGACGGAAAGAATCTACAATGACCAAACTTTTGGAAATTCATCTATGTCGTGATTTTTTTCTAGGTTTTCCCCCCTATTTTTTCGCGAGTCAAAAAAAAAGCAGCCCCCCCCCCCATGTTCCACGGCCCCTGCACATTAAAATACGAGATGCGGTGAAAACCTATAAATGATGAAATAAATAAATACATTGTATGTGTGTGTGTGTGTGTGTGTGTGTGTGTGTGTGTGTGTGTGTGTGTGTGTTTGTGTGTATGTGTGCGTGCGTGGTGTGTGTTTGTCATTATTGTGTGCACAGAGACAAATGATATTTGTGACTGTGACAATGCGTTTTTATTAAGCACACCACACTATCAATCGCATGAAGAACCGCGATTACCTCACTGATGATTCAGATACACTCGGTTTTACTTTATTACATGCATTGAATGGTAGCTCCACCAAGAAATTAAAAAAAAGATACAAAACCAAAAATTGCATTACTGAATTATCATGTTGAGACGTGTGTATTTTTTTCTTCCTTGTGGGGTATTTCCAATAATCATGCATTTGGTGCATGATGAGTATTCTTGTTGGCTTCCATCACGAGAACTCGTATGACTTTATTAGTTTGCACGGGTGATTTAAAAAAAAAAAAAAATCTGCATCTGTACCATTGTGTATAATTATGACTGATCATTGCAGGTGGACGTATAATAAATTCCACACACCAAAATATATAGAGAGAGTAAAACACGTGATGGATCTGCTGTGATGACTGTATGATAGTACTCTGTGATCAAAAATTCACATTAAACATAGGCTCTTGTTACTTTGACTCAAGGTCATGACACGCCGACACTTTCATTTGTGGTTCATGACAGTATAACTTGCTGTTTGTTGGGCTGCATAGCATTCTCATGATGACTGCGAGATCATGCTCAAAGATGTTATTGAGTGTGCGAGCGTCTGAGTGCAATTTACACCATGTGGAGACATGATCTGTCTTTGTCCATTTCCGGGATATTATGATAACATATGACGTATGGAAAAAACAATCAAAACTTTGCTCGGTCTACCCCATTTCTTCTTCTCCTTTTCATCTTCCTATTTCTTCGCCTTTAATCGTTGTTATGGTATATATTGCCTATTCATTGTCATGTTTAATGTTATTATTATTATTATAGGTTTTCCCGGTCAATTTCGCACTTTTGTCAGTCCAATTCCTAATTGCTGCATTCAATTTAGCAAAATTTAGCGTAGATAACATGTTCGGTAGTTCAATTTTATGACCTCTTCATTCAAATTCATTTTGGAGCATTCAAATTACCCTTAGCCTCATTCTAATTAACACTTTTGCAATTGAAATTCGTACAACAAGCACCATTTCGTTATTCGTTCATTCAATTTGTGTGTGATCACGGACATGCCGCACTCGTTCATTCAAATTCATTATTGGGCATCCAATTTAACATCTTTTGCAGTCAATTTAGCACGCATGTTTATGCTTTGTCTTATCATCATTATCATTATTATTATTATCATTATTATTACTATTATTATTATTATTATCATTATTATTACTATTATGATTATCATTATTATTATCTTCATTATTTTCATGATCGTCATATAATCATCATTGCTATTTGCGTTTTGATTATGGTGGGTCTGATTATGCCGTTGTCCTATGTCTTATTTGTGAGGGGGTATAGCCTTGGTTGGTCTTGTTCGATGAGATAAGTCAAGGAAGTTCGTATCACTCCAGCCGTGTTAAACCAAATAAAGGATCTGGTTGCTACGGATTTTACGACTCATTGTTGGACAATTATAAGGCTCGTGATTCCAAGACACGGCTGATCATACCATCGATTATAAGCTATATACCTGGACATAAGCAGATTTAAACGGTACGATAGTGAGGGGAGTATACTAGTATGTATACGAGGAGCCGGAACTCACTGATTTCACTTCCCGCTTACGTCATAAAAGGGACTCTTAGACTGAAGCATTATAGTGCCGGTTGCTGAATGCGCGACCTGATAATGTCCTTGTGCACATAGAATTCGTCGCAATGACGTTCGTGCTATAATATGAAATCCCCTATCCTTTGGGTATGTTGGTATATATGTGATTAATTATATTGTGTTCGGGGATCAAATAACAAACCTTAATGAAAATTAATATCGTCTTAATTTCCTTCACGAAGCTGCCCAAGATTCTTCTCATTCAAGACAGGGGAGGTCAGGTTTCGAGCTCACCACATCCCGAAGATTCATATTTCTGGTCTATAGTTGCGTCTAAAAGAGACTATCTAAGAAGGAGTTTGACGCAAGTGACTTAAATGTTACATTGCAAGTGCGTTGTGTATGTGTTGTTATGTAGAGCCATAGAATATGACATTAGACGTCAATTGATATTAAACGGACAAAGCTGTTATTTTTAAAACCCTATTCCAAAAAGTATTTACGAGAGTATAATGTTAATAACGAGGCTATAAAATGTTGAACCTATGTATCTGGAACGAACTGCCAAATAACTTCAAAGTATCATTTAACAAAAGTCACCATGATGACTATTAGGTTATACTAACACATGCAAAGGTAACTACATAAAAATCGGACGTCAATTAAGAAAAATTTGGGTTTTTGCCATGTCACATGATC